>NW_026870927.1:1812534-2114623 GCF_033118175.1 Dama dama
AGAGCCTGAAAACGTGTGAAAATATGAAGAGCTTCAAAAATATGAAAATTATGAAGAGCTTCAAAAGGTGTGAAAAATTTGAAGAGATTCAAAAGGTGTCAAAATGAGATGAGCATGAAATGGTCTGAAAAATACGAGGAGCATGAAGCGGTGTTGAAAATCATAAAGAGCCTGAACAGTTGTGAAAAATATGAAGAGCTTCAAAAGACGTGAAAAATTTGAAGAGCTTCAAAAGGTGTCAAAATGAGATGAGCATGAAACGGTCTGAAAAATAGGAGGAGCATGAAGTGGTGTTGAAGAAAATGAAGAGCCTGAAAAGGTGTGAAACATATGAGGAGCTTCAAAAGGTGTCAAAATTATGAGGAACATGAAACGGCCTGAAAAATTGGAGGAGCATGAAGCGGTGTTCAAAAATATGAAGAGCCTGAAAAGGTGTGAAAAATATGAAGAGCTTCAAAAGGTGTGAAATACATGAGTAGTTTAAAACGGGCTGAAAAATAGGAGAAGCATGAAGTGGTGTGGAAAAATATGAAGAGCGTGAAAAGGTGTGGAAAATATGAAGAGCTTCAAAAGGTGTGAAATACATGAGGAGCATGAAACTCTCTGAAAAATAGAAGGAGCATGAAGCGGTGTTCAAACATGAAGAGCCTGAAAAGGTGAGAAAAATATGAAGAGCTTCAAAAGGTGTCAAAAATATGAGGAGCATGAAACGGTCTGAAAAATAGGAGGAGCTAGAAGCCGTGTTCAAAAACATGAAGAGCCTGAAAAGGTCTGAAAAATATGAAGAGCTTGAAAAGGTGTGAAATATATGAAGAGCTTCAAAAGGTGTCAAAAATGAGATGAGCATGAAACGGTGTGAAAAATAGGAGGAGCATGAAGCGGTTTTGAAAAAAATGAAGAGGCTGAAAAGGTGTGAAATATATGAAGAGCTTCAAGAGGTGTCAAAAATATGAAGAGCATGAAATGGTCTGAAAAATAGGAGGAGCATGAAGCGGTGTTGAAAAACATGAAGAGTCTGAAAAGGTGTGAAAGATATGAAGAGTTTCTAAAGATGTCAAAAATATGAGGAGCATGAAACGGTCTGAAATATAGGAGAAGCATGAAGTGGTGTTGAAAAACATGAAGAGCCTGAAAGGGTGTGAAAATTATGAAGAGCTTCAAAAGGTGTCAAAAATATGAGGAGCATGAAACGGTCTGAAAAATAGGAGGAGCAAGAAACGGTGATCAAAAACATGGAGAGCCTTAAAAGGTGTGAAAAATATGACGAGCTTCAAAAGGTGTGAAAAACATGAGGAGCATGAAACGGGCTGAAAAATAGGAGAAGCATGAAGTGGTGTTGAGAAACATGAAGAGCCTGAAAAAGTGTGAAAAATATGAAGAGCATCAAAAGGTGTCAAAAATATGAGGAGCATGAAACGGTCTGAAAATAGAAGCGGCATGAAATGGTGTTCAAAAACATGAAGAACCTGAAAAGGTGTGAAAAATATGAAGAGCTTCAAAAGGTGTGAAATACATGAGGAGCATGAAACGGTCTGAAAATAGGAGAAGTATGAAGTGGTGTTGAAAAACATGAAGAGCCTGAAAAGGAGTGAAAAATATGAGGAGCTTCAAAAGGTGTCAAACATATGAAGAACATGAAACGGTCTGAAAAATAGGAGGATCATGAAGCAGTGTTCAAAAACATGAAGAGCCTGAAAATGTGTGAAAAATATTCAGAGCTTCAAAATGTGTCAAATATACGAGGAGCATGAAACGGCCTGAAAAATAGGAGGAGCATGAAACGGTGATTAAAAACATGAAGAGCTTGAAAAGTGTGAAAAATATGAAGAGCATCAAAAGGTGTCAAAAATATGAGGAGCATGAAACGGTCTGAAAAATAGGAGGAGCATGAAGCGGTGTTGAAAAACGTGAAGAGCCTGAAAACGTGTGAAAAAATATGAAGAGCTTCAAAAGGTGTGAAAAATATGAAGAGCTTCAAAAGGTGTCAAAAATTTGAGGAGCAAGAGACCGTCTGAAAAACAGGAGGAGCATGAAGCGGTGTTGAAAAACATGAAGAGCATGAAAAGATGCCCAAATTATGAAGAGGTTCAAATGGTGTTAAAAATATGAGGAGCATAAAACGTTCTGAAGTATAGGAGGAGCATGAAGCGATGTTGAAACACATGAAGAGCCTGAAAAGGTGTGAAATATTTGAAGAGCTTCAAAAGGTATCAAAAATGGGAGCAGCATGAAACGGTCTGGAAATTAGGAGGAGCATGAAGCGGTGTTGAAAAACATGAAGAGCATGAAAAGGTGCCAAAAATATGAAGAGCTTCAAAAGGTATCAAAAATGGGAGCAGCATGAAACGGTCGGAAAAATAGGAGGAGCATGAAGCGATGTTGAAAAACATGAAGAGCCTGAAAAGTTGTGAAATATTTGAAGAGCTTCAAAAGGTGTCAAAAATAGGAGGAGTCTGTAACGGTCTGAAATCTAGGAGGAGCATGAAGTGGTATTGAAAAACATGAAGAGCCTGAAAAGGTGTGAAAAATATGAAGAGTTTCAAAAGGTGTCAAAAATGTGAGGAGCATGAAACGGTCAGAAACATAGTAGGAGCATAAAGCGGTATCAAAAATATGAAGAGCCTCAAAAGTTGTGAAAAATATGAAGAGCTTCAAAAAGTGTCAAAAATACGAGGATCATGAAACGGTCTGAAAAATAGGAGAAGCATGAAGCGTTGTTGAAAAACATGAAGAGCCTGAAAAGGTGTGAAATATATGAAGAGCTTCAAAAGGTGTCAAAAATATGAGGAGCATGAAACGGTGTGAAAATAGGAGGAGGATGAGACGGTCTGAAAAATAATAGGAGCATGAATCGATGTTGAAAACATGAAGAGCATGAAGAGGTGTGAAAAATATGAAGAGCTTTCAAACGTGTCAAAAATATTAGGAGCAAGAAACGGTCTGAAAAATAGGAGGAGCATGAAGCGGTGTTGAAAAACATGAAGAGCCTGAAAATGTGTGAAAAATATGAAGAGCTTCAAAAGGTGTCAAAAATATGAGGAGAATGAAACGGTCTGAAAAATAGGAGGAGCATGAAGCGGTGTTGAAAAACATGAAGAGCTTGAAATGGGGTGAAATATATGAAGAGCTTCAAAAGGTGTCAAAAATGTGAGGAGCATGAAACGGTCTGAAAAATAGGAGGAGCATGAAGCCATGTTCAAAAACATGAAGTGCCTGAAAAGGTGTGAAAAATATGAAGAGCTTCAAAAGGTGTCAAATTATGAGGAGAATGAAACGGTGTGCAAAATAGGAGGAGCATGAAACGGACTGAAAAATAGGAGGAGCATGAATCGGTGTTGAAACATGAAGAGCATGAAAAGGTGTGAAAAATATGAAGAGCTTCAAAAGTGTAAAAAATATGAGGAGCATGATACGGTTTGAAAAATAGGAGGAGCATGAAGAGGTGTTGAAAACATGAAGTGCCTGAAAAGGTGTGAAATATATGAAGAGCTTCAAAAGGTGTCAAAAATATGAGGAGCATGAAACGGTCTGAAAAATAGGAGGAGCATGAAGCCGTGTTCAAAAACATGAAGAGCCTGAAAAGGTGTTAAAAATATGAAGAGCTTCAAAAGTTGTCAAAAATATGAGGAGAATGAAACGGTGTGAAAATAGGACGAGGATGAAACGGTCTGAAAAATAATAGGAGCATGAATCGATGTTGAAAACATGAAGAGCATGAAAAGGTGTGAAAAATATGAAGAGCTTCAAAAAGTGTCAAAAATATTAGGAGCAAGAAACGGTCTGAAAAATAGGAGGAGCAGGAAGCGGTGTTGAAAAACGTGAAGAGCCTGAAAATGTGTGAAAAATATGAAGAGCTTCAAAAGGTGTCAAAATATGAGGTGCATGAAATGGTCTGAAAAAAAGGAGGCGCAGGAAGCGGTGTTGAAAAACATGAAGAGCCTGAAAAGCTGTGAAAAATATGAAGAGCTTCAAAAGTTGTCAAATATAGGAGGAGCATGAAACGTTCTGAAAATTAGGAGAAGCATGAAACGGTGTTGAAAAACATGAAGATCATGAAAAGGTGTGAAAAATATGAAGAGCTTCAAAAGGTGTGAAAAATATGAAGAACTTCAAAAGGTATCAAAAATCGAAGAGCAGGAAATGGTCTGAAAAATAGGAGGAGCATGAAGTGGTGTTAAAAACATGAAGAGCCTGAAAAGGTGTGAAATATAGGAAGACCTTCAAAAGGTGTCAAAAGTATGAGGAGAATGAAACGGTCTAAAAATAGGAGGAGAATGCAGTGGTGTTGAAAAACATGAAGAGCTTGAAAAGTGTGAAAAATATGAAGAGCTTCTAAAGGTGTCAAAAATATGAGGAGCATGAAAAGGTCTGAAAAATAGGAGAAGCATGAAGTGGTGTTGAAAAAAAAAAGAGCTTGAAAAGTGTGAAAAATATGAAGAGCATCAAAAGTTGTCAAAAATATGAGGAGCATGAAACGGTCTGAAAAATAGGAGGAGCAAGAAGGGGTGTTGAAAAACATGAAGAGTCTGAAAACGTGTGAAAAAATATGAAGAGCTTCAAAAGGTGTGAAAAATATGAAGAGCTTCAAAAGGTGTCAAAAATTTGAGGAGCAAGAGACCGTCTGAAAAACAGGAGGAGCATGAAGCGGTGTTGAAAAACATGAAGAGCATGAAAAGATGCCCAAAACATAAAGAGCTTCAAATGGTGTTAAAAATATGAGGAGCATAAAACGTTCTGAAGTATAGGAGGAGCATGACGCGGTGTTGAAAAACATGAAGAGCATGAAAAGGTGCCAAAAATATGAAGAGCTTCAAAAGGTATCAAAAATGGGAGCAGCATGAAACGGTCGAAAAAATAGGAGGAGCATGAAGCGATTTTGAAAAACATGAAGAGCCTGAAAAGGTGTGAAATACTTGAAGAGCTTCAAAAGGTGTCAAAAATAGGAGGAGTCTGAAACGGTCTGAAATCTAGGAGGAGCATGAAGTGGTACTGAAAAACATGAAGAGCCTGAAAAGGTGTGAAAAATATGAAGAGCTTCAAAAGGTGTCAAAAATGTGAGGAGCATGAAACGGTCAGAAAAATAGGAGGAGCATGAAGCGGTGTCAAAAATATGAAGAGCCTCAAAAGTTGTGAAAAATATGAAGAGCTTCAAAAAGTGTCAAAAACACGAGGATCATGAAACGGTCTGAAAAATAGGAGAAGCATGAAGCGTTGTTGAAAAACATGAAGAGCCTGAAAAGGTGTGAAATATATGAAGAGCTTCAAAAGGTGTCAAAAATATGAGGAGCATGAAACGGTGTGAAAATAGGAGGAGGATGAAACGGTCTGAAAAATAATAGGAGCATGAATCGATGTTGAAAACATGAAGAGCATGAAGAGGTGTGAAAAATATGAAGAGCTTCAAAAGGTGTCAAAAATATTAGGAGCAAGAAACGGTCTGAAAAATAGGAGGAGCATGAAGCGGTGTTGAAAAACATGAAGAGCCTGAAAATGTGTGAAAAATATGAAGGGCTTTACAAGGTGTCAAAAATATGAGGCGCCTGTAACGGTCTGAAAAATAGGAGGAGCATGAAGCGGTGTTGAAAAACATGAAGAGCTTGAAATGGGGTGAAATATATGAAGAGCTTCAAAAGGTGTCAAAGATAGGAGGAGTATGAAACGGTCTGAAATCTAGGAGGAGCATGAAGTGTTATTGAAAAACATGAAGATCATGAAAAGGTGTGAAATATGAAGAGCTTCAAAAGGTGTCAAAAATGTGAGGAGCATGAAACGGTCTGAAAAATAGGAGGAGCATGAAGCCATGTTCAAAAACATGAAGAGCCTGAAAAGGTGTGAAAAATATGAAGAGCTTCAAAAGGTGTCAAATTTTGAGGAGAATGAAACGGTGTGAAAAATAGGAGGAGCATGAAACGGACTGAAAAATAGGAGGAGCATGAATCGGTGTTGAAACATGAAGAGGATGAAAAGGTGTGAAAAATATGAAGAGCTTCAAAAGTGTAAAAAATATGAGGAGCATGATACGGTTTGAAAAATAGGAGGAGCATGAAGCGGTGTTGAAAACATGAAGTGCCTGAAAAGGTGTGAAATATATGAAGAGTTTCGAAAAGTGTCAAAAATAGGAGGAGTCTGAAACGGTCTGAAATCTAGGAGGAGCATGAAGTGGTACTGAAAAACATGAAGAGCCTGAAAAGGTGTGAAAAATATGAAGAGCTTCAAAAGGTGTCAAAAATGTGAGGAGCATGAAACGGTCAGAAAAATAGGAGGAGCATGAAGCGGTGTCAAAAACATGAAGAGCCTGAAAAGGTGTGAAAAATATGAAGAGCTTCAAAAGGTGTCAAAAATATGATGAGCATGAAACGGTGTGAAAATAGGACGAGGATGAAACGGTCTGAAAAATAATAGGAGCATGAATCGATGTTGAAAACATGAAGAGCATGAAAAGGTGTGAAAAATATGAAGAGCTTCAAAAAGTGTCAAAAATATTAGGAGCAAGAAACGGTCTGAAAAATAGGAGGAGCAGGAAGGGGTGTTGAAAAACGTGAAGAGCCTGAAAATGTGTGAAAAATATGAAGAGCTTCAAAAGGTGTCAAAAATATGAGGTGCATGAAACGGTCTGAAAAATAGGAGGCGCAGGAAGCGGTGTTGAAAAACATGAAGAGCCTGAAAAGCTGTGAAAAATATGAAGAGCTTCAAAAGTTGTCAAAAATAGGAGGAGCATGAAACGTTCTGAAAATTAGGAGAAGCATGAAATGGTGTTGAAAAACATGAAGATCATGAAAAGGTGTGAAAAATATGAAGAGCTTCAAAAGGTGTCAAAAATATGAGGAGCATGAATCGGTCTGAAAATTGGAGGAGCATGAAGAGGTTTTGAAAAACATGAAGAGACAGAAAGGTGTGAAATATACGAAGAGCTTCAAAAGGTGTAAAAAATATGAAGAGCTTCAAAAGGTGTCAAAAATGAGATGAGCATGAAACGGTCTAAAAAATAGGAGGAGCATGAAGCGGTGTTCAAAAAAATGCAGAGACTGAAAAATTGTGAAAAATATGAAGAGCTTCAAAAGGTGTAAAAAATAGGAGGAGCATGAAACGGGTTGAAAAATAGGTGAGCATGAAGTGGTGTTGAAAACATGAAGAGCCTGAAAAGGTGTGAAATATACGAAGAGCTTCAAAAGGTGTGAAAAATATGAAGTGCATCAAAAGGTGTCAAAAATGAGATGAGCATGAAACGGTCTGAAAAATAGGAGGAACATGAAGTGGTATTGAAAAACATGAAGAGCCTAAATACGTGTGAAAAATATGAAGAGCTTCAAAAATATGAAAAATATGAAGAGATTCAAAAGGTGTAAAAAATATGAAGAGCTTCAAAAGATGTCAAAAATGAGATGAGCATGAAACGGTCTGAAGAAAAGGAGGAGCATGAAGCGGAGTCCACAAAAATGAAGAGCCTGAAAAGGTGGAAAGTATATGAAGAGCTTCAAAAGCTGTCAAAAATTTGAGGAGCATGAAACGGTATGAAAAATAGGAGGAGTGTGAAGCGGTGTTCAAAAACATGAAGAGCTTCAAAAGTTGTGAAAAATATGAAAAGCATAAAACGGTCTGAAAAATAGGAGGAGCATGAAACGGTCTGAAAAATAGGAGGAGCATGAAACGGTGTTGAAAAACATGAAGAGTCTGAAAAGGTGTGAAAAATATGAAGAGCTTCAAAAGGTGTCAAAAATTTGAGGAGCATGAAAAGTTCTGAAGAATAGGAAGAGCATGATGCAGTGTTGAAAAATATGAAGAGCCTGAAAAGGTGTGAAAAATATGAAGCACTTCAAAAGATGTCAAAATTATGAGGAGCATGAAACAGTCTGAAAAATAAGAGGAGCATGAATTGGTTTTGAAAAACATGAAGAGCCTGAAAACATGCGAAATATATGAAGCGCTTCAAAAGTTGTGAAATATATGAGGAGCATGAAACAGTTGAAAAATAGGAGTAGCATGAAGCAGTGTTCAAAAACAAGAAGAACCGGAAAAGGTGTGAAAAATATGAAGAGCTTCAAAAGGTGTGAAAATTATGAGGAGCATGAAACGGTCTGAAAAATAGGAGGAGCATGAAGCGGTGTTCAAAAACATGAAGAGCCTGAAAAGGTGTGAAAAATATGAAGAGCTTCAAAAGGTTGGAAATACATGAGGAGCATGAAACGGTCTGAAAAATAGGAGGAGCATGAATCGGTCTGAAAAATGGGAGGAGCATGAAGCGGTGTTGAAAAACATGAAGTTCCTGAAAAGCTGTAAAAATAAGACAAGCTTCAAAAGGTGTCAAAAATATGAGGAGCATGAAACGGTCTGAAAAATACGAGGAGCATGAAGCGGTGTTGAAAGACATGAAGACCCTGAAAAGGTGTGAAAAATATGAAGAGCTTCTAAAGGTGTCAAAATATGAGGAGCATGAAACTGTCTGAAATATATCAGGAGCATGAAAAGGTGTTAAAAAACATGAAGAGCTTCAAAAGGTGTGAAACATATGAGGAGCATGAAACGGTCTGACAAATAGGAGGTGCATGAAGCGGTGTCGAAAAACATGAAGAGCCTGAGAACGTGTGAAAAATATGAAGAGCTTCATAAGGTGTCAAAAATATGAGGAGCATGAAACGGTCTGAGAAATAGGAGAAGCAAGAAACGGTTTTAACAAACATGAAGAGCGTTAAAAGGTGTGAAATATATGAAGAGCTTCAAAAGGTGTCAAAAATATAAGGAGCATGAAACGGTCTGAAAAATAGGAGGAGCATGAAACGGTGTTCAAAAACATGAAGAGCCTGAAATGGTGTGAAAAATATGAGGAACTTCAAAAGGTGTCAAAAATATGAGGAGCATGAAACACTCTGAAAAATAGGAGGAGCATGAAGTGGTGTTGAAAAACATGAAGAGCCTGAAAAGGTGTGAAATATATGAAGAGCTTCAAAAGGTGTCAAAAATATGAGGAGCATGAAACGGTCTGAAAAATAGGAGGAGCATGAAGCGGTGTTGAAAAACATGAAGAGCATCAAAAGCTGTGAAGAATATGAAGAGCTTCAAAACGTGTCAAAAATATGAGGAGCATGAATCGGTCTGAAAAATAGAAGGAGCATGAAGTGGTGTTGAAAAACATGAAGATCTGAAAAGGAGTGAAAAATATGAAGAGCTTCATAAGGTGTCAAAAATATGAGGAGCATGAAACGGTCTGAAAAATAGGAGGAGCAAGAAACGGGTTTAACAAACATGAAGAGCGGGAAAAGTTGTGAAATATATGAAGAGCTTCAAAAGGTGTCAAAAATATGAGGAGCATGAAACGGTCTGAAAGATAGGAGGAGCATGAAGCGGTGTTGAAAAACATGAAGAGCCTGAAAAGGTGTGAAAAATATGAAGAGCTTCAAATGGTGTGAAATACATGAGGACCTTGAAACGGTCTGAAAAACAGGAGGAGCATGAAATCTTGTTGAAAAACATGAAGAGCCTGAAAACGTGTGAAAATTATCAAGAGCGTCAAAAGGTGTGAAATATATGAAGAGCTTCAAAAGGTGTCCCAAATGAGATGAGCATGAAATGGTCTGAAAGATAGGAGGGGCATGAAGCGGTGTTGAAAAACATGAAGAGCCTGAAAAGGTGTGAGAAATATGAAGAACTTCAAAATGTGTCAAAAATATGAGGAGCATGAAACGGTCTGAAAAACTGGAGGAGCAAGAAGTGATGTTTAAAATCATGAAGAGCCTGAAAATGTGTGAAAAATATGAAGAGCATCAAAAGATGTGAAAAATATGAGAAGCATGAATTGGTCTGAAAAATAGGAGGAGCATGAAACGGTGTTTGAAAACATGAAGAGCATGAAAATTTGTGAAAAATATGAAGACCTTCAAAACGTGTCAAAAATGAGATGAGCATGAAACTGTCTGAAAAAAAGGAGGTGCATGAAGCGGTGTTGAAAAACATGAAGAGCCAGAAAACGTGTGAAAAATATGAAGAGCTTCTAAAGGTGTGAAAAATATGAAGAGCTTCAAAAGGTGTCAAAAATGAGATGAGCATGAAACGGCCTGAAAAATAGGAGGAGCATGAAGTGGTGTTGAAAAACATGATGAGCCTGAAAAAGTGTGAAATATATGAAGAGCTTCAAAAGGTGTCAAAAATATGAGGAGCATGAAACGGTCTGAAAAATAGGAGGAGCATGAAGCGGTGTTGAAAAACATGAAGAGCCTGAAAAGGTGTGAAAAATATGAAGAGCTGCAAAAGGTGTCAAAAATATGAGGAGCATGAACGGTCTGGAAAATAGGAGGAGCATGAAGCGGTCTTGAAAACCATGAAGAGCCTGAAAAGGTGTGAAATATACGAAGAGCTTCAAAATGTTTCAAAATTATGAGGAGAATGAACGGTCTGAAAAATAGGAGGAGCGTGAAGCGCTGTTGAAAAACATGAAGAGCCTGAAAAGGTGGGCAAAATATGAAGAGCTTCAAAAGGTGTGAAAAATATGAGGAGCATGAGACGGTCTGAAAAATAGGAGGAGAATGAAGCGGTGTTGAAAAACATGAAGAGCCTGAAAACGTGTGAAAAATATGAAGAGCTTCAAAAGGTGTGAAAAATATGAAGAGATTCAAAAGGTGTGAAAAATATGAAGAGCTTCAAAAGGTGTCAAAAATATGAGGAGCATGAAACAGGCTGAAAAATAGGAGGAGCATGAAGCGGTGTCGAAAAACGTGAAGAGCATGAAGAGTTGTGAAAAATAGGAAGAACTTCAAAAGGTGTCAATAATATGAGGAGCATGAACGGTATGAAAAATAGGAAGATCATGAAGCCGTGTTGAAAAACATGAAGAGCCTGAAAACGTGTGAAAATTATGAAGAGCTTCAAAAGGTGTGAAATATATGAAGAGCTTCAAAAGGTGTCAAAAATGAGATGAGCATGAAATGTTCTGAAAGAATGGAGGGGCATGAAGCGGTGTTGAAAAACATGAAGAGCCTGAAAAGGTGTGAGAAATATGAAGATCTTCAAAATGTGTCAAAATATGAGGAGCATGAAACGGTCTGAAAAATAGGAGGACCAAGAAGTGATGTTTAAAAACATGAAGAGCCTGAAAAGGTGTGAAAAATATGAAGAGCATCAAAAGATGTGAAAAATATGAGGAGCAGGAACCGGTCTGAAAAATAGGAGGAGCATGAAGCGGTTTTGAAAAGCATGAAGAGTCTGAAAAGGTGTGAAAAATATGAAGAGCTTCATAAGGTGTCAAAATATTAGGAGCATGAAACTGTCTGAAAAATAGGAGGAGCATGAAGTGGTGTTGAAAAATGTGCAGAGCCTAAAAAGGTGTGAAAAATATGAAGAGCTTCAAAAGGTGTCAAAAATATGAGGAGCATGAAACAGGCTGTAAAATAAGAGGTGCATAAAGCGGTGTCGAAAAACATGAAGAGCATGAAGAGTTGTGAAAAATAGGAAGAACTTCAAAAGGTGTCAAAAATATGAGGAGCATGAACGGTATGAAAAATAGGAGGATCATGAAGCGGTGTTGAAAAACATGAAGAGCATGAAAATTTGAGAAAATTATGAAGACCTTCAAAACGTGTCAAAAATGAGATGAGCATGAAACGGTCTGAAAAATAGGAGGAGCATGAAGCGGTGTTGAAAAACATGAAGAGCCTGAAAAGGTGTGAAAAATATGAAGAGCTGCAAAAGGTGTCAAAAATATGAGGAGCATGGACGGTCTGGAAAGTAGGAGGAGCATGAAGCGGTCTTGAAAACCATGAAGAGCCTGAAAAGGTGTGAAAAATAAGAAGAGCTTCAAAATGTTTCAAAATTATGAGGAGAATGAACGGTCTGAAAAATAGGAAGAGCAAGAAGCGGTGTTGAAAAACATGAAGAGCCTGAAAACGTGTGAAAAATATGAACAGCTTCAAAAGGTGTGAAAAATATGAAGAGATTCAAAAGGTGTGAAAAATATGAAGAGCTTCAAACGGTGTCAAAAATGAGATGAGCATGAAATGGCCTAAAAAATAGGAGGAGCGTGAAGTGTTGGTGAAAAACATGAAGAGCCTGAAAAAGTGTGAAGTATATGAAGAGCTTCAAAAGGTGTGAAAATATGAGGAGCATGAGACGGTTTAAAAAAATAGGAGGAGCATGAAGCGGTGTACAGAAACATGAAGAGCCTGAAAAGGTGTGACAAATATGAAGAGCTTCAAAAGCTGTCAGGTATATGAGGAGCATGAAACGGTACGAAAAATAGAAGGAGCATGAAACGGCCTGAAAAATAGGAGGAGCATGAATCAGAGTTCAAAAACATGAAGAGCCTGAAAAGGTGAGAAAAATATGAAGAGCTTCAAAAGCTGTCAAAAATATGAGGAGCATGAAACGGTATGAAAAATAAGAGGAGCATGAAACGGTCTGAAAAATAGGAGGAGCATGAAGTGGAGCTGAAAAACATGAAGTGCCTGAAAAGGTATGAAAAATATGAAGAGCTTCAAAAGGTGTAAAAATGAGATGAGCATGAAACGGTCTGAAAAATAGGAGGAGCATGAACTGGTGCTGAAAAACATGAAGAGCCTGAAAAGGTGTGAAAAATATGAAGAGCTTCAAAAGCTGTCAAAAATGAGATGAGCATGAAACGGTCTGAAAAAAAGGAGGAGCATGAAGCGTTGTTGAAAATCTTGAAGAGCAAGAAAAGGTGTGAAAAATATGAAGAGCTTCAAAAGGTTTCAAAAATATGAGGATCATGAAACGGTCTGAAAATTAGGAGCAACATGAACGGTCTGAAAAATAAGAGGAGCATGAAATGGTGTTGAAAAACAGGAAGAGCCTGAAAATGTGAGAAAAATATGAAGAGCTTCAAAAGGTTTCAAAAATATGAGGAGCATGAAACTTTCTGAAAAAGAGGAGGAGCATGAACCGGTGTTGAAAAACATGAAGAGCCTGAAAAGGTGTGAAAAATATGAAGAGGTTTAAAAGGTGTCAAAAATATGAGGAGCATGAAACTTTCTGAAAAATAGGAGGATCATGAAACCGTGTTCAAAAACATGAAGAGCCTGAAAAGGTGTGAAAATATGAAAAGCCTTAAAAAATGTCAAAAATTTGAGGTGTATTAAACGGTCTGAAAAATAGCAGTAGCATGAAGTGGTGTTGAAAAACATGAAGAGCCTGAAAAGGTGTGAAAAATATGAGGAGCATGAAACTTTCTGAAAAATAGGAGGAGCATGAAACCGTGTTCAAAAACATGAAGAGCCTGACAAGGTGTGAAAATATGAAAAGCCTTAAAAAATGTCAAAAATTTGAGGTGTATTAAACGGTCTGAAAAATAGCAGGAGCATGAAGTGGTGTTGAAAAACATGAAGAGCCTGAAAAGGTGTGAAAAATATGAAGAGCTTTAAAAGGTGTGAAAAATATGACGAGCATGAAACGGTCTGAAAAATAGGAGGAGCATGAAGCGGTGTTCAAAAACATGAAGAGGCTGAAAAGGTGTGAAAAGTATGAAGAGCTTCAAAAGGTGTCAAAAATATGAGGAGCATGAAACGGTCTCAAAAATAGGAGGAGCATGAAGCGGTGTTCAAAAACATGAAGAGCCTGAAAAGGTGTGACAAATATGAAGAGCTTCAAAAGGTGTCAAACATATGAGGAGCATGAAACGGTCTCAAAAATAGGAGGATCATGAAGCGGTGTTCAAAAATATGGAGAGCCTGAAAAGGTATGAAAAATATGAAGAGCTTCAAAAGGTGTGAAATATATGAAGAGCTTCCAAAAGTGTCAAAAATATGAGGAGCCTGAAACAGGCTGTAAAATAGGAGGAGCATGAAGCGGTGTCGAAAAACATGAAGAGCATGAAGAGTTGTGAAAAATAGGAAGAACTTCAAAAGGTGTCAAAAATATGAGGAGCATGAACGGTATGAAAAATAGGAAGATCAGGAAGCCGTGTTGAAAAACATGAAGAGCCTGAAAAGGTGTGACAAATATGAAGAGCTTCAAAAGGTGTGAAATATATGAAGAGCTTCAAAAGGTGTCAAAAATGAGATGAGCATGAAATGGTCTGAAAGATAGGAGGGGCATGAAGCGGTGTTGAAAAACATGAAGAGTCTGAAAAGGTGTGAAAAATAAGAAGAGCTCCAAATGGTGTGAAATACATGAGGACCTTGAAATGGTCTGAAAAACAGGAGGAGCATGAAATCTTGTTGAAAAACATGAAGAGCCTGAAAACGTGTGAAAATTATGAAGAGCTTCAAAAGGTGTGAAATATATGAAGAGCTTCAAAAGGTGTCAAAAATGAGATGAGCATGAAATGGTCTGAAAGATAGGAGGGGCATGAAGCGGTGTTCAAAAATATGAAGAGCCCGGAATGGTGTGAAAAATATGAGAGCCCCAAAACGTGTCAAAAGTATGAGGAGCATGAAACGGTGTTGAAAAACATGAAGAGCCTGAAAAGGTGTGACAAATATGAAGAGCTTCAAAAGGTTTGAAAAATATGAAGAGCATGGAACGGTCTGAAAAATAGGAGGAGGATAAAGAGGTGTTCAAAAAAATGAAGAGCCTGAAAAGGGGTGACAAATATGAAGAGCTTCAAAAGGTGTCAAAAATATGAGGAGCATGAAACGGTCTGAAAAATAGGAGGATCATCAAACGGTGTGAAAAACCTGAAGAGCCTGAAAAGGTGTGAGAAATAGAATGGCTTCAAAAGGTGTGAAAAATATGAGGAGCCTGAAACGGTCTGAAAAATAGGAGGAGCATGAAGTGGTGTTGAAAAACATGAACAGCCTGAAAAGGTGTGAGAAATAGAACGGCATCAAAAGGTGGGAAAAATATGAGGAGCATGAAACGGTCTGAAAAATAGGAAGAGCATGAAGCGGTGTTTAAAAACATGAAGAGCCTGAAAAGGTGTGAAAAATATGAAGAGCTTCAAATTTTTGAAAAATATGAATAGCATGGAACGGTCTGAAAAATAGGAGGAGGATAAAGCAGTGTTCAAAAACATGAAGAGCCTGAAAAGGTGTGACAAATATGAAGAGCTTCAAAAGGTGTCAAAAATATGAAGAGCATGAAACTGTCTCAAAAATAGGAGGAGCATGAAGCGGTGTTCAAAAATATGGAGAGCCTGAAAAGGTATGAAAAATATGAAGAGCTTCAAAAGGTGTCAAAAATATGAGGAACATGAAACGTTCTGAAAAACAGAAGGAGCATGAAGCGGTGTTTAAAAACATGAAGAGCCTGAAAAGGTGTGACAAATATGAAGAGCTTCAAAAGGTTTGAAAAATATGAAGAGCAGGGAACGGTCTGAAAAATAGGAGGAGGATAAAGCGGTGTTCAAACACATGAAGAGCCTGAAAAGGTTTGACAAATATGAAGAGCTTCAAAAGGTGTCAAAAATATGAGGAACATGAAACGGTCTGAAAAACAGAAGAAGCATGAAGCGGTGTTTAAAAACATGAAGAGCCTGAAAAGGTGTGAAAAATATGAAGAGCTTCAAAAGGTTTGAAAAATATGAAGAGCAGGGAACGGTCTGAATAATAGGAGGAGGATAAAGCGGTGTTCAAAAACATGAAGAACCTGAAAAGGTGTGACAAATAAGAAGAGCTTCAAAAGGTGTCAAAAATATGAGGAGCATGAAACGGTCTCAAAAATAGGAGGAGCATGAAGCATTGTTCAAAAATATGGAGAGCCTGAAAAGGTATGAAAAATATGAAGAGCTTCAAAAGGTGTCAAAAATATGAGGAGCATGAAACGGTCTGAAAAATAGGAGGAGCATGAAACGGTGTTCAAAAATATGAAGAGCCTGGAATGGTGTGAAAAATATGAGAGCCCCAAAACGTGTCAAAAATATGAGGAGCATGAAACGGTATGAAAAATAGGAGGAGCATGAAACGGTCTGAAAAATAGGAGGAGCATGAAGCG
The DNA here is from genome assembly GCF_033118175.1 of Dama dama. Lineage (NCBI taxonomy): Eukaryota > Metazoa > Chordata > Mammalia > Artiodactyla > Cervidae > Dama > Dama dama. Next base: position 1,828,408 of record NW_026870927.1, read on the forward strand.
GTGTTCAAAAACAAGAAGAGCCTGAAAAGGTGTGCAAAATATGAAGAGCTTCAAAAGGTGTAAGAAATGAGATGAGCATGTAACGGTCTGAAAAATAGGAGGAGCATGAACTGGTGCTGAAAAACATGAAGAGCCTGAAAAGGTTTGAAAAATATGAAGAGCTTCAAAAGGTGTGAAAAATATGAGGAGCATGAAACGGTCTGAAAAATAGGAGGAGCATGAAGTGGAGCTGAAAAACATGAAGAGCCTGAAACGGTGTGCAAAATATGAAGAGCTTCAAAAGGTGTAAAAAATGAAATGAGCATGAAACGGTCTGAAAAATAGGAGGAGCATGAACTGGTGCTGAAAAACATGAAGAGCCTGAAAAGGTGTGCAAAATATGAAGAGCTTCAAAAGGTGTAAAAAATGAGAGCAGCATGAAACGGTCTGAAAAATAGGGGGAGCATGAAGTGGAGCTGAAAAACATGAAGAGCCTGAAAAGGTGTGCAAAATATGAAGAGCTTCAAAAGGTGTCAAGAATATGTGGAGCATGAAACGGTCTGAAAAATAGGAGGAGCATGAACTGGTGCTGAAAAACATGAAAGCCTGAAAAGGTTTGAAAAATATGAAGAGCTTCAAAAGGTGTGAAAAATATGAGGAGCATGAAACGGGCTGAAAAATAAGAGGAGCATGAAGCGGTGTAGAAAACCATGAAGAGCCTGAAAAAGTGTGAAAAATATGAAGAGCTTCAAAAGTAGGCAAAATTATGAAGAGTATGAAACGGTCAAAAAAATAGGAGGAGCATGAAACTGTGTTCAAAAACGAACAGCCTGAAAATGTGTGAAATATATGAAGAGCTTCAAACGGTGTCAAAAATATGAAGAGCATGATATGGTCTGAAAAATATGAGGAGCATGAAACGGTGTTCAAAAACATGAACAGCCTGAAAATGTGTGAAATATATGAAGAGCTTCAAAAGGTGTCAAAAATATGAAGAGCATGAATCTGTCTGAAAAATAGGAGGAGCATGAAATGGTCTCATAAATAGGAGGAGCATGAAACGGTGTTGAAAAACATGAAGAGCCTGAAAATGTGTGAAATATATGAAGAACTTAAAAGGAGTCAAAAATATGAGATGCATGAAACGGTCTGAAAAATAGAAGGAACATGAAGCGGTGTTGAAAAACGTGAAGAGCCTGAAAAGGTGTGAAAAATATGAAGAGCTTTAAAAGGTGTCAAAAATATGAGGAGCATGAAACGGTCTGAAAAATAGGAGGAGCATGAAGCGGTGTTGAAAAACATGAAGAGCCTGAAAAGGTGTGAAAAATATGAAGAGCTTCAAAAGGTGCCAAAATTATGAAGAGCATGAAACAGTCTTAAAATTAGGAGGAGAATGAAGCGGTATAGAAAAACATGAAGAGCCAGAAAAGGTGTGAAATATATGAAGCTTCAAAAGGTGTCAAAAATATGAAGTGCATGAAACGGTCTGAAAAATAGGAGGAGCATGAAGCCGCGTTGAAAAACATGAAGAGCCTGAAAACGTGTGAAAAATATGAAGAGCTTCAAAAGGTTTCAAAATATGAGGAGCAGTAAACGGTTTGAAAAATAGGAGGAGCATGAAACAGAGTTGAAAAACGTGGAGATCATGGAAAGGTGTGAATAATATAAAGAGCGTCAAAAGGTGTAAAAAATATGAGGAGCACGAAACGGTCTGAAAAATAGGAGGAGCCTGAAAAGGTGTTGAAAATCATGAAGAGCCTGAAAAGGTGTGAAGAATAAGAAGAGCTGCAAAAGGCGTCAAAATTAGGAGGAGCATGAAACTGTCTGAAAATTAGAAGAAGCATGAACGGTGTTGAAAAATATGAAGACCATGAAAGGGTGTGAAAAACATGAAGAGCTTAAAAAGGTGTCAAAAATACGAGGAGCATGAAACGGTCAAAAAATAGGAGGAGCACGAGACGTTGATGATAAACCTGAAGAGCATGAAAAGGTGTTAAAAATATGAAGAGCTTAAAAATGTGTCAAAAATATGAGGAGCAAGAAACGGTGTTGAAACACATGAAGAGCCTGAAAAGGTGTGAAATAATATGAAGAGCTTCAAAAGGTGTCAAAAATATGAGGACCATAAAACGATCTGAAAAATATGAGGAGCCTGAAATGGTCTGAAAAATAGGAGGAGCATGAAACGGTGTTCAAAAACATGAAGAGCCTGAAAAGTTTTGAAAAATATGCAAAGCTTCAAAAGGTGTCAAAAATTAGATGAGCATGAAACGGTCTGAAAAATTGGAGGAGCAAGAAGTAGCGTTGAAAAAAATGAAGAGCCTGAAAAGGTGTGAAATATAAGAAGAGCTTCAAAAGGTGTGAAAAATATGAAGAGCTTCAAAAGGTGTCAAAAATATGAGGAGCTTGAAACGGTCTGAAAAATAGGAGGAGCATGAAGCAGTGTTCAAAAACATGAAGAGCCTGAAAAGTTGTGAAAAATATGAAGAGCTTCAAAACGTGTGAAATACATGAGGAGCATGAAAAGGTCTGAAAAATAGGAGGAGCATGAAATGGTGTTCAAAAACATGAAGAGCATGAAAAGGTGTGAAAATTATGAAGAGCTTCAAAAGGTGTGAAAAACATGAGGGAATGAAACGGTCTGAAAAATAGGAGGAGCATTAAGCAGTGTTCAAAACATGAAGAGCCTGAAAAAGTGTGAAAAATATGAAGATCCTCAAAAATTTAAAAAATATGAAGACCCTGAAAAGGTGTCAAAAATGAGATGAGCATGAAACAGTCTGAAAAGTAGGAGGAGCATGAAGTGGTCTTCAAAAACATGTACAGCCTGAAAAGGTGTGAAAAATATGAAGAGCTTCAAAAGGTTTGAAAAATAGGAGGAGGATGAAGCAGTGTTCAAAAACATGAAGAGCCTGAAAAAGTGTGATAAATATGAAGAGCTTATAAAATTGTCAAAAATATGAGGAGCATGGAGAGATGTTCAAAAACATGAAGAGGCTGATAAGGTGTGAAAAACATTAAGAGCTTCAAAAGGTTTGAAAAATAGGAGGAGCATGAAGCGGTGTTCAAAAACATGAAGAGCCTGAAAATGGGTGAAAAATATGAAGAGCTTATAAAATTGTCAAAAATAGGAGGAGCATGAAACGGTCTGAAAAATATGAGCAGCCTGAAAACGTCTGAAAAATAGGAGGAGCATGAAGCGGTGTTCAAAAACATGAAGAGCCTTAAAAGGTGTGAAAAATATGAAGAGCTTCAAAATGTGTCAAAAGTATGAGGAGCACGAAACGGTCTGAAAAATAGGAGGAGCATGAAGCGGTTTTCAAAAACATGAAGAGCCTGAAAAGGTGGGAAAAATATGAAGAGCTACAAAAGGTGTCAAAAATATGAGAAGCATGAAACAGTCTCAAAAATAGGAGGAAAATGAATCGGTGATCAAGAACATGGAGAGCCTGAAAAGGTGTGAAATATATGAAGAGCTTCAAAAGGTTTGAAAATATGAGGAGCATGAAACGGTCTGAAAAATAGGAGGAGCATGAAGTGGTGTTGAAAAACATGAAGAGCCTGAAAAGGTGTGAAATATATGAAGAGCTTCAAAATGTGTCAAAAATATGAGGAGAATGAACGGTCTGAAAAATAGGAGGAGCATGAAGCGGTGTTGAAAAACATGAAGAGCCTGAAAAGGTCTGAAAAATATGAAGAGCTTCAAAAGGTGTCAAAAAGATGAGGAGCATGAAATGGTCTGAAAAATCGGAGGAGCATGAAGCGGTGTTCAAAAACATGAAGAGCCTTAAAAGGTGTGAAAAATATGAAGAGCTTCAAAATGTGTCAAAAGTATGAGGAGCATGAAACGGCCTGAAAAATAGGAGGAGCAAGAAAAGGTGTTCAAAAACATGAAGAGCTTGAAAAGATGTCAAATATATGAAGAGCTTCAAAAGGTGTGAAAAATAGGAGGAGCATGAAGCTTTGTTCAAAAACATGAAGAGCCTGAAAAAGTGTGAAAAATATAAAGAGCTTCAAAAGCTGTGAAATACATGAGGAGCATGAAACGGTCTGAAAAATAGGAGAAGCATGAAGTGGTGTGGAAAAAGATGAAGAGCCTGAAAAAGTGTGAAAAATATGAAAAGCTTCAAAAGGTGTGAAATACATGAGGAGTATGATACTCTCTGAAAAATAGGAGGAGCATGAAGTGGTGTGGAAAAAGATGAAGAGCCTGAAAACGTGTGAAAAATATGAAGAGCTTCAAAAGGTGTGAAATACATGAGGAGCATGAAACTCTCTGAAAAATAGGAGGAACATGAAGTGGTGTTCAAAAAGATGAAGAGCCTGAAAAGGTGTGAAAAATATGAAGAGCTTCAAAAGCTGTGAAATACATGAGGAGCATGAAACGGTCTGAAAAATAGGAGAAGCATGAAGTGGTGTGGAAAAAGATGAAGAGCCTGAAAAAGTGTGAAAAATATGAAAAGCTTCAAAAGGTGTGAAATACATGAGGAGTATGATACTCTCTGAAAAATAGGAGGAGCATGAAGTGGTGTGGAAAAAGATGAAGAGCCTGAAAACGTGTGAAAAATATGAAGAGCTTCAAAAGGTGTGAAATACATGAGGAGCATGAAACTCTCTGAAAAATAGGAGGAACATGAAGTGGTGTGGAAAAAGATGAAGAGCCTGAAAAGGTGTGAAAAATATGAAGAGCTTCAATAGGTGTGAAATATATGAGTATCACTAAACGGTCTGAAAAATAGGAGGAGCATGAAGTGATGTTGAAAAACATGATGAGCCTGATGGTGTGAAAAATATGAAGAGATTCAAAAGCTGTGAAATATATGTGGAGCATAAAACGGTCTCAAAAATAGGAGGCGCATGAAGTGGTTTTGAAAAACATGAAGAGCCTGAAAAGGTGTGAAAAATTTGAAGAGCTTCAAAAGGTGTGAAAAATATGAGGAGTATGAAACGGTCTGAAAAACAGGAGGAGCATGAAACCGTGTTCAAAAACATGAAGAGCCTGAAAAGGTATGAAAAATATGAAGAGCTTCAAAAGGTGTCAAAAAAGAGATGAGCATGAAACGGTCTGAAAAATAGGAGGAGCATGAAGTTGTGTTCAAGAAGATGAAGAGCCTGAAAAGGTGTGAAGTATATGAAGATTTCAAAAGGTATCAAAAGTATGAGGAGCATGAAACGGTGTGAAATATAGGAGGAGCATGAAGCAGTGTTGAAAATCATGAAGAGCCTGAAAAGGTGTGAAAAATAGGAGGAGCTTCAAAAGGTGTCAAAAATATGAGGAGCATGCAACGGTCTGAACATACGAGGAGCATGAAGCGGTGTTCAAAAACATGAAGAGCCTGAAAAGATGTGAAAAATAAGAAGAGCCTCAAAACGTGTCAATAATATGAGGAGTATGAAACGGTCTGAAAAATAGGAGCAGCATGAAATGATGTTCAAAAACATGAAGATCCTGAAAAGGTGTGAAAAATATGAAGAGCTTCAAAAGGTGTGAAATACATGAGGAGCATAAAACGGTCTGAAAAATAGGAGGAGCATGAAGCGGTGATGAAAAAAAAGAAGAGCATGAAATGGTTTGAAGAATATGAGGAGCTTCAAAAGGTATCAAAAATAGGAGTAGCATGAAGCCGTGTTTAAAAACATGAAGAGCCTGAAAAGGTGTAAAAAACATGAAGAGCCTGAAAAGGTGTGAAATATACGAAGAGCTTCAAAAGGTGTCAAAAATATGAGGAGCATGAAACGGTCTGAAAAATAGGAGGTGCATGAAGCGGCATTCAAAAACATGAAGATCCTGAAAAGGTGTGAAATATATGAACAGCTTCAAAAGGTGTTAAAAGTATGAGGAGCATGAAACAGTCTAAAAATAGGAGGAGGATGAAACGGTGTTGAAAAACATAAAGAGCATGAAAAGGTGTGAAAAATATGAAGAGTTTCAAAAGGTGACAAAAATATGAGGAGCATGAAACTGTCTGAAATATAACAGGAGCTTGAAACGGTTTTGAAGAACATGAAGCGCCTGAAAATGTGTGAAAAATATGAAGAGCTTCAAAGGGTGTCAAAAATATGTCCAGCATGAACGGTCTGAAAAATAGGAGGAGCATAAAACGTTGTTGAAAAACATGAAGAGCATGAAAAGGTGTGAAAAATATGAAGGGCTTCAAAAGGTTTCAAAATTATGACGAGCATGAAACGGCCTGAAAAATACGAGGAGCATGAACCAGTCTGAAAAATAGGAGGAGCATGAAACGGTGTTGAAAAACATGAAGTGCCTGTAAAGGTGTGAAAAATATGAAGAGATAAAAAATGTGTCAAAAATATGAGAAGCATGAAACAATCTGAAAAATAGGAGGAGCATGAAATGGTGTTGAAAAACATGAAGAGCATGAAAAGGTGTGAAAAATATGACGGGCTTCAAATGGTTTCAAAAATATGAGGAGCATGAAACGGTCTGAAAAATAGGCGGAGCATGACACTGTGTTGAAATCATGAAGAGCCTAAAAAGGTGTGAAAAATACGAAGAGCTTCAAAAGGTGTCAAAAATATGAGGAACATGAAACGGTCTGAAAAACAGGAGGAGCATGAAGCGGTGTTGAAAAACATGAAGCGTCTAAAAAGGTGTGAAAAATATGGAGACCTTCAAAGGGTGTCAAAATATGAGGAGTGTGAAACTTTGTTGAAAAACATGACAAGCATGAAAAGGTGTGAAAAATATGAAGATCTTCAAAAGGTGTCAAAAATATGAGAAGTATGAAATGGTCTGAAAAATATGAGGAGCATGAAACGGTGTTGAAAATACATGAAGAGCATGAAAAGGTGTGAAAAATATGAAGAGCTTCAAAAGCTTTCAAAATTAGGAGAAGCATGAAACGGTTGAAAAGTAAGAGGAACATGAAACGGTGTGAAAAAACATGGAGAGTTTCAAAAGGTGTCAAAAATATGAGGAGCATAAAGTGGTGTTCAAAAACATGAAGAGCTTGAAAAGGTGTGAAATATATGAAGAGCTTCAAAAAGTGTGAAATATAGGAGGAGCATGAAGCGGTGTTCAGAAACATGAAGAGCCTTAAAAGGTATGAAATATATGAAGAGCTTCAAAAGGTGTCAAAAACATGAGGAGCATGAAACGGTCTGAAAAATAGGAGGATCATGAAACAGTCTGAAAAATATGACGAGCATGAAACGGTCTGAAAAATAGGAGGAGCATGAAGCTTTGTTGACAAAAATGAAGAACATGAAAAGGTGTGAAAAATATGAAGAGCTTCAAAAGGTGTCAAAAATTTGAGAAGCATGAAACGGTCTGAAAAATACGAGGAGCATGAAGCGATGTTGAAAAACATGAAGAGCCTGACAATGTGTGAAATAAATGAAGAGCTTCAAAACGTGTCAAAAATATGAGGAGCATGAAACGGTCTGAAAAATAGGAGGAGCATGAAGCAGTGTTGAAAAATATGAAGACCCTGAATAGGTGTGAAAAATATGAAGAGGTTCAAAAGGTGTCAAAAATATGAGGAGCATGAAACGGTCTGAATAAAAGGAGGAGCATGAAACGATGTTCAAAAACATGAAGAGCCTGAAAAAGTGTGAAAAATATGAAGAGCTTCAAAAAGTGTGAAAAATATGAGGAGCATGAAACGATCTGAAAAATAGGTGGAGCAGGAAGCGGTGTTCAAAAACATGAAGAGCCTGACAGGTGTGAAAAGTATGAAGAGCTTCAAATAGTGTGAAAAATATGAAGAGCTTCAAAAAGTGTGAAAAATATGAGGAGCATGAAATGGTCTGAAAAACAGGAGAAGAATGAAGAGGTGTTTAAAAACATGAAGAGCCTGAAAAGGTGTGAAATATATGAAGAACTTCAAAAGGTTTCAAAAATATGAGGAGCATGAAACGGTCTGAAAAATAGGAGGAGTATGAAAAGGTGTTGAAAAACATGAAGAGGGTGAAAATATGTGTAAAATATGAAGAGCTTCAAAAGGTGTGAAAAATATGAAGAGCTTCAAAAGGTGTCAAATATATGAGGAGCATGAAACGGTCTGAAAAATAGGAGGAGTATGAAGCGATGTTGAAAAACATGAAGAGTCTGAAAAGGTGTGAAATATATGAAGAGCTTCAAAAGGTGTGAAATATAGGAGAAGCATGAAGCGTTGTTCAAAAACATGAAGAGCCTTAAAAGATGTGAAATATATTAAGAGCTTATAAAGGTGTCAAAAATAAGAGGAGCATGAAACAGTCTGAAAAATAGGAGGATCATGAAACTGTCTGAAAAATATGACGAGCATGAAACGGTCTGAAAAATAGGAGGAGCAAGAAGCGGTGTTGAAATACATGAAGAGCCTGAAAAGGTTTGAAATACATGAAGAGCTTCAAAAGGTGTCAAAATACGAGTAGCATAAAACGGTCTCAAAATATGACGAGCATGAAGCGGTGTTGAAAAACATGTAGAGCCTGAAAAGGTGTGAAATACGTGAAGAGCTTCAAAAGGTGTCAAAATATGAGTAGCATAAAACGGTCTCAAAAATATGGGGAGCATGAAGCGGTGTTGAAAATCATGAAGAGCCTGAAAAGGTGTGAATAATATGAAGAGATTCAAAAGGTGTCAAACATATGAGGAGCATGAAAGTGTGTTGAAAAACATGAAGAGCCTGAAAAGGTGTGAAAAATATGAGGAGCTTCAAAAGCTGTCAAAAATATGAGGAGCATGAAACGGTCTGAAAAATAGGTAGAGCATGAAGCGGTGTTGAATAACATGAAGATCTTGAAAAGGTGTGAACAATATTAGGAGCATGAAACGGTCTCAAAAATATGAGCAGCATGAAGCGGTGTTGAAAATCATGAAGAGCCTGAAAAGGTGTGAATAATATGAAGAGATTCAAAGGGTGTCAAACATATGAGGAGCATGAAACTGTGTTGAAAAACAAGAAGAGCATGAAAAGGTGTGAAAAATATGAGGAGCATGAAAAGGTCTGAAAAATAGGAGGAGCATGAAATGTTGTTGAAAAACATGAAGAGCAAGAAAACGTGTGAAAAATATGAAGAGCTTCAAAAGGTGTCAATAATAAGAGGTGCATGAAACAGTCTGAAAAATAGGAGGAGCATGAAACGATCTGAAAAATAGGAGGAGCATGAAACGGAGTTGAAAAACCTGAAGAACAGGAAAAGGTGAGAAATATATGAAGAGCTTCAAAAGGTGTGAAAAATATGAGGAGCATGAAATGGTCTGAAAAATAGGAGGAGCATTAAACGATGTTCAAAAACATGAAGAGCCTGAAAATGTGTGAAAAATATTAAGAGCTTCAAAAGGTGTGAAAAATATGAGGAGCATGAAGCGGTATTTAAAAAACATGAAGAGCTTGAAAAGGTGTGAAATATATGAAGATCTTCAAAAGGAGTGAAAAATAGGAGGAGCATGAGGCCGTGTTCAAAAACATGAAGAGCCTGAAAAGGTGTGAAATATATGAAGAGCTTCAAAAGGTGTCAGAAATATGAGGAGCATGAAACAGTCTGAAAAATAGGAGGAGCTAGAAATGGTGTTGAAAAACAAGAAGAGCATGAAATGGTGTGAAAAATATGAAGAGCTTCAACAGGTGTTTAAGATGAGGAGCATGAAACGGTCTGAAAAATAGGAGGAGCATGAAGCTTTGTTGAGGAAAATGAAGAACATGAAAAGGTGTGAAAAATATGAAGAGCTTCAAAAGGTGTCAAAAATTTGAGAAGCATGAAACGGTCTGAAAAATACGAGAAGCATGAAGCGATGTTGAAAAACATGAAGAGCCTGAAAAGGTGTGAAATAAATGAAGAGCTTCAAAACGTGTCAAAAATATGAGGAGCATGAAACGGTCTGAAAAATAGGAGGAGCATGAAGTGGTGTTGAAAAATATGAAGACCCTGAATAGGTGTGAAAAATATGAAGAGGTTCAAAAGGTGTCAAAAATATGAGGAGCATGAAACGGTCTGAATAAAAGGAGGAGCATGAAACGATGTTCAAAAACATGAAGAGCCTGAAAAAGTGTGAAAAATATGAAGAGCTTCAAAAAGTGTGAAAAATATGAGGAGCATGAAACGATCTAAAAAATAGGTGGAGCAGGAAGCGGTGTTCAAAAACATGAAGAGCCTGACAGGTGTGAAATGTATGAAGAGCTTCAAAAAGTGTGAAAAATATGAGGAGCATGAAATGGTCTGAAAAACAGGAGAAGAATGAAGAGGTGTTTAAAACATGAAGAGCCTGAAAAGGTGTGAAATATATGAAGAACTTTAAAAGGTTTCAAAAATATGAGGAGCATGAAATGGTCTGAAACTTAGGAGGAGCATGAAGCAGTGTTCAAAAACATGAAGAGCATGAAAAGGTGTGAAGAAAATGAAGAGTTTCAAAAGTTGACATAAATATGAGGAGAATGAAACGGTCTGAAAAATATGAGGAGCATGAAACGGTGTTGAAAAAGATGAAGAGCCTGAAAAGGTGTGAAAAATATGAAGAGCTTCAAAAAGTGTCAAAAATATGAAGAGAATGAAACGGTCCGAAAAATAGGAGGAGCATGAAAAGGTGTTGCAAAACATGAAGAGGGTGAAAATATGTGTAAAATATGAAGAGCTTCAAAAGGTGTGAAAAATATGAAGAGCTTCAAAAGGTGTCAAATATATGAGGAGCATGAAACGGTCAGAAAAATAGGAGGAGTATGAAGCGATGTTGAAAAACATGAAGAGTCTGAAAAGGTGTGAAATATATGAAGAGCTTAAAAAGATGTGAAATATAGGAGGAGCATGAAGCGGTGTTCAAAAACATGAAGAGACTGAAAAGGTGTGAAATATATGAAGAGCTTCAAAAGGTGTGAAATATAGGAGGAGTATGAAGCGATGTTGAAAACTTGAAGAGCCTGAGAAGGTGTGAAAAATATGAAGAGCTTCAAAAGGTGTCAAAAATATGAGGAGCATGAAACGGTCTGAAAAATAAGAGCGACATGAAACGGTGTTCAAAAACATGAAGAGCCTGAAAATGTGTGAAAAATATGAAGAGCTTCAAAAGGTGTGAAATATATGAGGAGCATGAAACGGTCTGAAAAATAGGAGGAGCATGAAGCGGTGTTCAAAAACATGAAGAGCATGAAAAGGAGAGAAAAATATGAAGAGCTTCAAAAGGTGTCAAATATATGAAGAGCATGAAACAGTCTGAAAAATAGGAGGAGCATGAAGCGGTGTGCAAAACCATGGAGAAGCTGAAAAGGAGTGAAAAATATGAAGAGCTTCAAAAGGTGTAAAAAATATGAGGAGCAAGAAACGGTCTGAAAAATAGGCGGAGCATGAAACGTTGTACAAAAACTTGAAGAGCCTGAAAAGGTGTGAAAAATATGAAGAGCTTCAAAAGGTTTCAAAAATATGAGGAACATGAAACTGTCTGAAAAATAGGAGGAGCATGAAACGAAGTTCAAAAACATGAAGAGCCTGAAAAAGTGTGAAAAATATGAAGAGCTTCAAAAAGTGTGAAAAATATGAGGAGCATGAAACGATCTAAAAAATAGGTGGAGCAGGAAGCGGTTTTCAAAAACATGAAGAGCCTGAAAAGGTGTGAAAAATATGAAGAGCTTCAAAAGGTGTCAAAAATATGTGGAGCATGAAACGGTCTGAAAAATAGGAGGAGTATGAAGCGGTGTTGAAAATCATGAAGATCCTAAATGGTGTGAAAAACATGAAGAGCTTCAAAAAGTGTCAAAAATATGAGGAGCATGAAACAGTCTGAAAAATAGGAGAATCATGTAACGGTGTTGAAAAACATGAAGAGCATTAAAAGGTGTGAAAAATATGATGAGCTTCAAAAGGTGTCAAAAATATGAGAAGCTTGAAACGGTTTGAACAATAGGAGGAGCATGAAACTGTGTTGAAAAACATGAAGAGCCTGAAAAGGTGGCAAAAATATGAAGAGCTTCAAAAGGTGTGAAAAATAAGAGGAGCATGAAACAGTCTGAAAAATAGGAGGAGCATGAAACGATGTTCAAAAACATGAAGAGCCTGAAAAGTTGTGAAAAATATGAAGAGCTTCAAAAGGTGTGAAAAATATGAAGAGTTTCAAAGGTTTGAAATACATGAGGATCATGAAACGGTTTGAAAAATAGGAGGAGCATGAAGCGGTGTTCAAAAACATGAAGAGCCTGAAAAGGCTTGAAAAATATGAAGAGCTTCAAAAGGTGTGAAATAAATGAGGAGCATGAAACGGTCTGAAAAATAGGAGGAGCATGAAGCGGTGTTGAAAAACATGAAGAGCCTGAAAACGTGTGAAAAATATAAAGAGTTTCAAACGGTATGAAAAATATGAAGAGCTTCAAAAGGTGTCAAAAAAGAGATGTGCATGAAACCGTCTGAAAAAGAGGGGAAGCATGAAGCAGTGTTGAAAAACATGAAGAGCCTGAAAAGGTGTAAAAAATATGAAGAGCTTCAAAAGGTATCAAAAATATGAGGAGCATGAAACGGTCTGAAAAATAGGAAGATCATGAAACCGTGTTCAAAAACATGAACAGCCTGAAAAGGTGTGAAAAATATGAAGAGCTTCAAAAGGTGTAAAAAATAGGAGGAGCATGAAGCGGTGTTAAAAAACATGAAGAGCCTCAAAAGTGTGAAAAATATGAAGAGCTTCAATAGGTGTGAAATACATAAGGAGCCTGAAACTCTCTGTAAAATAGGAGGAGCATGAAGTGGTGTTGAAAAACATAAAGAGCCTGAAAATTGTGAAAAATATGAAGAGCTTCAATAGGTGTGAAAAATATGAGGAGCAGGATACGGTCTGAAAAATAGGAGGAGCATGAAGCGGTGTTCATAAACACGAAGAGCCTGAAAAGGTGTGAAAAATATGAAGAGCTTCAAAAGGTGTCAAAAATATGAGGGGGAAGAAACGGTTTGAAAAATAGGAGGAGCATGAAGAGGTGTTGCAAAACATGAAGAGCCTGAAAAGGTGTGAAAAATATGAAGAGCTTCAAAAGGTGTCAAAAATGAGATGAGCATGAAATGGTCTGAAAAATAGGAGGAGCAAGAAGTGGTGTTGAAAAACATGAAGAAACTGAAAAGGTGTTAAAAAATTGAAGAGCTTCAAAAGGTGTCAAAAATATGAGGAGCATGAAACGGTATGAAGAATAGAAGGAGCATGAAACGCTGTTCAAAAACATGAGGAGCCTGAAAAGGTGTGAAATATATGAAGAGCTTCAAAAGGTGTGAAATACAAGTGGAGCATGAAACGGTCTGAAAAATAGGAGGAGTATGAAGCGGTGTTCAAAAACATGAAGAGCTGAAAATGTGTGAAAAATATGAAGAGCTTCAAAAGGTGTCAGAAATAGGAGGAGCATGAAACGGTCTAAAAAATAGGAGGAGCAAGAAGCGCTGTTCAGAATAATGAAGAGCCTGAAAAAGTGTGAAAAATATGAAGAGCTTCAAAAGTTGTCAAATACATGAGGAGCATTATACGATCTGAAAAATAGGAGGAGCATGAAGCAGTGTTCAAAACCATGAAGAGCCCGAAAAGGTATGAAAAATATGAAGAGATTCAAAACGTGTGAAAAATAGTAGGAGCATGAAGCGGTGTTCAAAAACACGAAGAGCCTGAAAAGGTGTGAAAAATATGAAGAGCTTCCAAAACTGTGAAATACATGAGGAGCATGAATAGGTCTGAAAAATAGGAGGAGCATGAAGCAGTGTTGAAAAACATGAACAGCCTGAAAAGGTGTGACAAATATGAAGAGCTTCAAAAGGTGTGAAAAATATGAGGAGCATGAAACGGTCTGCAAAAAAGGAGGAGCATGAATTGGTGTTGAAAAACATGAAGAGCCTGAAAAGCTGTGAAAAATATGACGAGCTTCAAAAGGTGTCAAAAATATGAGGAGTATGAAACTGTCTGAAAAATAGGAGGAGCATGAAGTGGTGTTCAAAAACATGAAGAGCCTGAAAAGTTGAGAAAAATATGAAGAGCTTCAAAAGGTGTGAAAAATATGAGGAGCATGAAATGGTCTGAAAAATAGAAGCAGCAAGAAACGGTGTGAAAAACATGAAGAGCCTGAAAACGTGTGAAAAATATGAAGAGCTTCAAAAGGTGTGAAAAATATGAGGAGTATGAAACGGTCTGAAATATAGGAAGAGCATGAAGCTGTGTTCAAAAACATGAAGAGCCTGAAAAGGTGTGAAATATATGAAGAGCTTCAAAAGGTGTCAAAAATATGAGGAGCATGAAACGGTCCGAAAAATAGGAGGAGCATGAAGCGGTGTTGAAAAACATGAAGAGCCTGAAAAGGTGTGAAAAATATGAAGAGCTTCAAAAGGTGTGAAAAATATGAGGAGCATGAAACGGTCTGAAAAATAGAAGCAGCATGAAATGGTGTTCAAAAACATGAAGAGCCTGAAAAGGTTGAAAAATATGAAGAGCTTCAAAATGTGTCAATAATATGAAGAGCATGAAACGGTCTTAAAAATAGGAGGATCATGAAGCGGTGTTCAAAAACATGAAGAGTCTGAAAAGGTGTGAAAGATATGAAGAGCTTCAAAAGGTGTCAAAAATATGAGGAGCATGAAACGGTCTGCAAAAAGGAGGAGCATGAATTGGTGTTGAAAACATGAAGAGCCTGAAAAGCTGTGAAAAATATGACGAGCTTCAAAGGTGTCAAAAATATGAGGAGTATGAAACTGTCTGAAAAATAGGAGGAGCATGAAGTGGTGTTCAAAATCATGAAGAGCCTGAAAAGTTGAGAAAAATTTGAAGAGCTTCAAAAGGTGTGAAAAATATGAGGAGCATGAAACGGTCTGAAAAATAGAAGCAGCAAGAAACGGTGTGAAAAACATGAAGAGCCTGAAATCGTGTGAAAAATATGAAGAGCTTCAAAAGGTGTGAAAAATATGAAGAGCTTCAAAAGGTGTGAAATACATGGGGAGGATTAAACGGTCTGAAAAATAGGAGGAGCATGAAGCGGTGTTCAAAAACATGAAGAGCCTGAAAAGGTGTGAAAAATATGAAGAGCTTCAAAAGGTGTGAAAATTATGAGGATCAGGAAACGGTCTGAAAAATAGGAGGAGCATGAAGCGGTTTTCAAAAACATGAACAGCCTGAAAAGGTGTCAAAATATGAAGAGCTTCAAAAGGTGTCAAAATATTAGGAGCATGAAACGACTGAAAAATAGGAGGAGCATGAAGCGGTGTTGAAAAACATGAAGAGCCTGAAAAGGTTTGAAATATATGAAGAGCTTAAAAAGTGATAAAATATGAGGAGCATGAAACGGTCTGAAATATAGGAGGAGCATGAAGCGGTGTTGAAAAAAATGAAGAGCCTGAAAAGGTGTCAAAAATATGAAGAGCTTCAAAAGGTCTCAAAAATATGAGGAGCATGAAACAGTCTGAAAAATAGGAGGAGCATGAAGCGGTTTTCAAAAACATGAAGAGCCTGAAAAGGTGTCAAAAATATGAAGAGGTTCAAAAGGTGTCAAAATATTAGGAGCATGAAACGACTGAAAAATAGTAGGAGCATGAAGCGGTGTTGAAAAACATGAAGAGCCTGAAAAGATGTGAAAAATATAAAGAGCTTCAAAAGGTGTCAAAAATATGTGGAGCATGAAACGGTCTAAAAAATAGCAGGAGCATGAAGCGGTGTTCAAAAACATGAAGAGCCTGAAAAGGTGTGAAAAATATGAAGAGCTTCAAAAGGTGTGAAAAATATGAGGTGCATGAAACGGTCTGAACAATAAGAGGAACATGAATCTATCTGACAAATAGAGGAGCAAAAAGCGGTGTTAAACAACATGAAGAGCCTGAAAAGGTGTGAAATATACGAAGAGCTTCAAAAGGTGTAAATTATATGAGGAGCAAGAAACCGTCTGAAAAATAGCAGGGGCATGGAGCGGTGTTCAAACATGAAACCCTGAAAAGGTGTGAAAAATATGAAAAGCTTCAAAAGGTTTCAAAAATATGAGGAGCATGAATCGGTCTGAAAAATAGGAGGAGCATGAAGCGGTGTTCAAAAACATGAAGAGCCTGAAAAGGTGTGAAAAATATGAAGAGCTTCATAATGTGTCAAAAATATGAGGATCATAAAACGATGTGAAAAATAGGAGGAGCATGAAGCGGTGTTGAAAAACATGAAGAGCCTGAAAAGGTGTGAAAAATATGAAGAGCTTCAAGGGTGTTAAAATTATGAGGAGCATAAAACGGTCTGAAAAATAGGAGGAGCATGAAGCGGTGTTGAAAAACATGAAGAGCCTGAAAAGGTGTGAAAAATATGAAGAGCTTCAAAAGGTGTCAAATATATGAGGAGCAAGAAACAGTCTGAAAAATAGCAGGGGCATGAAGCAGATGTCAAAAACATGAAGATCCTGAAAAGGTGTGAAACATATGAAGAGCTTCAAAAGGTGTCAAAAATATGAGGAGCAAGAAAGATTCTGAAAAATACGATGAGAATTAAGCGGTGTTGAACACATGAAGAGCCTGAAAAAGTGTGAAAAATATGAAGAGCTTAAAAAGGTGTCAAAAATATGAGGAGCATGAAACGGTCTGAAAAACAGGAAGAGCATGAAGCGGTCCTCAAATACATGAAGAGAGTGAAAAGGTGTGAAAAATATGCAGAGCTAAAAAAGGAGACAAAATTATGAGGAGCATAAAACTGTCTGAAAAATACGAGGAGCATGAACCAGTGGTCAAAAACATGAAGAGCCTGAACAGGTGTGAAAAATATGAAGAGCTTCAAAAGATTTCAAAATATGAAGAGCATGAATCGGTCTGAAAAATAGGAGGAGCATGAAGCGCTGTTCAAAAACATGAAGAGCCTGAAAAGGTGTGAAAAATATGAAGAGCTTCATAATGTGTCAAAAATATGAGGATCATAAAACGATGTGAAAAATAGGAGGAGCATGAAGCGGTGTTGAAAAACATGAAGAGCCTGAAAAGGTGTGAAGAATCTGAAGAGCTTCAAAAGGTCTCAAAAATATGAGGAGCATGAAACAGTCTGAAAAATAGGAGGAGCATGAAACTGTGTTCAAAAACATGAAGAGCCTGAAAAGGAGTGCGAAATATGAAGAGCTTCAAAAGGTGTAAAATATACGAGGAGCATGAAATGGTCTGAAAAATTGGAGGGGCATGAAGCGGTGGTCAAAAATATGAAGAGCCTGAAAAGCTGTGAAAAATATGAAGAGCTTCAAAAAGTGTGAAAAATGAGAGGAGCATGAAACGGTATGAAATATAGAAGGAGCATGAAGCGGTTTTCAAAAACATGAACAGCCTGAAAAGGTGTCAAAATATGAAGAGTTTCAATAGGTGTGAAAAATATGAGGTGCATGAAACGGTCTGAAAAATAGGAGGAGAATGAAGCGGTGTTGAGAAATATGAAGAGCCTGAAAAGGTTTGAAATATATGAAGAGCTTCAAAAGGTGTGAAAAATATGAGGAGCAGGCAACGGTCTGAAAAATAGGAGGAGCATGAAGCGGTCTTGAAAAACATGAAGAGCCTGAAAAGGTGTGAAAAGTATGAAGAGCTTCAAAAGGTGTCAAAAATATGAGGAGCATGAAACGGTCTGAAAAGTAGGAGGATCATGAAGCAGTGTTCAAAAACGTGAAGAGCCTGAAAAGGTGTGAAACATATGAAGAGCTTCAGAAGGTGTCAAAATTATGAAAAGCATGAAACGACTGAAAAATAGGAGGAGCATGAAGCGCTGTTTAAAAACATGAAGAGCCTGAAAAGGTGTGAAACATATGAAGAGCTTCAAAAGGTGTCAAAAATATGAGAAGCATGAAACGACTGAAAAATAGGAGGAGCATGAAGCGCTTTTAAAAACATGAAGAGCCTGAAAAGGTGTGAAAAATATGAAGAGCTTCAAATGTGTTAAATATGAGGAGCATGAAACGGTCTGAAAAATAGGAGGAGCATGAAGCTGTGTTCAAAAACATGAAGAGCCTGAAAAGGTGTGAAAAATATGAAGAGCTTCAAAAGGTGTCAAAAATATGAGGAGCATGAAACAGTCTGAAAAATAGGAGGAGCACGAAACGTTGTTCAAAAACATGAAGAGCCTGAAAATGTGTGAGAAATATGAAGAGCTTCAAAACACGTGAAATACATGAGGTGCATTAAATGGTCTGAAAAATAGGAGGAGCATGAAGCGTTGTTGAAAAACATGAAGAGGTTGAAAAGGTGTGAAAAATATGAAGAGCATCAAAAGATGTCAAAAATATGAGGAGCATGGAACAGTCTGAAAAATAGGAGGAGCATGATGCATTGTTGTAAAACATGAAGAGCCTGAAAAGGTGTGAAAAATATGAAGAGCTTGAAAAGGTGTGAAAAATATGAGGAGCAGGAAAAAGTGTGAATAATAGGAGGATCATGAAACGGTGTTGAAAAACATGAAGAGCCTGAAAAGTTGTGAAAAATAGGAAGAGCTTCAAAAGGTTGAAATACATGAGGAGAAGGAAAAGGTCTGTAAAATAGGAGGAGCATGAAGCGGTGTTCAAACATGAAGAGCCTGAAAAGTTGTGAAAAATATCAAGAGCTTCAAAAGGTGTCAAATATATGAGGAGCATGAAACGGTCTGAAAAATAGGAGTAGCATGAAGCGGTGTTGAAAAACATGAAGAGTTTCAAAAGGTGTGAAACAAATGAAGTGCTTCAAAAGGTGTAGAAAAAGAGATAAGTATGAAACAGTCTGAAATATACGAGAAGCATGGAGTGGTGTTGAAAAACATGAAGAGCCTGAAATGGTGTGAAATATACGAAGAGCTTTAAAAGGTGTCAAAATATGAGGAGCATGAAACAGTCTGAAAAATAGTAGGAGCATGAAGCGGTGTTGAAAAACATGAAGAGCATGAAAAGGTGTGAAAAATATGAAGAGCTTCAAAAGGTGTGAAATACATGAGGAGGATGAAACGGTCTGAAAAATAGGAGGAGCATGAAGCAGTGTTGAAAAACATGAAGAGCCTGAAAAGGTGTGAAAAATATGAAGAGCTTCAAAAGGTGTGAAAATTATGAGGAGCACGAAACGGTCTGAAAAATAGGAGGATCATGAAGCGGTGTTGAAAAACATGAAGAGCTTCAAAAGGTGTGAAACAAATGAAGAGCTTCAAAAGTTGTAAAAAAAGAGATAAGTATGAAACAGTCTGAAATATACGAGAAGCATGGAGTGGTGTTGAAAAACATGAAGAGCCTGAAAAGGTGTGAAAAATATGAA
Source organism: Dama dama (assembly GCF_033118175.1). NCBI lineage: Eukaryota > Metazoa > Chordata > Mammalia > Artiodactyla > Cervidae > Dama > Dama dama. The sequence goes on from NW_026870927.1 coordinate 1,847,542, forward strand.
GAGCTTCCAAAATTGTCAAAAATATGAGGAGCATGAAACGGTCTGAATAATAGTAGGAATATGAAGTGGTGTTGAAAAACATGAAGAGCCTGAAAAGGTGTGAAAAATATGAAGAGCTTCAAAAGGTGTGAAAAATGAGAGGAGCATGAAACGGTATGAAATATAGAAGGAGCATGAAGCGGTGTTCTAAAACATGAAGAGCCTGAAAAGGTGTGGAAAATAGGAAGAGCTTCAAAAGGTGTCAAAAATATGAGGAGCATGAAACAGTCTGAAAAATAGTAGGATTATGAAACTGTGTTCAAAAACATGAAGAGCCTGAAAAGGAGTGTGAAATATGAAGAGCTTCAAAAGGTGTAAAATATACGAGGAGCATGAAACGGTCTGAAAAATTGGAGGGGCATGAAGCAGTGGTCAAAAATATGAAGAGCCTGAAAAGCTGTGAAAAATATGAAGAGCTTCAAAAAGTGTCAAACATATGAGGAGCATGAAGCAGTGTGAAATATAGGATGAGCATGAAACGGTTTTTTAAAAGAAGTAGGGCAGGAAAAGGTGTGAAAAATATGAAGAGGTTCAAAATGTGTAAAAAATTTGAGGAGCATGAAACGGTCTGAAAAATAGGAGGAGCATGAGGCGGTGTTTAAAAACATGAAGATCCTGAAAAGGTGTGAAAAATATGAAGAGCTTCAAAAAGTGTCAAAAATATGAGAAGCATGAAATGACCGAAAAATAGGAGGAGCATGAAGAGGTGTTGAAAAACATGAAGAGCCGTAAAGGTTTGAAATATATGAAGAGCTTCAAAGGTGTCAAAAATATGAGGATAATGAAACGGTCTGAAAAATAGGAGGAGAATGAAGCAGTGTTGAAACACATGAAGAGCCTGAAAAACTGTGAAAAATATGAAGAGCTTTAAAAGTTGTCAAAATATGAGGAGCATGAAACGGTCGGAAAAATAGGAGGAGCATGAAGCGGTCCTCAAAAACATGAAGAGCCTGAAAAGGTGTGAAAAATATGAAGAGCTTCAAAGGGGGTCAAACATATGAGGAGCATGAAACGGTCTGAAAAATAGGATGAGCATGAAACGGTTTTTTAAAAGATGAAGAGCATGAAAAGGTGTGAAAAATATGAAGAGCTTGAAAATGTGTAAAAAATTTGAGGAGCATGAAACGGTCTGAAAAATAGGAGGAGCATGATGCAGTCCTCAAAAACATGAAGAGCCTGAAAAGGTGTGAAAAATATGAAGAGCTTCAAAAGGTGTCAAACATATGAGGAGCATGAAACAGTCTGAAAAATAGGATGAGCATGAAACGGTTTTTTAAAAGATGAAAAGCATGAAAAGGTGTGAAAAATATGAAGAGCTTCAAAATGTGTAAAAAATTTGAGGAGAATGAAACGGTCCGGAAATTAGGAGGAGCATGAAGCGGTGTTCAAAAACATGAAGAGCCTGAAAAGATGTGAAAAATATGAAGAGCTTCAAAAGGTGTGAAAAATATGAGGTGCATGAAACGGTCTGAAAAATAGGAGGAGCCTGAAGGGGTGTTGAAAAACATGAAGAGCCTGAAAAGGCGTGAAAAATATGAAGAGCTTCAAAATGTGTCAATTATATGAGGTGCATGAAACAGTCTGAAAAATATGAGGAGCATAAAACGGTGTTGAAAAACATGAAGAGCATGAAAAGGTGTGAAATATATGAAGAGCTGCAAAAGGTGTCAAAAATATGAGGAGCATGAAACGGTCTGAAAATTAGGAGGGGCATGAAGCGGTGTGTGAAAACATGAAGAGCCTAAAAAAGGTGTGAAAAATATGAAGAGCTTCGAAAGTTGTAAAATATATGAGGAGCATGAAACGGTCTGAAAAATAGGAGGAGCATGAAGCGGTGGTCAAAAACATGAAGAGCCTGAAAAGATGTGAAAAATATGAAGAGCTTTAAAAGGTGTCAAAATATGAGGAGCATAAAACGGTCTGAAAAATAGGAGGAGCATGAAGCAATGTTGAAAAACATGAGGAGCCTGCAAAGGTGTGAAATATATGAAGAGCTTCAAAAGGTGTCAAAAATATGAGGAGCATGAAACCGTCTGAAAAATAGGATGAGAATGAAACGGTTTTGAAAAAGATGAAGGGCATGAAAGGTGTGAAAAATATGAAGAGCTTCAAAAGGTGTCAAAAATATGAGAAGCATGAAACGGTATGAAAAATAAGAGGAGCATGAAGCGGTGTTGAAAAACATGAAGAGCCTGAAAAGGTGTGAAGAATCTGAAGAGCTTCAAAAGGTGTCAAAAATATGAGGAGCATGAAACAGTCTGAAAAATAATAGGAGTATGAAACTGTGTTCAAAAACATGAAGAGCCTGAAAAGGAGTGCAAAATATGAAGAGCTTCAAAAGGAGTAAAATATATGAGGAGCATGAAACGGTCTGAAAAATAGGAGGAGCATGAAGCGGTGGTCAAAAATAAGAAGAGCCTGAAAAGGTTTGAATAATATGAAGAGCTTCAGAAGGTGTCAAACATATGAGGAACATGAAACAGTCTGAAAAATAGGATGAGCATGAAACGGTTTTGAAAAAGATGAATAGAATGAAAAGGTGTGAAAATTATGAAGAGCTTCAAAAAGTGTCAAAAAATGAGAAACATGAAACGACCGAAAAATAGGAGGAGCATGAAGAGGTGTTGATAAAGATGAAGAGCCTGAAAAGGTGTTAAATATATGAAGAGCTTCAAAGGTGTCAAAAAGATGAGGAGAAAGAAACTGTCTGAAAAATAGGAGGAGCATGAAGCGGTGGTCAAAAACATGAAGAGCCTGAAAAGTTGTGAAAAATATGAAGAGTTTCAATAGGTGTGAAAAATATGAGGTGCATGAAACGGTCTGAAAAATAGGAGGAGAATGAAGCGGTGTTGAGAAATATGAAGAGCCTGAAAAGGTTTGAAATATATGAAGAGCTTCAAAAGGTGTGAAAAATATGAGGAGCAGGAAAAGGTCTGAAAAATAGGAGGAGCATGAAGCGGTCTTGAAAAACATGAACAGCCTGAAAAGTTGTGAAAAGTATGAAGAGCTTCAAAAGGTGTCAAAAATATGAGGAGCATTAAACGGTCTGAAAAGTAGGAGGATCATGAAGCAGTGTTCAAAAACATGAAGAGCCTGAAAAGGTGTGAAAATTATGAAAAGATTCAAAAGATTTCAAAAATATGAGGAGCATGAATTGGTCTAAAAAATAGGAGGAGCATGAAGCGGTGTTCAACACTATGAAGAGCATGAAAAGGTATGAAAAATATGAAGAGCTTCAAGGGTTTCATAAATATGAGGAGCATAAAACGGGCTGAAAAATAGGAGGAGCATGAAGCGGTGTTGAAAAACATGAAGAGCCTGAAAAGGTGTGAAAAATATGAAGAGCTTCAAAAGGTGTGAAATATATGAGGAGCATGAAACTGTCTGAAAAATAGGAGGATCATGAAGCGGTGTTGAAAAACATTAGGAGCGTGAAAAGGTGTGAAAAATATAAAGAGCTTCAAAAGGTGTCAAATATATGAGGTGCATGAAACAGCTTGAAAAATAGGATGAGCAAGAAACGGTTTTGAAAAGATGAAGCGCCTGAAAATGTGTGAAACATATGAAGAGCTTCAAAAGGTGTCAAAAATATGAGAAGCATGAAACGACTGAAAAATAGGAGGAGCATGAAGCGTTTTTAAAAACATGAAGAGCCTGAAAAGGTGTGAAATAACTGAAGAGCTTCAAATGTGTTAAATATGAGGAGCATGAAATGGTCTGAAAAATAGGAGGAGCATGAAGCTGTGTTCAAAAACATGAAGAGCCTGAAAAGGTGTGAAAAATATGAAGAGCTTCAAAGGGGGTCAAACATATGAGGAGCATGAAACGGTCTGAAAAATAGGATGAGCATGAAACGGTTTTTTAAAAGATGAAGAGCATGAAAAGGAGTGAAAAATATGAAGAGCTTGAAAATGTGTAAAAAATTTGAGGAGCATGAAACGGTCTGAAAAATAGGAGGAGCATGATGCAGTCCTCAAAAACATGAAGAGCCTGAAAAGGTGTGAAAAATATGAAGAGCTTCAAAAGGTGTCAAACATATGAGGAGCATGAAACAGTCTGAAAAATAGGATGAGCATGAAACGGTTTTTTAAAAGATGAAAAGCATGAAAAGGTGTGAAAAATATGAAGAGCTTCAAAATGTGTAAAAAATTTGAGGAGAATGAAACGGTCTGGAAATTAGGAGGAGCATGAAGCGGTGTTCAAAAACATGAAGAGCCTGAAAAGATGTGAAAAATATGAAGAGCTTCAAAAGGTGTGAAAAATATTAGGTGCATGAAACGGTCTGAAAAATAGGAGGAGCCTGAAGGGGTGTTGAAAAACATAAAGAGCCTGAAAAGGCGTGAAAAATATGAAGAGCTTCAAAATGTGTCAATTATATGAGGTGCATGAAACAGTCTGAAAAATATGAGGAGCATAAAACGGTGTTGAAAAACATGAAGAGCATGAAAAGGTGTGAAATATATGAAGAGCTGCAAAAGGTGTCAAAAATATGAGGAGCATGAAACGGTCTGAAAATTAGGAGGGGCATGAAGCGGTGTGTAAAAACATGAAGAGCCTAAAAAAGGTGTGAAAAATATGAAGAGCTTCGAAAGTTGTAAAATATATGAGGAGCATGAAACGGTCTGAAAAATAGGAGGAGCATGAAGCGGTGGTCAAAAACATGAAGAGCCTGAAAAGATGTGAAAAATATGAAGAGCTTTAAAAGGTGTCAAAATATGAGGAGCATAAAACGGTCTGAAAAATAGGAGGAGCATGAAGCAATGTTGAAAAACATGAGGAGCCTGCAAAGGTGTGAAATATATGAAGAGCTTCAAAAGGTGTCAAAAATATGAGGAGCATGAAACCGTCTGAAAAATAGGATGAGAATGAAACAGTTTTGAAAAAGATGAAGGGCATGAAAGGTGTGAAAAATATGAAGAGCTTCAAAAGGTGTCAAAAATATGAGGAGCATGAAACGGTATGAAAAATAAGAGGAGCATGAAGCGGTGTTGAAAAACATGAAGAGCCTGAAAAGGTGTGAAGAATCTGAAGAGCTTCAAAAGGTGTCAAAAATATGAGGAGCATGAAACAGTCTGAAAAATAGTAGGAGTATGAAACTGTGTTCAAAAACATGAAGAGCCTGAAAAGGAGTGCAAAATATGAAGAGTTTCAAAAGGAGTAAAATATATGAGGAGCATGAAACGGTCTGAAAAATAGGAGGAGCATGAAGCGGTGGTCAAAAATAAGAAGAGCCTGAAAAGGTTTGAATAATATGAAGAGCTTCAAAAGGTGTCAAACATATGAGGAACATGAAACAGTCTGAAAAATAGGATGAGCATGAAACGGTTTTTTAAAAGAAGTAGGGCATGAAAAGGTGTGAAAAATATGAAGAGCTTCAAAAGGTGTCAAAAATATGAGAAGCATGAAACGGTATGAAAAATAAGAGGAGAATGAAACGGTTTTGAAAAAGATGAATAGAATGAAAAGGTGTGAAAATTATGAAGAGCTTCAAAAAGTGTCAAAAAATGAGAAACATGAAACGACCGAAAAATAGGAGGAGCATGAAGAGGTGTTGATAAAGATGAAGAGCCTGAAAAGGTGTTAAATATATGAAGAGCTTCAAAGGTGTCAAAAAGATGAGGAGAAAGAAACTGTCTGAAAAATAGGAGGAGCATGAAGCGGTGGTCAAAAACATGAAGAGCCTGAAAAGTTGTGAAAAATATGAAGAGTTTCAATAGGTGTGAAAAATATGAGGTGCATGAAACGGTCTGAAAAATAGGAGGAGAATGAAGCGGTGTTGAGAAATATGAAGAGCCTGAAAAGGTTTGAAATATATGAAGAGCTTCAAAAGGTGTGAAAAATATGAGGAGCAGGAAACGGTCTGAAAAATAGGAGGAGCATGAAGCGGTCTTGAAAAACATGAACAGCCTGAAAAGTTGTGAAAAGTATGAAGAGCTTCAAAAGGTGTCAAAAATATGAGGAGCATGAAACGGTCTGAAAAGTAGGAGGATCATGAAGCAGTGTTCAAAAACATGAAGAGCCTGAAAAGGTGTGAAACATATGAAGAGCTTCAGAAGGTGTCAAAAATATGAGGAGCATGAAACAGTCTGAAAAATAGTAGGATTATGAAACTGTGTTCAAAAACATGAAGAGCCTGAAAAGGAGTGTGAAATATGAAGAGCTTCAAAAGGTGTAAAATATACGAGGAGCATGAAACGGTCTGAAAAATTGGAGGGGCATGAAGCAGTGGTCAAAAATATGAAGAGCCTGAAAAGCTGTGAAAAATATGAAGAGCTTCAAAAAGTGTCAAACATATGAGGAGCATGAAGCAGTGTGAAATATAGGATGAGCATGAAACGGTTTTTTAAAAGAAGTAGGGCAGGAAAAGGTGTGAAAAATATGAAGAGGTTCAAAATGTGTAAAAAATTTGAGGAGCATGAAACGGTCTGAAAAATAGGAGGAGCATGAGGCGGTGTTTAAAAACATGAAGATCCTGAAAAGGTGTGAAAAATATGAAGAGCTTCAAAAAGTGTCAAAAATATGAGAAGCATGAAATGACCGAAAAATAGGAGGAGCATGAAGAGGTGTTGAAAAACATGAAGAGCCGTAAAGGTTTGAAATATACGAAGAGCTTCAAAGGTGTCAAAAATATGAGGATAATGAAACGGTCTGAAAAATAGGAGGAGAATGAAGCAGTGTTGAAACACATGAAGAGCCTGAAAAACTGTGAAAAATATGAAGAGCTTTAAAAGTTGTCAAAATATGAGGAGCATGAAACGGTCGGAAAAATAGGAGGAGCATGAAGCGGTCCTCAAAAACATGAAGAGCCTGAAAAGGTGTGAAAAATATGAAGAGCTTCAAAAGGTGTCAAACATATGAGGAGCATGAAACAGTCTGAAAAATAGGATGAGCATGAAACGGTTTTTTAAAAGATGAAAAGCATGAAAAGGTGTGAAAAATATGAAGAGCTTCAAAATGTGTAAAAAATTTGAGGAGAATGAAACGGTCTGGAAATTAGGAGGAGCATGAAGCGGTGTTCAAAAACATGAAGAGCCTGAAAAGATGTGAAAAATATGAAGAGCTTCAAAAGGTGTGAAAAATATTAGGTGCATGAAACGGTCTGAAAAATAGGAGGAGCCTGAAGGGGTGTTGAAAAACATAAAGAGCCTGAAAAGGCGTGAAAAATATGAAGAGCTTCAAAATGTGTCAATTATATGAGGTGCATGAAACAGTCTGAAAAATATGAGGAGCATAAAACGGTGTTGAAAAACATGAAGAGCATGAAAAGGTGTGAAATATATGAAGAGCTGCAAAAGGTGTCAAAAATATGAGGAGCATGAAACGGTCTGAAAATTAGGAGGGGCATGAAGCGGTGTGTAAAAACATGAAGAGCCTAAAAAAGGTGTGAAAAATATGAAGAGCTTCGAAAGTTGTAAAATATATGAGGAGCATGAAACGGTCTGAAAAATAGGAGGAGCATGAAGCGGTGGTCAAAAACATGAAGAGCCTGAAAAGATGTGAAAAATATGAAGAGCTTTAAAAGGTGTCAAAATATGAGGAGCATAAAACGGTCTGAAAAATAGGAGGAGCATGAAGCAATGTTGAAAAACATGAGGAGCCTGCAAAGGTGTGAAATATATGAAGAGCTTCAAAAGGTGTCAAAAATATGAGGAGCATGAAACCGTCTGAAAAATAGGATGAGAATGAAACGGTTTTGAAAAAGATGAAGGGCATGAAAGGTGTGAAAAATATGAAGAGCTTCAAAAGGTGTCAAAAATATGAGAAGCATGAAACGGTATGAAAAATAAGAGGAGCATGAAGCGGTGTTGAAAAACATGAAGAGCCTGAAAAGGTGTGAAGAATCTGAAGAGCTTCAAAAAGTGTCAAAAATATGAGGAGCATGAAACAGTCTGAAAAATAGTAGGAGTATGAAACTGTGTTCAAAAACATGAAGAGCCTGAAAAGGAGTGCAAAATATGAAGAGTTTCAAAAGGAGTAAAATATATGAGGAGCATGAAACGGTCTGAAAAATAGGAGGAGCATGAAGCGGTGGTCAAAAATAAGAAGAGCCTGAAAAGGTTTGAATAATATGAAGAGCTTCAAAAGGTGTCAAACATATGAGGAACATGAAACAGTCTGAAAAATAGGATGAGCATGAAACGGTTTTTTAAAAGAAGTAGGGCATGAAAAGGTGTGAAAAATATGAAGAGCTTCAAAAGGTGTCAAAAATATGAGAAGCATGAAACGGTATGAAAAATAAGAGGAGAATGAAACGGTTTTGAAAAAGATGAATAGAATGAAAAGGTGTGAAAATTATGAAGAGCTTCAAAAAGTGTCAAAAAATGAGAAACATGAAACGACCGAAAAATAGGAGGAGCATGAAGAGGTGTTGATAAAGATGAAGAGCCTGAAAAGGTGTTAAATATATGAAGAGCTTCAAAGGTGTCAAAAAGATGAGGAGAAAGAAACTGTCTGAAAAATAGGAGGAGCATGAAGCGGTGGTCAAAAACATGAAGAGCCTGAAAAGTTGTGAAAAATATGAAGAGTTTCAATAGGTGTGAAAAATATGAGGTGCATGAAACGGTCTGAAAAATAGGAGGAGAATGAAGCGGTGTTGAGAAATATGAAGAGCCTGAAAAGGTTTTAAATATATGAAGAGCTTCAAAAGGTGTGAAAAATATGAGGAGCAGGAAACGGTCTGAAAAATAGGAGGAGCATGAAGCGGTCTTGAAAAACATGAACAGCCTGAAAAGTTGTGAAAAGTATGAAGAGCTTCAAAAGGTGTCAAAAATATGAGGAGCATGAAACGGTCTGAAAAGTAGGAGGATCATGAAGCAGTGTTCAAAAACATGAAGAGCCTGAAAAGGTGTGAAACATATGAAGAGCTTCAGAAGGTGTCAAAAATATGAAAAGCATGAAACGACTGAAAAATAGGAGGAGCATTAAGCGCTGTTTAAAAACATGAAGAGCCTGAAAAGGTGTGAAAATTATGAAAAGATTCAAAAGATTTCAAAAATATGAGGAGCATGAATTGGTCTAAAAAATAGGAGGAGCATGAAGCGGTGTTCAACACTATGAAGAGCATGAAAAGGTATGAAAAATATGAAGAGCTTCAAGGGTTTCAAAAATATGAGGAGCATAAAACGGGCTGAAAAATAGGAGGAGCATGAAGCGGTGTTGAAAAACATGAAGAGCCTGAAAAGGTGTGAAAAATATGAAGAGCTTCAAAAGGTGTGAAATATATGAGGAGCATGAAACTGTCTGAAAAATAGGAGGATCATGAAGCGGTGTTGAAAAACATTAGGAGCGTGAAAAGGTGTGAAAAATATAAAGAGCTTCAAAAGGTGTCAAATATATGAGGTGCATGAAACAGCTTGAAAAATAGGATGAGCAAGAAACGGTTTTGAAAAGATGAAGCGCCTGAAAATGTGTGAAACATATGAAGAGCTTCAAAAGGTGTCAAAAATATGAGAAGCATGAAACGACTGAAAAATAGGAGGAGCATGAAGCGTTTTTAAAAACATGAAGAGCCTGAAAAGGTGTGAAATAACTGAAGAGCTTCAAATGTGTTAAATATGAGGAGCATGAAACGGTCTGAAAAATAGGAGGAGCATGAAGCTGTGTTCAAAAACATGAAGAGCCTGAAAAGGTGTGAAAAATATGAAGAGCTTCAAAAGGTGTCAAAAAATATGAAGAAACAGACAAAGGATTAATCTCAAAAATATACAAGCAACTCCTGCAGCTCAATTCCAGAAAAATAAATGACCCAATCAAAAAATGGGCCAAAGAACTAAACAGACATTTCTCCAAAGAAGACATACAGATGGCTAACAAACACATGAAAAGATGCTCAACATCACTCATTATTAGAGAAATGCAAATCAAAACCACAATGAGGTACCATTACACGCCAGTCAGGATGGCTGCTATCCAAAAGTCTACAAGCAATAAATGCTGGAGAGGGTGTGGAGAAAAGGGAACCCTCTTACACTGTTGGTGGGAATGCAAACTAGTACAGCCGCTATGGAAAACAGTGTGGAGATTTCTTAAAAAACTGGAAATAGAACTGCCATATGACCCAGCAATCCCACTTCTGGGCATACACACTGAGGAAACCAGATCTGAAAGAGACACGTGCACCCCAATGTTCATCGCAGCACTGTTTATAATAGCCAGGACATGGAAGCAACCTAGATGCCCATCAGCAGATGAATGGATAAGGAAGCTGTGGTACATATACACCATGGAATATTACTCAGCCATTAAAAAGAATTCATTTGAACCAGTCCTAATGAGATGGATGAAGCTGGAGCCCATTATGCAGAGTGAAGTAAGCCAGAAAGATAAAGAACATTACAGCATACTGACACATGTATATGGAATTTAGAAAGGTGATAACAATAACCCTATATGCAGAACAGAAAAAGAGACACAGAAACACAGAACAGACTTTTGAACTTTGTGGGAGAATGTGAGGGTGGGATATTTGAAAAGAACAGCATGTATACTATCTATGGTGAAACAGATCACCAGCCCAGGTGGGATGCACGAGACAAGTGCTCGGGCCTGGTGCACTGGGAAGACCCAGAGGAATCGGGTGGAGAGGGAGGTGGGAGGGGGGATCGGGATTGGGAATACATGTAAATCCATGGATGATTCATATCAATGTATGACAAAACCCACTGGGAAAAAAAATAATAATAATAAAAATTAAAAAAGAAAAAAAGAAAAAAAAAAAGAAGGAAAAAAAAAATATGAGGAGCATGAAACAGTCTGAAAAATAGGAGGAGCATGAAACGGTGTTCCAAAACATGAAGAGCCTGAAAAGGTATGGAAAATATGAAGAGCGTCAAAAGGTGTTAAAAATATGAGGAACCTGAAACGGTCTCAAAAATAGGAGGAGCATGAAACGGTCTGAAAAATAGGAGGAGCATGAGGCGGTGTTGAAAAACATGAAGAGCCTGAAAAGGTGTGAAAAACATGAAGAGCTTCAAAAGGTGTGAACAAAATGTAAAGCTACAAAATGTGTCAAAAATGACATGAGCCTGAAACGGTCTGAAAAATAGCAGGAGAATGAAATGGTGTTGAGAAACATGAACAGCCTAAAAATGTGTGAAATATATGAGGAGCTTCAAAAGGTGTCAAAAATATGAGGAGCATGAAACCGCCTGAAAACTAGGAGGAGCATGAAACGGTGTTCAAAAACATGAAGTGCCTGAAAAGGAGTGAAAAATATGAACAGATTCAAAAGATGTCAAAAATATGCGGAGCATGAAATGGTCTGAAAAATAGGAGGAGCATGAAACGGTGTTCCAAAACATGAAGAGCCTGAAAAGGTATGGAAAATATGAAGAGCTTCAAAAGGTGTTAAAAATATGAGGAACCTGAAACGGTCTCAAAAATAGGAGGAGCATGAAACGGTCTGAAAAATAGGAGGAGCATGAGGCGGTGTTGAAAAACATGAAGAGCCTGAAAAGGTGTGAAAAACACGAAGAGCTTCAAAAGGTGTGAAATGTATGAGGAGCATGAAACGGTCGGTAAAATAGGAGGAGCATGAAGCGGTGTTCAAAAATATGAAGAGCCTGAAAAGGTGTGAAAAATATGAAGAGCTTCAAAATGTGTGAAAAATATGAACAGGTTCAAAAGGTGTAAAAAATGAGATGAGCATGAAACGGTCTGAAAAATAGGAGGAGCATGAAGTGGTGTTGAAAAACATGAATAGCCTGAAAAGGTGTGAAAAATATGAAGAGCTTCAAAAGGTGTCAAAAATATGAGGAGCATAAAACGGTCTGAAAAATAGGAGGAGCATGAAACGGTCTGAAAAGTAGGAGGAGCATGAAGCGGTGTTGAAAAACATGAAGAGCCTGAAAAGGTGTGAAAAATATGAAGAGCTTCAAAATATTTCAAAAATATGAGCGGCATGAATGGTCTGAAAAATAGGAGGAGCATGAAGCTGTGTTCAAAAACATAAAGTGACTGAAAAGGTGTGAAAAATATGAAGAGCTTCAAAAACGTGTGAAAAATATGAGGAGCATGAAACAGTCTGAAAAAGAGGAGGAGCATGAAAAAGTGTTGAAAAACATGAAGAGCCTGAAAAGTTTTGAAAAATAGGAAGAGCTTCAAACCGTGTGAAATACATGAGGAGAATGAAACGGTCTGTAAAATAGGAGGAGCATGAAGCGGTGTTCAAAAACATGGAGAACCTGGAACGGTGCGAAAAATATGAAGAGCTTCAAAAGATTTGAAAAATATGAAGAGCATGAACAGGTCTGAAAAATAGGGGGAGCATGAAGCGGTGTTTAAAATCTGAAGATCCTGAAAAGGTGTGAAAAATATGAAGAGCTTCAAAAGGTGTGAAAAATATCAAGAGCTTCAAAAGGTGTCAAAAATGAGATGTGCATGAAACGTTCTGAATAATAGGAGGAACATGAAGTGGTGTTGAAAAACATGAAGAGACTGAAAATGTGTGAAAAATATGAAGTGCTTCAAGTGGTGTGAAATACATGAGGAGCATGAAACGGTCTGAAAAATGGGAGGAGCATGAAGGTGTGCTCCAAAACATGAAGAGCCTGAAAAGGTGTGAAAAATATGAAGAGCTTCAAAAGGTGTGAAAAATATGAAGAGCTTCAAAAGGTGTGAAAAATGAGAGGAGCATGAAACGTTATGAAAAATAGAAGGAGCATGAAGCAGTGTTCTAAAACATGAAGAGGCTGAAAAGGTGTGGAAAATAGGAAGAGCTTCAAAAGGTGTCAAAAATATGAGGAGCAAGAAACGGTCTGAAAAATACGAGGAGCATGAAACGGTGTTGAAAAACTTGAAAAACCTGAAAAGGTTTGAAAAATACGAAGAGCTTCAAAAGGTGTCAAAAATATGAGGAGCATGAAACGGTCTGAAAAATAGGAGAAGCATGAAACGGTGTTCAAAAACAAGAAGAGCCTGAAAAGGTGTGAAAAATATGAAGAGCTTCAAAAGCTGTGAAAAATATGAAGAGCTTCAAAAGGTGTCAAAAATGAGATGAGCATGAAACGGTCTGAAAAATAGGAGGAGGATGAAGTGGTGTTGAAAACATGAAGAGCATGAAAAGGTGTGAAATATATGAAGAGCTTCAAAAGGTATCAAAAATATGAGGAGCATGAAACGGTCTGAAAAATAGGAGGACCATGAAGCAGTGTTGAAAACATGAAGAGCCTGAAAACGTGTGGAAAATAGGAGGAGCTTCAAATTGTTTCAAAAATATGAGGAGCATGAACGGTCTGAAAAATAGGAGGAGCATGAAGACGTGTTGAAAAACATGAAGAGCTTCAAAAGGTGTAAAATATATGAAGAGCTTCAAAAGGTGTGAAAAATATGAAGAGCTTCAAAAGGTGTGAAATACATGAGGAGAATGAAACGGTCTGAAAAATAGGAGGAGCATGAAGCAGTGTTCAAAAACATGAAGAGCCTGAAAAGGTGTGAAAAATATGAAAAGCTTCAAAAGGTGTCAAAAATATGAGGATCATGAAACGGTCTGAAAAATAGGAGGAGCCTGAAGCGGTGTTCAAAATATGCAGAGACAGAAAAGGTGTGAAAAATATGAAGAGCTTCAAAAGGTGTCAAAAATATGAAGAGCATACAACGGTCTGTAAAATAGGAGGAGCATGAAGAGGTGTTCAAAAACATGAAGAGCCTGAAAAGGTCTGAAAAATATGAAGAGCTTCAGAAGGTGTGAAATACATGAGGAGCATTAAACTTTCCGAAAAATAGGAGGAGCATGAAGCGGTGTTCAAAAACATGAAAATTCTGAAAAGCTGTGAAAAATATGAAGAGCTTCAAAACGTCTCAAAAACAAGAGTAGCATGAAACAGTCTGAAAATAGAAGGAGCATGAAGCGGTGTTCAAAAACATGAAGAGCCTGGAAAGGTGCGAAAAATATGAAGAGCTTCAAAAGGTGTCAAATATATGAGGAGCATGAAACGGTCTGAAAAATAGGAGTAGCATGAAGCGGTGTTGAAAAACATGAAGAGTTTCAAAAGGTGTGAAACAAATGAAGAGCTTCAAAAGGTGTAAAAAAAGAGATAAGTATGAAATAGTCTGAAATATACGAGAAGCATGGAGTGGTGTTGAAAAACATGAAGAGCCTGAAATGGTGTGAAATATACGAAGAGCTTTAAAAGGTGTCAAAATATGAGGAGCATGAAACAGTCTGAAAAATAGTAGGAGCATGAAGCGGTGTTGAAAAACATGAAGAGCATGAAAAGGTGTGAAAAATATGAAGAGCTTCAAAAGGTGTGAAATACATGAGGAGGATGAAACGGTCTGAAAAATAGGAGGAGCATGAAGCAGTGTTGAAAAACATGAAGAGCCTGAAAAGGTGTGAAAAATATGAAGAGCTTCAAAAGGTGTGAAAATTATGAGGAGCACGAAACGGTCTGAAAAATAGGAGGATCATGAAGCGGTGTTGAAAAACATGAAGAGCTTCAAAAGTTGTGAAACAAATGAAGAGCTTCAAAAGTTGTAAAAAAAGTGATAAGTATGAAACAGTCTGAAATATACGAGAAGCATGGAGTGGTGTTGAAAAACATGAAGAGCCTGAAAAGGTGTGAAAAATATGAAGAGCTTCCAAAATTGTCAAAAATATGAGGAGCATGAAACGGTCTGAATAATAGTAGGAATATGAAGTGGTGTTGAGAAACATGAAGAGCCTGAAAAGGTGTGAAAAATATGAAGAGCTTCAAAAGGTGTGAAAAATGAGAGGAGCATGAAACGGTATGAAATATAGAAGGAGCATGAAGCGGTGTTCTAAAACATGAAGAGCCTGAAAAGGTGTGGAAAATAGGAAGAGCTTCAAAAGGTGTCAAAAATATGAGGAGCATGAAACAGTCTGAAAAATAGTAGGATTATGAAACTGTGTTCAAAAACATGAAGAGCCTGAAAAGGAGTGTGAAATATGAAGAGCTTCAAAAGGTGTAAAATATACGAGGAGCATGAAACGGTCTGAAAAATTGGAGGGGCATGAAGCAGTGGTCAAAAATATGAAGAGCCTGAAAACCTGTGAAAAATATGAAGAGCTTCAAAAAGTGTCAAACATATGAGGAGCATGAAGCAGTGTGAAATATAGGATGAGCATGAAACGGTTTTTTAAAAGAAGTAGGGCAGGAAAAGGTGTGAAAAATATGAAGAGGTTCAAAATGTGTAAAAAATTTGAGGAGCATGAAACGGTCTGAAAAATAGGAGGAGCATGAGGCGGTGTTTAAAAACATGAAGATCCTGAAAAGGTGTGAAAAATATGAAGAGCTTCAAAAAGTGTCAAAAATATGAGAAGCATGAAATGACCGAAAAATAGGAGGAGCATGAAGAGGTGTTGAAAAACATGAAGAGCCGTAAAGGTTTGAAATATATGAAAAGCTTCAAAGGTGTCAAAAATATGAGGATAATGAAACGGTCTGAAAAATAGGAGGAGAATGAAGCAGTGTTGAAACACATGAAGAGCCTGAAAAACTGTGAAAAATATGAAGAGCTTTAAAAGTTGTCAAAATATGAGGAGCATGAAACGGTCGGAAAAATAGGAGGAGCATGAAGCGGTCCTCAAAAACATGAAGAGCCTGAAAAGGTGTGAAAAATATGAAGAGCTTCAAAGGGGGTCAAACATATGAGGAGCATGAAACGGTGTGAAAAATAGGATGAGCATGAAACGGTTTTTTAAAAGATGAAGAGCATGAAAAGGTGTGAAAAATATGAAGAGCTTGAAAATGTGTAAAAAATTTGAGGAGCATGAAACGGTCTGAAAAATAGGAGGAGCATGATGCAGTCCTCAAAAACATGAAGAGCCTGAAAAGGTGTGAAAAATATGAAGAGCTTCAAAAGGTGTCAAACATATGAGGAGCATGAAACAGTCTGAAAAATAGGATGAGCATGAAACGGTTTTTTAAAAGATGAAAAGCATGAAAAGGTGTGAAAAATATGAAGAGCTTCAAAATGTGTAAAAAATTTGAGGAGAATGAAACGGTCTGGAAATTAGGAGGAGCATGAAGCAGTGTTCAAAAACATGAAGAGCCTGAAAAGATGTGAAAAATATGAAGAGCTTCAAAAGGTGTGAAAAATATTAGGTGCATGAAACGGTCTGAAAAATAGGAGGAGCCTGAAGGGGTGTTGAAAAACATAAAGAGCCTGAAAAGGCGTGAAAAATATGAAGAGCTTCAAAATGTGTCAATTATATGAGGTGCATGAAACAGTCTGAAAAATATGAGGAGCATAAAACGGTGTTGAAAAACATGAAGAGCATGAAAAGGTGTGAAATATATGAAGAGCTGCAAAAGGTGTCAAAAATATGAGGAGCATGAAACGGTCTGAAAATTAGGAGGGGCATGAAGCGGTGTGTAAAAACATGAAGAGCCTAAAAAAGGTGTGAAAAATATGAAGAGCTTCGAAAGTTGTAAAATATATGAGGAGCATGAAACGGTCTGAAAAATAGGAGGAGCATGAAGCGGTGGTCAAAAACATGAAGAGCCTGAAAAGATGTGAAAAATATGAAGAGCTTTAAAAGGTGTCAAAATATGAGGAGCATAAAACGGTCTGAAAAATAGGAGGAGCATGAAGCAATGTTGAAAAACATGAGGAGCCTGCAAAGGTGTGAAATATATGAAGAGCTTCAAAAGGTGTCAAAAATATGAGGAGCAGGAAACCGTCTGAAAAATAGGATGAGAATGAAACGGTTTTGAAAAAGATGAAGGGCATGAAAGGTGTGAAAAATATGAAGAGCTTCAAAAGGTGTCAAAAATATGAGGAGCATGAAACGGTATGAAAAATAAGAGGAGCATGAAGCGGTGTTGAAAAACATGAAGAGCCTGAAAAGGTGTGAAGAATCTGAAGAGCTTCAAAAGGTGTCAAAAATATGAGGAGCATGAAACAGTCTGAAAAATAGTAGGAGTATGAAACTGTGTTCAAAAACATGAAGAGCCTGAAAAGGAGTGCAAAATATGAAGAGTTTCAAAAGGAGTAAAATATATGAGGAGCATGAAACGGTCTGAAAAATAGGAGGAGCATGAAGCGGTGGTCAAAAATAAGAAGAGCCTGAAAAGGTTTGAATAATATGAAGAGCTTCAAAAGGTGTCAAACATATGAGGAACATGAAACAGTCTGAAAAATAGGATGAGCATGAAACGGTTTTTTAAAAGAAGTAGGGCATGAAAAGGTGTGAAAAATATGAAGAGCTTCAAAAGGTGTCAAAAATATGAGAAGCATGAAACGGTATGAAAAATAAGAGGAGAATGAAACGGTTTTGAAAAAGATGAATAGAATGAAAAGGTGTGAAAATTATGAAGAGCTTCAAAAAGTGTCAAAAAATGAGAAACATGAAACGACCGAAAAATAGGAGGAGCATGAAGAGGTGTAGATAAAGATGAAGAGCCTGAAAAGGTGTTAAATATATGAAGAGCTTCAAAGGTGTCAAAAAGATGAGGAGAAAGAAACTGTCTGAAAAATAGGAGGAGCATGAAGCGGTGGTCAAAAACATGAAGAGCCTGAAAAGGTGTGAAAATTATGAAAAGATTCAAAAGATTTCAAAAATATGAGGAGCATGAATTGGTCTAAAAAATAGGAGGAGCATGAAGCGGTGTTCAACACTATGAAGAGCATGAAAAGGTATGAAAAATATGAAGAGCTTCAAGGGTTTCAAAAATATGAGGAGCATAAAACGGGCTGAAAAATAGGAGGAGCATGAAGCGGTGTTGAAAAACATGAAGAGCCTGAAAAGGTGTGAAAAATATGAAGAGCTTCAAAAGGTGTGAAATATATGAGGAGCATGAAACTGTCTGAAAAATAGGAGGATCATGAAGCGGTGTTGAAAAACATTAGGAGCGTGAAAAGGTGTGAAAAATATAAAGAGCTTCAAAAGGTGTCAAATATATGAGGTGCATGAAACAGCTTGAAAAATAGGATGAGCAAGAAACGGTTTTGAAAAGATGAAGCGCCTGAAAATGTGTGAAACATATGAAGAGCTTCAAAAGGTGTCAAAAATATGAGAAGCATGAAACGACTGAAAAATAGGAGGAGCATGAAGCGTTTTTAAAAACATGAAGAGCCTGAAAAGGTGTGAAATAACTGAAGAGCTTCAAATGTGTTAAATATGAGGAGCATGAAACGGTCTGAAAAATAGGAGGAGCATGAAGCTGTGTTCAAAAACATGAAGAGCCTGAAAAGGTGTGAAAAATATGAAGAGCTTCAAAAGGTGTCAAAAAATATGAAGAAACAGACAAAGGATTAATCTCAAAAATATACAAGCAACTCCTGCAGCTCAATTCCAGAAAAATAAATGACCCAATCAAAAAATGGGCCAAAGAACTAAACAGACATTTCTCCAAAGAAGACATACAGATGGCTAACAAACACATGAAAAGATGCTCAACATCACTCATTATTAGAGAAATGCAAATCAAAACCACAATGAGGTACCATTACACGCCAGTCAGGATGGCTGCTATCCAAAAGTCTACAAGCAATAAATGCTGGAGAGGGTGTGGAGAAAAGGGAACCCTCTTACACTGTTGGTGGGAATGCAAACTAGTACAGCCGCTATGGAAAACAGTGTGGAGATTTCTTAAAAAACTGGAAATAGAACTGCCATATGACCCAGCAATCCCACTTCTGGGCATACACACTGAGGAAACCAGATCTGAAAGAGACACGTGCACCCCAATGTTCATCGCAGCACTGTTTATAATAGCCAGGACATGGAAGCAACCTAGATGCCCATCAGCAGATGAATGGATAAGGAAGCTGTGGTACATATACACCATGGAATATTACTCAGCCATTAAAAAGAATTCATTTGAACCAGTCCTAATGAGATGGATGAAGCTGGAGCCCATTATGCAGAGTGAAGTAAGCCAGAAAGATAAAGAACATTACAGCATACTGACACATGTATATGGAATTTAGAAAGGTGATAACAATAACCCTATATGCAGAACAGAAAAAGAGACACAGAAACACAGAACAGACTTTTGAACTTTGTGGGAGAATGTGAGGGTGGGATATTTGAAAAGAACAGCATGTATACTATCTATGGTGAAACAGATCACCAGCCCAGGTGGGATGCACGAGACAAGTGCTCGGGCCTGGTGCACTGGGAAGACCCAGAGGAATCGGGTGGAGAGGGAGGTGGGAGGGGGGATCGGGATTGGGAATACATGTAAATCCATGGATGATTCATATCAATGTATGACAAAACCCACTGGGAAAAAAAATAATAATAATAAAAATAAAAAAAAGAAAAAAAGAAAAAAAAAAAGAAGGAAAAAAAAAATATGAGGAGCATGAAACAGTCTGAAAAATAGGAGGAGCATGAAACGGTGTTCCAAAACATGAAGAGCCTGAAAAGGTATGGAAAATATGAAGAGCTTCAAAAGGTGTTAAAAATATGAGGAACCTGAAACGGTCTCAAAAATAGGAGGAGCATGAAACGGTCTGAAAAATAGGAGGAGCATGAGGCGATGTTGAAAAACATGAAGAGCCTGAAAAGGTGTGAAAAACATGAAGAGCTTCAAAAGGTGTGAACAATATGTAAAGCTACAAAATGTGTCAAAAATGACATGAGCCTGAAACGATCTGAAAAATAGCAGGAGAATGAAATGGTGTTGAGAAACATGAACAGCCTAAAAATGTGTGAAATATATGAGGAGCTTCAAAAGGTGTCAAAAATATGAGGAGCATGAAACCGCCTGAAAACTAGGAGGAGCATGAAACGGTGTTCAAAAACATGAAGTGCCTGAAAAGGAGTGAAAAATATGAACAGCTTCAAAAGATGTCAAAAATATGAGGAGCATGAAATGGTCTGAAAAATAGGAGGAGCATGAAACGGTGTTCCAAAACATGAAGAGCCTGAAAAGGTATGGAAAATATGAAGAGCTTCAAAAGGTGTTAAAAATATGAGGAACCTGAAACGGTCTCAAAAATAGGAGGAGCATGAAACGGTCTGAAAAATAGGAGGAGCATGAGGCGGTGTTGAAAAACATGAAGAGCCTGAAAAGGTGTGAAAAACATGAAGAGCTTCAAAAGGTGTGAAATGTATGAGGAGCATGAAACGGTCGGTAAAATAGGAGGAGCATGAAGCGGTGTTCAAAAATATGAAGAGCCTGAAAAGGTGTGAAAAATATGAAGAGCTTCAAAATGTGTGAAAAATATGAACAGGTTCAAAAGGTGTAAAAAATGAGATGAGCATGAAACGGTCTGAAAAATAGGAGGAGCATGAAGTGGTGTTGAAAAACATGAATAGCCTGAAAAGGTGTGAAAAATATGAAGAGCTTCAAAAGGTGTCAAAAATATGAGGAGCATAAAACGGTCTGAAAAATAGGAGGAGCATGAAACGGTCTGAAAAGTAGGAGGAGCATGAAGTGGTGTTGAAAAACATGAAGAGCCTGAAAAGGTGTGAAAAATATGAAGAGCTTCAAAAGGTGTCAAAAATATGAGGAGCATGATCGGTCTGAAAAACTCTAGGAGCATGAAGCGGCGTTGAAAAACATGAAGAGCCTGAAAAGGTGTGAAAAATATGAAGAGCTTCAAAATATTTCAAAAATATGAGGGGCATGAATGGTCTGAAAAATAGGAGGAGCATGAAGCTGTGTTCAAAAACATGAAGTGACTGAAAAGGTGTGAAAAATAAGAAGAGTTTCAAAAACGTGTGAAAAATATGAGGAGCATGAAACAGTCTGAAAAAGAGGAGGAGCATGAAAAGGTGTTGAAAAACATGAAGAGCCTGAAAAGTTTTGAAAAATAGGAAGAGCTTCAAACGGTGTGAAATACATGAGGAGAATGAAACGGTCTGTAAAATAGGAGGAGCATGAAGCGGTGTTCAAAACATGGAGAACCTGGAACGGTGCGAAAAATATGAAGAGCTTCAAAAGATTTGAAAAATATGAAGAGCATGAACAGGTCTGAAAAATAGGGGGAGCATGAAGCGGTGTTTAAAATCTGAAGATCCTGAAGAGGTGTGAAAAATATCAAGAGCTTCAAAAGGTGTCAAAAATATCAAGAGCTTCAAAAAGTGTCAAAAATGAGATGAGCATGAAACGTTCTGAATAATAGGAGGAACATGAAATGGAGTTGAAAAACATGAAGAGACTGAAAATGTGTGAAAAATATGAAGTGCTTCAAGTGGTGTGAAATATGAGGAGCATGAAACGGTCTGAAAAATGGGAGGAGCATGAAGGTGTGCTCCAAAACATGAAGAGCCTGAAAAGGTGTGAAAAATATGAAGAGCTTCAAAAGGTGTGAAAAATATGAAGAGCTTCAAAAGGTGTGAAAAATGAGAGGAGCATGAAACGTTATGAAAAATAGAAGGAGCATGAAGCGGTGTTCTAAAACATGAAGAGGCTGAAAAGGTGTGGAAAATAGGAAGAGCTTCAAAAGGTGTCAAAAATATGAGGAGCATGAAACGGTCTGAAAAATACGAGGAGCATGAAACGGTGTTGAAAAACTTGAAAAACCTGAAAAGGTTTGAAAAATATGAAGAGCTTCAAAAGGTGTCAAAAATATGAGGAGCATGAAACGGTCTGAAAAATAGGAGAAGCATGAAACGGTGTTCAAAAACAAGAAGAGCCTGAAAAGGTGTGAAAAATATGAAGAGCTTCAAAAGCTGTGAAAAATATGAAGAGCTTCAAAAGGTGTCAAAAATGAGATGAGCATGAAACGGTCTGAAAAATAGGAGGAGGATAAAGTGGTGTTGAAAACATGAAGAGCATGAAAAGGTGTGAAATATATGAAGAGCTTCAAAAGGTATCAAAAATATGAGGAGCATGAAACGGTCTGAAAAATAGGAGGACCATGAAGCGGTGTTGAAAACATGAAGAGCCTGAAAACGTGTGGAAAATAGGAGGAGCTTCAAATTGTTTCAAAAATATGAGGAGCATGAACGGTCGGAAAAATAGGAGGAGCATGAAGACGTGTTGAAAAACATGAAGAGCTTCAAAAAGAGTAAAATATATGAAGAGCTTCAAAAGGTGTGAAAAATATGAAGAGCTTCAAAAGGTGTGAAATACATGAGGAGAATGAAACGGTCTGAAAAATAGGAGGAGCATGAAGCAGTGTTCAAAAACATGAAGAGCCTGAAAAGGTGTGAAAAATATGAAAAGCTTCAAAAGGTGTCAAAAATATGAGGATCATGAAACGGTCTGAAAAATAGGAGGAGCCTGAAGCGGTGTTCAAAATATGCAGAGACAGAAAAGGTGTGAAAAATATGAAGAGCTTCAAAAGGTGTCAAAAATATGAAGAGCATACAACGGTCTGTAAAATAGGAGGAGCATGAAGAGGTGTTCAAAAACATGAAGAGCCTGAAAAAGTCTGAAAAATATGAAGAGCTTCAAAAGGTGTGAAATACATGAGGAGCATTAAACTTTCCGAAAAATAGGAGGAGCATGAAGCGGTGTTCAAAAACATGAAAATCCTGAAAAGGTGTGAAAAATATGAAGAGCTTCAAAACGTCTCAAAAACAAGAGTAGCATGAAACAGTCTGAAAATAGAAGGAGCATGAAGCGGTGTTCAAAAACATGAAGAGCCTGGAAAGGTGCGAAAAATATGAAGAGCTTCAAAATGTATCAAAATTATGAGGAGCATGAAACCGTGTAAAAAATAGAGTTGCATGAAGTTGTGTTCAAAAACATGAAGAGCCTGAAAAGGTGTGGAAAATATGAAGAGCTTCAAAAGGTGTCAAAAATATGAGAAGCATGAAATGATCTGAAAAATAGGAGGAACGTGAAACGGTCTGAAAAATAGGAGGAGCATGAAGCGGTGTTCAAAAACATGAATAGCCTGAAAAGGTGTGAAAAATTTGAAGAGCTTCAAAAGGTGTGAAATCCATGAGGAGCATGAAACGGTCTGAAAAATAGAAGCGGCATGAAATGGTGTTGAAAAATATAAAGAGCCTGAAAAGGTGTGAAATATATGAAGAGCTTCAAAAGTGTGAAAAATATGAGGAGCTTGAAACGGTCTGAAAAATAAGAGGAGCATGAAACGGTGTTCAAAAACATGAAGAGCCTGGAAAGGTGTGAAAAATATGAAGAGCTTCAAAAGATTTGAAAAATATGAGGAGCTTGAAACGGTCTGAAAAATAGGAGGAGCATGAAGCGGTGTTTAAAAACATGAAGATTCTGAAAAGGTGTGAAAAATATGAAGAGCCTGAAAAGGTGTGAAATATATCAAGAGCTTCAAAAGGTGTCAAAAATGAGATGAGCATGAAACGGTCTGCAAAATAGGAGGAGGATGAAGTGGTGTTGAAAACATGAAGGGCATGAAAAGATGTGAAATATATGAAGAGCTTCAAAAGGTGTCAAAAATATGAGGAGCATGAAACGGTCTGAAACATAGGAGGAGCATGAATTATTGTTGACAAACATAAAGAGCCTGAAAAGGTGTGAAAAATATGAAGAGCTTCAAAAGGTGTGAAATACATGAGGAGGATGAAACGGTCTGAAAACTAGGAGAAGCATGAAGCGGTGTTGAAAAACTTGAAGAGCCTGAAAAGGTGTGAAATATATGAAGAGCTTCAAAAGATGTGAAAATTATGTGGAGCAGGAAAAGGTCTGAAAATTAGGAGGTTCATGAAGCGGTGTTGAAAAACATGAAGAGCCTGAAAAGGTGTGAAAAATATGAAGGGCTTCACAAGGTGTGAAGTATATGAGGAGCTTGAAACGCTCTGAAAAACAGGAGGAGCATGAAGTGGTGTTGAAAAACATGAAGAGCATGAAAAAGTGTGAAAAATATGAAGAGCTTCAAAAGGTGTGAAAAATATGAAGAGCTTCCAAAGGTGTCAAAAATATGAGGAGCATGAAACGGTCTGAAAATTAGGAGGAGCAAGAAGCTGTGTTGAAAAACAAGAAGAGTCTGAAAAGGTGTGAAATATATGAAGAGCTTCAAAAGGTGTCAAAAATGAGATGATAATGAAGCGGTCTGAAAAATTGGAGGAGCATGAAGCGCTGTTGATAACCATGAAGAGCCTGAAAAGGTGTGAAAAATATGAAGAGCTTCAAAAGCTGTGAAAAATATGAAGAGCTTCAAAAGGAGACAAACATATAAGGAGCATGAAACGGTCTGAAAAATAGGAGGAGCATGAAACGGTGTTGAAAAACATGAAGAGCCTGAAAACATGTGAAAAATATGAAGAGTTTCAAAAGATGTGAAAAATAAGAAGAGCTTCAAAAGTTGTCAAAAATGATGTGAGCATGAAACGGTCTGAAAAATAGGAGGAGAATGAAGTGGGGTTGAAAAAAATGAAGAGTCTGAAAAGGTGTGAAATATATGAAGAGCTTCAATAGGTGTGAAAAATATGAGGAGCATGAAATGATCTGAAAAACAGGAGGAACATGAAACGGTCTGAAAAATAGGAGGAGCATGAAACGGTCTGAAAATAGGTGGAGCATGAAGCGGTGTTGAAAAACATGAAGAGCCTGAAAAAGTGTGAAAAATATGAAGAGCTTCAAAAGGTGTGAAACACATGAAGAGCATGAATCGGTCTGAAAAATAGGAGGAGCATGAAACGCTGTCCAAAAACATGAAGAGCCTGAAAAGATGTGAAAAATATGAAGAACTTCAAAAGGTGTCAAAAAGATGAGGAGCATGAAACGGTCTGAAAAATAGGAGAAGCATGAAACGGTGTTAGAAACATGAAGAGCATGAAAAGGTGTGAAGAATATGAAGAGCTTCAAAAGTGTGAAATATAAGAGGAGCATGAAACGGTCTGAAAAATAGGAGGAGCATGAAAAGGTGTTCAAAATCATGAAGAGTCTGAAAAGCTGTGAAAAATATGAAGAGCTTCAAAAGGTGTTAAAAATATGAGGAGCATGAATCGGTCTAAAAAATATGAGGAGCATGAAGTGGCATTGAAAAACATTAAGAGACTGAAAAAGTGTGAAAAATATGAAGTGCTTCAAAAGCTGTGAAAAATGAGATGAGCATGAAAAGGACTGAAAAATAGGAGGAGCATGAAGTGGTGTTGAAAAACATGAAGAGCCTGAAAAGGTGTGAAAAATATGAAGAGCTTCAAAAGGTGTGAAATACATTAGGAGCATGAAGCGGTCTGAAAAATAGTAGGAGCATGAAGCGGTCTGAAAATTAGGAGGAGCAAGAAGCGGTGTTGAGAAACCTGAAGAGCCTGAAAATGTGTCAAAAATATGAAAAGCTTCAAAAGTTGTGAAAAATATGAAGAGCTTCGAAAGGTGTCAAAAATGAGATGAGCATGAAACGGTCTGAAAAATAGGAGGAGCATGAAGTGGTGTTGAAAAACATGAAGAGCCTGAAAATGTTTGAAATATTTGAAGAGCTTCAAAATGTGTCAGATATGAGAGGAGCATGAAACACTCTGAAAAATAGGAGGAGCATGAAGCGGTGTTGAAAAACATGAAGAGCCTGAAAAGATGAGAAAAATATGAAGAGCTTCAAAAGGTGTCAAAAATATGAGGAGCATGAAATGGTCTGAAATATAGGAGGAGCATGAAACGGTGTTCAAAAACATGAAGAGCCTGAAATGTTGTGAAAAATATGAAGAGCTTCAAAAGGTGTGAAAAATATGAAGAGCTTCAAAAGGTGTCAAAAATATGAGGAGCATGAAACAGTCTGAAATATAGGAGGAGCATGAAACGGTGTTCAAAAACATGAAGAGCCTGCAATGGTGTGAAAAATATGAAGAGCCCCAAACGTGTCGAAAACATGAGAAGCATGAAACGGTCTGAAAAATAGGAGCAGCATGAAGTGGTGTTGAAAAACATGAAGAGCCTGAAAAGGTGTGAAAAATATGAAGAGCTTCAAAAGGTGTCAATAATAAGAGGTGCATGAAACAGTTTGAAATATAGGAGGAGCAAGAAACGATCTGAAAAATAGGAGGAGCATGAAGCGGTGTTGAAAAACATGAAGAGCCTGAAAAGATGAGAAAAATATGAAGAGCTTCAAAAGGTGTGAAAAATATGAGGAGCATTAAACGGTCTGAAAAATAGGAGAAGCATGAAACGGTGTTAGAAACATGAAGAGCATGAAAAGGTGTGAATAATATGAAGAGCTTCAAAATGTGTCATAAATATGAGGAGCATGAAACCGTCTCAAAATTAGGAGGAGCACGAAGCGTTGTTCAAAATATGGAGAGCCTGAAAAGGTATGAAAAATATGAAGAGCCTCAAAAGGTGTCTAAAATATGAAGAGCATGAAACGGTCTGAAAAATAGGAGGAGCATGAAACGGTGTTCAAAAACATGAAGTGCCTGAAAAGGAGTGAAAAATATGAACAGCTTCAAAAGATGTCAAAAATATGCGGAGCATGAAATGGTCTGAAAAATAGGAGGAGCATGAAACGGTGTTCCAAAACATGAAGAGCCTGAAAAGGTATGGAAAATATGAAGAGCTTCAAAAGGTGTTAAAAATATGAGGAGCAGGAAACGGTCTTAAAAATAGGAGGAGCATGAAACGGTGTTTTAAAAACATGAAGAGCTTCAAAAGTTGTCAAAATATGAGGAGCAAGAAACGGTCTGAAAAGTAGGAGGAGCATGAATCGGTGTTAAAGAATATGAAGAGCCTGAAAAGTTGTGAAAAATAGGAAGAGCTTCAAAAGGTGTCAAAATATGAGCAGCATGAAACGGTCTGAAAAACAGGAAGAGCATGAAACAGTGTTCAAAAACAAGAAGAACCAGGAAAGGTGTGTAAAATATGAAGAGCTTCAAAAGGTGTCAAAAGTAAGAGAAGCATGAAACGGTCTGAAAAATAGGAGGAGCATGAAACAGTGTTGAAAAACATGAAGAGCCTGAAAAGTTGTGAAATATATGAAGAGCTTCAAAAGATGTCAAAAATATTAAGAGCATGAAACGGTCTGAAAAATAGGAGGAGCATGCAGCGGTGTTGAAAACCATGAAGAGCCTGAAAACGTGTGAAAAATATGAAGAGTTTCAAAAGGTGTCAAATATATAGGAGCATGAGACTGTCTGAAAAATAGTATGAGAATGAAACGGTTTTGAAAAAGATGAAGAGCATGAAAACCTGTGAAAAATATGATGAGCTTCAGAAGGTGTCAAAAATATGAGGAGCATGAAACGGTCTCAAAAATAGTACGAGCATGAAGCTGTGCTGAAAAACATGAAGAGAATGAAAAGGTGTGAAAAATATGAAGAGCTTCAAAAGGTGTCAAAAATATGAGGAGGATGAAACGGTCTGTAAAAGAGGAGGAGCATGAAGCTCTGTGGAAAAACATGAAGAGAATGAAAGGTGTTAAAAATATGAAGAGCTTCAAAAGTTGTCAAAAATATGAGGAGCATGAAACGTTTTGAAAAATAGGAGGAACATGAAGCGTTGTTTAAAAACGTGAAGAACCTGAAAAGGTGTGAAAAATATGAAGAGCTTCAAAAGGTGTCAAAAATATGAGGAGCATGAAACAGACTGAAAAAAAATGAGGAGCATGAAACTGTGTTGAAAAACATGAAGAGATTGAAAATGTGTGAAAAATATGAAGAGCTTCAAAAGGTGTCAAAAATATGAGGAGCATGAAACGGACTGAAAAATAAGAGGAGGATGAAGTGGTGTTGAAAAACAAGAAGAGCCTGAAAAGGTGTGAAAAATATGAAAGGCTTCAAAAGGTGTCAAAAATATTTGGAGCATGAAAAGGTCTGAAAAATAGTAGCAGCAAGAAACGGTGTTCAAAAACATGAAGAGCCTGAGAAGGTGTGAAAAATATGAAGAGCTTCAAAAGGTGACAAAAATATTAACAGCATGAAACGTTCTGAAAAAAGGAGGAGCATGAGGCGGTGTTGAAAAACATGAAGAGACTGAAAAGGTGTGAAAAATATGAAGAGCTTCAAAAGGTGTCAAAAATATGAGGTGCATGAAACTGTGTGAAAATAGGAGGAGTAAGAAGTGGTGTTTAAAAATATGAAGAGCCTGAAATGGGGTGAAAAATATGAAGAGCTTCAAAAGGTGTCAAAAATATGAGGAGCATGAAACAGTCTGAAAAATCGGAGGCACATGAAACGTTGTGAAAAATAGGAGGAGCATGAAGCGGTGTTCAAAATCATGAAGAGCCTGAAAGGTGTGAAGAATATGAAGAGCTTCACAAGGTGTCAAATATATGAGGAGCACGAAACGGTCTGAAAAATATGAGGAGCATGAAACGGTGTTCAAAAACATGAAGAGCCTGAAAAGGTGTGAAATATATGAAGAGCTTTAAAAGGTGTCAAATATATGAGGAGCATGAAACGGTCTGAAAATAGGAGGAGCATGAAACGGTGTTGAAAAACATGAAAAGCATGAAAAGGTGTGAAAAATAAGAAGAACTTCAAAAGATGTCAAATATATGAGGAGCAGGAAACGGTCTGAAAAATAGGAGGAGCATGAAGTGGTATTGAAAAACAGAAGGAGCCTGAAATGGTGTGAAAAATATGAAGAGCTTCAAAAGGTGTGAAAAATACCAAAAGCTTCAAAAGGTGTCAAAAATGAGATGAGCATGAAACGGTCTGAATAATAGGAGGAACATGAAGTGGTGTTGAAAAACATGAAGAGCCTGAAAAGGTGTGAAAAATATGAAGAGCTTCAAAAGGTGTGAAAAATATGAGGAACATGAAACAGTCTGAAATTTAGTAGGAGCATATAGCGGTGTTGAAAAACATGAAGAGCCTGAAAAGGTGTGAAAAATATGAAGAGCTTCCAAAATTGTCAAAAATATGAGGAGCATGAAACGGTCTGAAATATAGGAGGAGCATGAAACGGTAGGAAAAATAGGAGGAACATGAAACGGTGTTGAAAAACATGAAGAGCCTGAAAACGTGTGGAAAATAGGAGGAGCTTCAAATTGTTTCAAAAATATGAGGAGCATGAACGGTCTGAAAAATAGGAGGAGCATGAAGAGGTGTTGAAAAACATGAAGAGCTTCAAAAGGTGTAAAATATATGAAGAGCTTCAAAAGGTGTGAAAAATATGAAGAGCTTCAAAAGGTGTGAAATACATGAGGAGAATGAAACGGTCTGAAAAATAGGAGGAGCATGAAGCAGTGTTCAAAACATGAAGAGCCTGAAAAGGTGTGAAAAATATGAAAAGCTTCAAAAGGTGTCAAAAATATGAGGATCATGAAACGGTCTGAAAAATAGGAGGAGCATGAAGCGGTGTTCAAAATATGCAGAGACAGAAAAGGTGTGAAAAATATGAAGAGCTTCAAAAGGTGTCAAAAATATGAAGAGCATACAACGGTCTGTAAAATAGGAGGAGCATGAAGAGGTGTTCAAAAACATGAAGAGCCTGAAAAGGTCTGAAAAATATGAAGAGCTTCAAAAGGTGTGAAATACATGAGGAGCATTAAACTTTCTGAAAAATAGGAGGAGCATGAAGCGGTGTTCAAAAACATGAAAATCCTGAAAAGGTGTGAAAAATATGAAGAGCTTCAAAACGTCTCAAAAACAAGAGTAGCATGAAACAGTCTGAAAATAGAAGGAGCATGAAGCGATGTTCAAAAACATGAAGAGCCAGAAAAGGTTTGAAAAATAAAAGAGCTTCAAAAGGTGTGAAAAATATGAGGAGCATGAAACAGTGTTGAAAAACATGAAAAGCCTGAAAAGTTGTGAAATATATGAAGAGCTTCAAAAGGTGTTAAAAATGTGAGGAGCATGAAACGGTCTGAACAATAGGAGGAACATGAATCGGTGTTGAAAAACATGAAGAACCTGAAAAGGTGTGAAAAATATGAAGAGCTTCAAAAGGTGTCAAAAATATGAGGAGCATGAACAGTCTGAAAAATAGTAGGAGCAGTAAACAGTGTTCGAAAACATGAAGAGCCTTAAATGGTGTGAAAAATATGAAGAGCTTCAAAAGGTGTCAAAAATATGAGGAGAATGAAACAGTCCGAAAAATAGGAGCAGCATGAATCAGTTTGGAAAAACATGAAGAGCCTTAAAAGATGTGAAAAGTATGAAGCACTTCAAAAGGTTTCAAAAAAATGAGGAGCATGAAACGGTCTGAAAAATAGGAGGAGCATGAAACGCTTTTCAAATCGTGAAGAGCCTGAAAATGTGTGAAATATATGAAGAGCTCCAAAAGGTGTCAAAAATAGGAGGAGCATGAAGCGGTGTAGAAAAACCTGAATAGCCTGAAAAGGTGTGAAAAATATGAAGATCTTCAAAAGGTGTCAAAAATATGAGGAGCATGACACGGTCAGAAATATAGCAGGAGCATGAAGTGGTGTTGAAAACATGAAGAACCTGAAAAGTTGTGAAATGATGAAGAGCTTCAAAAGGTGTCAAATATATGAGCAGCATGAAACGTTCTGAAAAACTGGAGGTGCAAGAAACGATGTTCAAAACATGAAGAGCCTGAAAAGGTGTGAAAAATATGAAGGGCTTCAAAACGTATCAAAAATATGAGGAGCATGAAACGGTTTGAAAAACAGGAGGAGCATGAAGCCGTGTTGAAAAACATGAAGAGCCTGAAAAGGTGTGAAAAATATGAAGAGTTTCAATATGTATCAAAAATATGAGGAGCATGAAACGGTCTGAAAAATAAGAGCATGAAGCAGTGTTGAAAAATATGAAGAGCATGAAAACGTGTGAAAAATATGAAGAGCTTCAAAAGGTGTGAAAATTATGAAAATCTTCTAAAGGTGTCAAAAATGAGATGGGCATGAAACGGTCTGAAAATGAGGAGGAGCATGAAGTGGTGTTGAAAAACATGAAGAGACTGAAAAGGTGTGAAATATACGATGAGCTTCAAAAGGTGTGAAAATATGAAGAGCTTCAAAAGGTGTCAAAAATATGAGGAGCATGAAGCGGTCTGAAAAATAGGAGGAGCATGAAGTGGTGTTGAAAAACATGAAGAGTTTGAAAAAGGTGTGAAACATATGAGTAGAATAAAACGGTCTGAAAAATAGGAGGAGCATGAAGTATTCTTGAAAAACATGAAGAGCCTGAAAAGGTGTGAAAAATATGAAGAGTTTCAAATCGTGTCAAAAATATGAGGAGTATAAAACAGTGTGAAAAATAGGAGGAGCATGAAGCGGTGTTGAAAAACATGAAGAGCGTGAAAGGTGTGAAAAATATGAAGAGCCTGAAAAGGTGTGAAAAATATGCAGAGCTTCTAAACGTGTCAAAAATATGAGGAGCATGAAACCTTCTTAAAAATTGGAGGAGCATGAAGCGGTGTTCAAAAATCTAAAGAGCCTGAAAAGGTGTGAAAATATGAAGAGCTTCAAAAGGTGTCAAAAATATGAGGAACATGAAACGGTCTTAAATATAGGAGGAGCATGAAATGGTGTTCAATAACATGAAGAGCCTGAAAAGGTGTGAAAAATATGAAGAGCTTCAAAAGGTGTCAAAATATGAGGAGCATGAAACGTTCTGAAAAAAGGAGGAGCATGAAGCGGTGTTGAAAAACATGAAGAGCCTGAAATGGTGTGAAAAATATGAAGAGCTTCAAAAGGTGTCAGAAATATGAGGTGCATGAAACGGTCTGAAAATAGGAGGAGTAAGAAGTGGTGTTTAAAAATATGAAGAGCCTGAAATGGGGTCAAAAATATGAAGAGCTTCAAAAGGTGTCAAAATATGAGGAGCATGAGACGGTCTGAAAAATAGGAGGAGCATTAAGCGATGTTGAAAAACATGAAGAACCTGAAAAGCTGTGAAAAATATGAAAAGCTTCAAAGGGTGTGAAAAATATGAGGAGCAGGAAACGGTCTTAAAAATAGGAGGAGCATGAAACGGTGTTGAAAAACATGAAGAGCTTCAAAAGGTGTCAAAATATGAGGAGCATGAAACGGTCTGAAAAGTAGGAGGTGCATGAATTGGTGTTAAAGAACATGAAGAGCCTGAAAAGGTGTGAAATATATGAAGAGCTTCAAAAGGTGTCAAAAATATGAGGAGCATGAAACGATCTGAAAAATAGGAGGAGAATGAAGTGGTTTTCAAAAACCTGAAGAGCCTGAAAAGTTGTGAAAAATAGGAAGAGCTTCAAAAGGTGTCAAAAATATGAGGAGCATGAAACGGTCTGAAAAATATGAGGAGCATGAGGTTGTGTTGAAACATATGAAGAGCCTGAAAAGGTGTGAAAAATATGGAGAGCTTCAAAAGGTGTCAAAATATGAGCAGCATGAAACGGTCTGAAAAACAGGAAGAGCATGAAACAGTGTTCAAAAACAAGAAGAACCAGGAAAGGTGTGTAAAATATGAAGAGCTTCAAAAGGTGTCAAAAATAAGAGAAGCATGAAACGGTCTGAAAAATAGGAGGAGCATGAAACAGTGTTGAAAAACATGAAGAGCCTGAAAAGGTGTGAAATATATGAAGAGCTTCAAAAGATGTCAAAAATATTAAGAGCATGAAACGGTCTGAAAAATAGGAGGAGCATGCAGCGGTGTTGAAAACCATGAAGAGCCTGAAAACGTGTGAAAAATATGAAGAGTTTCAAAAGTTGTCAAATATATAGGAGCATGAAACTGTCTGAAAAATAGTATGAGAATGAAACGGTTTTGAAAAAGATGAAGAGCATGAAAACCTGTGAAAAATATGATGAGCTTCAGAAGGTGTCAAAAATATGAGGAGCATGAAACGGTCTCAAAAATAGTACGAGCATGAAGCTGTGCTGAAAAACATGAAGAGAATGAAAAGGTGTGAAAAATATGAAGAGCTTCAAAAGGTGTCAAAAATATGAGGAGGATGAAACGGTCTGTAAAAGAGGAGGAGCATGAAGCTCTGTGGAAAAACATGAAGAGAATGAAAGGTGTTAAAAATATGAAGAGCTTCAAAAGTTGTCAAAAATATGAGGAGCATGAAACGTTTTGAAAAATAGGAGGAACATGAAGCGTTGTTTAAAAACGTGAAGAACCTGAAAAGGTGTGAAAAATATGAAGAGCTTCAAAAGGTGTCAAAAATATGAGGAGCATGAAACAGACTGAAAAAAAATGAGGAGAATGAAACTGTGTTGAAAAACATGAAGAGATTGAAAATGTGTGAAAAATATGAAGAGCTTCAAAAGGTGTCAAAAATATGAGGAGCATGAAACGGTCTGAAAAATAAGAGGAGCATGAAGTGGTGTTGAAAAACAAGAAGAGCCTGAAAAGGTGTCAAAAATATGAAAGGCTTCAAAAGGTGTCAAAAATATTTGGAGCATGAAAAGGTCTGAAAAATAGTAGCAGCAAGAAACGGTGTTCAAAAACATGAAGAGCCTGAGAAGGTGTGAAAAATATGAAGAGCTTCAAAACGTGACAAAAATATTAACAGCATGAAACGTTCTGAAAAAAGGAGGAGCATGAGGCGGTGTTGAAAATCATGAAGAGACTGAAAAGGTGTGAAAAATATGAAGAGCTTCAAAAGGTGTCAAAAATATGAGGTGCATGAAACTGTCTGAAAATAGGAGGAGTAAGAAGTGGTGTTTAAAATATGAAGAGCCTGAAATGGGGTGAAAAATATGAAGAGCTTCAAAAGGTGTCAAAAATATGAGGAGCATGAAACAGTCTGAAAAATCGGAGGCGCATGAAACGTTCTGAAAAATAGGAGGAGCATGAAGCGGTGTTCAAAATCATGAAGAGCTTGAAAAGGTGTGAAGAATATGAAGAGCTTCACAAGGTGTCAAATATATGAGGAGCACGAAACGGTCTGAAAAATAGGAGGCGCATGAAACGGTGTTGAAAAACATGAAAAGCGTGAAAAGGTGTGAAAAATAAGAAGACTTCAAAAGATGTCAAATATATGAGGAGCACGAAACGGTCTGAAAAATATGAGGAGCATGAAACGGTGTTCAAAAACATGAAGAGCCTGAAAAGGTGTGAAATATATGAAGAGCTTTAAAAGGTGTCAAATATATGAGGAGCATGAAACGGTCTGAAAATAGGAGGAGCATGAAACGGTGTTGAAAAACATGAAAAGCATGAAAAGGTGTGAAAAATAAGAAGAGCTTCAAAAGATGTCAAATATATGAGGAGCAGGAAACGGTCTGAAAAATAGGAGGAGCATGAAACGGTGTTCAAAAACCTGAAGAGCCTGAAAAGGTGTGAAAAATATGAAGAGCATGAAAATGTGTGAAAAATATGAGGAGCATAAACTGTGTTCAAAAACATGAAGATCCACAAAAGGTGTGAAAAATATGAAGAGCGTCAAAATGTCTCAAAGAAATGAGGAGCATGAAACGGTCTGAAAATAGAAGGAGCATGAAGAGGTGTTCAAAAACATGAAGAGCCTGAAAAGATGTGAAAAATATGAAGAGCTTCAAAATGTGTCAAAAATATGAGGAGCAGGAAACGGTCTGAAAAATAGGAGGAGCATGAAGTGGTGTTGAAAAACATGAAGAGCCTGAAAAGGTGTGAAAAATATGAAGAGCTTCAAAAGGTGTCAAAAATATGAGGAGCATGAAACGGTCTGAAAAGTAGGAAGAGCATGAAGTGGTGTTGAAAAACATGAAGAGTCTGAAAAGGTGTGTAAATATGAAGGGCATCAAAAAGTGTGAAAAATATGAAGAGCATGAAATGGTCTGAAAAATATGAGGAGCATGAAACGGTGTTCAAAAACATGAAGAGCCTGAAAAGGTGTGCAATATATGAAGAGCTTCAAAAGGTGTCAAAAATATGAATTGCATGAAACCGTCTGAAAAATAGGAGGAGCATGAAACGGTCTGAAAAAATGGAGGAGCATGAAATGGTGTTGAAAAACATGAAGAGCCTGAAAATGTGTGAAAAATATGAAGAGCTTCAAAAGGTGTCAAAAATATGAGGATCATCAAACGGTCTGAAAAATAGGAAGAGCATGAAGCAGTGTTGAAAAACAGGAAGCGCCTGAAAAGGTGTGAAAAATATGAAGAGCTTCAAAATGTGTCAAAAATATGAGGAGCATGAAATCGTCTGAAGAAGAGGAGGAGCCTGAAAAGGAGTTCAAAAACATGAAGAGCCTGAAAAGATGTGAAAAATATTAAGAGCTTCTAAAGGTGTCAAAAATATGAGGAGCATGAAAGGGTCTGAAAAATAGGAGGAGCATGAAGCGGTGTTGAAAAACAGGAAGCGCCTGTAAACGTGTGAAAAATATGAACAGCTTCAAAAGGTGTGAAAAATATGAAGAGCTTCAAAAGGTGTGAAAAACATGAAGAGCTTCAAACGGTGTCAAAAATGAGATGAGCATGAAATGGCCTAAAAAATAGGAGGAGCATGAAGTGTTGGTGAAAAACATGAAGAGCCTGAAAAAGTGTGAAGTATATGAAGAGATACAAAAGGTGTCAAAACTATGAGGAGCATGAAACGGTCTGAAAAATAGAAGGAGAATTAAGCGGTGTTGAAAAACATGAAGAGCCTGAAAAGGTGTGCAAAATATGAAGAGCTTCAAAAGGTGTGAAAAATATGAGGAGCATGAGACAGTTTGAAAAATAGGAGGAGCATGAAGCGGTGTACAGAAACATGAAGAGCCTGAAAAGGTGTGAAAAATATGAAGAGCTTCAAAAGCTGTCAGGTATATGAGGAGCATGAAACGGTATGAAAAATAGGAGGAGCATGAAACGGTCTGAAAAATAGGAGGAGCATGAAACGGTCTGAAAAATAGGAGGAGCATGAAGCGGTGTTCATAAACATGGAGACCCTGAAAAGGTGTGAAAAATATGAAGAACTTCAAAAGTTGTGAAAAATATGAAGAGCTTCAAAATGTGTCAAAAAGAGATGAGCATGAAACGGTCTTAAATATAGGAGGAGCATGAAGTGGTTTTGAAAAACCTGAAGAGCCTGAAAAGGTGTGAGAAATATGAAGAGTTCCAAAAGGTATCAAAAATATGAGGAGCATGAAACGGTCTGAAAAATAGGAGGAGCATGAAGTGGTGTTGAAAAACATGTACAGTATGAAAAGGTGTGAAATATATGAAGAGCTTCAAAAGATGTCAAAAATATGAAGAGCATGAAACGGTATGTAAAATATGAGGAGCATAAAACGGTGTTCAAAAACAAGAAGAGCCTGAAAAGGTGTGAAAAATATGAAGAGCTTCCAAAATTGTCAAAAATATGAGGAGCATGAAACGGTCTGAAAAATAGGATGAGCATGAAACGGTCTGAAAAATAGGAGGAGCATGAAACGGTCTGAAAAATAGGAGGAGCATGAAGCGGTGTTCATAAACATGGAGACCCTGAAAAGGTGTGAAAAATATGAAGAGCATCAAAAGGTGTCAAAAAAATGTGGATCGTGAAACGGTCTGAAAAATAGGAGGAGAACCAAATCGTGTTAAAAAGCATGAAGAGCCTGAAAAGGTGTGAAAAATATGAAGAACTTCAAAAAGTGTGAAAAATATGAAGAGCTTCAAAATGTGCAAAAAGAGATGAGCATGAAACAGTCTGCAAAATAGGAGGAGCATGAAGTGGTGTTGAAAAACATGAAGAGCCTGAAAAGGTGGAGAAATATGAAGAGTTTCTAAAGGTGTCAAAAATATGAGGAGCATGAAAACGTCTGAAAAATAGGAGGAGCATGAAGTTGTGTTGAAAAACATTAAGAGCCTGAAAGGGTGTCAAAAATATGAAGAGCTTCAAAAGGTGTCAAAAATATGAGGAGCATGAAACGGTCTGAAAAATAGGCGGAGCATGAAGCGGTGTTCAAAAACATGAAGAGCGTGAAAAGGTGTGAAAAATATGAAGAGCTTCAAAAGGTGTCAAACATAAGAGGAGCATGAAACGGTCTGAAATATAGGAGGAGCATGAAACGGTGTTGAAAAACATGAAGAGCCTGAAAATGGTGTAAAAAATATGAAGAGCTTCAAAAGGTGTGAAAAATATGAAGAGCTTCAAAAGGTGTCAAAAATATGAGGAACATGAAACGGTCTGAAAAATTGGAGGAGCATGAAGCCGTGTTCAAAAACATGAACAGCCTGAAAATGTGTGAAAAATATGAAGAGCCTGAAAAGGTGTGAAAAATATGAAGTACTTCAAAAGGTGTCAAATATAAGAGGAGCATGATATGGTTTGAAAAATAGGATTAGCATGAAGCGGTGTTCAAAAACATGAAGAGCCTGGAAAATTGTGAAAAATATGAAAAGCTTCAAAAGGTGTCAAAAATATGAGGAGCATGAAACGGTCTGAAAAATAGGAGGAGCATGAAGCGGTGTTGAAAAACATGAAGAACCTGAAAAGGTGTGAAAAATATGAAGAGCTTGAAAACATGTGAAATATATGAAGAGCTTCAAAAGGTGTTAAAAATGAGATGAGCATGAAACCGTCTGAAAAATATGAGGAGCATGAAACGTTGATCAAAAACATGAAGAGCCTGAAAAGCTGTGAAAAATATGAAGAGCTTCAAAAGGTGTGAAATACATGAGGAGCATGAAACTCTCGGAAAAATAGAAATACCATGAAGTGGTGTTCAAAAACAAGAAGAGCATGAAAAGGTGTGAAAAATATGAAGAGCTTCAAAACGTGTGAAAAATATGAGGAGCATGATACAGTTTGAAAAATAGGAGGAGCATGAAGCCATGTTGAAAAACATGAAGAGTCTGAAAACGTGTGAAAATATGAAGAGCTTCAAAAATATGAAAAATATGAAGAGCTTCAAAAGGTGTGAAAAATATGAAGAGCTTCAAAAGGTGTCAAAATGAGATGAGCATGAAACGGTCTGCAAAATAGGAGGAGCATGAAATGGTGTTCAAAAACATGAAGAGCCTGAAAAGGTGTGAAAAACATGAAGAGCTTAAAAAAGTGTCAAAAATATGAGGAGCATGAAACGGTCTGAAAAAGAAGAGGAGCATGAAGCGGTGTTGAAAAACATGAAGAGCCTGAAAAGGTGTGAAAAATATGAAGAGCTTCTAAAGGTGTCAAAAATATGACGAGCATGAAACGGTCTTAAAAATACGAGGAGCATGCAGTGGTGTTGAAAAACATGAAGAGCCTGAAAAGTTGTGAAAAATATGCATAGCTTCAAAAGGTGTCAAAAATTAGATGAGCATGAAACGGTCTGAAAAATTGGAGGAGCAAGAAGTACTGTTGAAAAAAATGAAGAGCCTGAGAAAGTGTGAAAAATATGAAAAGCTTCAAAAGTTGTCAAAAATATGAGGACCATGAAACGGTCTGAAAAATAGGAGGAGCATGAAGCGGTGTTGAAAAATATGAAGAGCCTGAAAAGGTGTGAAAAATATGAAGAACTTCTAAAGGTGTAAAAATATGAGGAGCAAGTAACGGTCTAAAAAATAGGAGAAGCATGAAGCGGTGTTGAAAAACATGAAGAGCCTGAAAAGGTGTGAAAAATATGAAGAGCTTGAAAAGGTGTGAAATACATGAAGAGCTTCAAAAGGTGTCAAAATTGAGATGAGCATGAAACTGTCTGAAAAATAGGAGGAGCATGAAACGGTGATCAAAAACATGAAGAGCCTGAAAAGGTGTGAAAAATATGAAGAGCTTCAAAAGGTGTGAAATACATGAGGAGTTTGAAACGGGCTGAAATATAGGAGAAGCATGAAGAGGTGTGGAAAAATTTGAAGAGCCTGAAAAGGTGTGAAAAATTTGAAGAGCCTGAAAAGGTGTGAAAAATATGAAGAGCCTGAAAAGGTGTGAAAAATTTGAAGAGCCTGAAAAGGTGTGAAAAATTTGAAGAGCCTGAAAAGGTGTGAAAAATTTGAAGAGCCTGAAAAGATGTGAAAAATTTGAAGAGCCTGAAAAGGTGTGAAAAATATGAAGAGCTTCAAATCGTGTGAAATACAAGAGGAGCATGAAACTCTCTGAAAAATAGGAGGAGCATGAAGCGGTTTTCAAAAACATGAAGAGCTTAAAAAGTTGTGAAAAATATGAAAAGCTTCAAGAGGTGTCAAAAATGAGAGGAGTATGAAACGGTCTGAACAATAGGAGGATCATGAAACGGTGTTGAAAAACATGAAGAGCCTAAAAAGTTGTGAAAAATATAAAGAGCTTCAAAAGGTGTCAAAATATGAGGAGCATGAAACGGTGTGAAAAATAGGAGGAGCATGAAGATGTGCTCAAAAACTAGAAGAGCCTGAAAAGGTGTGAAAAATATGAAGAGCTTCAAAATGTGTGAAAAATATGAGGACCATGAAACGGTCTGAAAATTAGAAGCAGCATGAAACGGTGTTGAAAAACATGAAGAGCCTGAAAGGTGTGAAAAATATGAAGAGCTTCAAAACGTGTGAAATACATGAGGAGCATGAAACGGTCTGAAAATTAGGGGAAGCATGAAGTAGTGTGGAAAAACATGAAGAGCCTGAAAAGGTGTGAAAAAAATGAAGAGCTTCAAAAGTTGTCAAAAATATGAAGAGCATGAAATGGTTTGAAAAATAGGAGGATCATGAAGCGGTGATAAAAAACATGAAGATCCTGAAAAGGTGTGAAAAGTATGAACAGCTTCAAAAGGTATCAAAAAAGAGAAGAGCATGAAACGGTCTGAAAAATAGGAGGAGGATGAATCGGTGTTGAAAAACATGAAGAGCCTGAAAAGGTGTGAGAAATATGAAGAGCTTCAAAAATGTGAAAAATATGAAGAGCTTCAAAAGTTGTCAAAAATTAGATGAGCATGAAACGGTCTGAAAAATAGGAGGAGCGTGAAGTGGTGTTCAAAAACATGAAGAGCCTGAAAAGGTGTGAAAAATATGAAGAGCTTCAAAAAGGATGAAAAATATGAGGAGCATGAAACTGTCAGAAAAATAGGAGGATCATGAAGCGGTGTTGAAAAACATGAAGAACCTGAAAAGGTGAGAAAAATACGAAGAGCTTCTAAAGGTGTGAAAAATATGAGGAGCATGAAACGGTCTGAAAAATAGGAGGAGCATAAAACGTTGTTGAAATACATGAAGAGCATGAAAAGGTGTGAAAAATATGAAGGGCTTCAAAAGGTTTCAAAATTATGACGAGCATGAAACGGCCTGAAAAATACGAGGA
This sequence comes from Dama dama, assembly GCF_033118175.1. Classification (NCBI taxonomy): domain Eukaryota; kingdom Metazoa; phylum Chordata; class Mammalia; order Artiodactyla; family Cervidae; genus Dama; species Dama dama. The sequence continues at coordinate 1,887,368 of NW_026870927.1, forward strand.
GCATGAACCAGTCTGAAAAATAGGAGGAGCATGAAACGGTGTTGAAAAACATGAAGTGCCTGTAAAGGTGTGAAAAATATGAAGAGATAAAAAATGTGTCAAAAATATGAGAAGCATGAAACAATCTGAAAAATAGGAGGAGCATGAAATGTTGTTGAAAAACATGAAGAGCATGAAAAGGTGTGAAAAATATGACGGGCTTCAAATGGTTTCAAAAATATGAGGAGCATGAAACGGTCGGAAAATAGGAGGAGCATGAAACTGTGTTGAAATCATGAAGAGCCTGAAAAGGTGTGAAAAATACGAAGAGCTTCAAAAGGTGTCAAACATATGAGGAACATGAAACGGTCTGAAAAACCGGAGGAGCATGAAGCGGTGTTGAAAAACATGAAGCGTCTAAAAAGGTGTGAAAAGTATGGAGACCATCAAAGGGTGTCAAAATACGAGGAGTGTGAAACTTTGTTGAAAAACATGACAAGCATGAAAAGGTGTGAAAAATATGAAGATCTTCAAAAGGTGTCAAAAATATGAGAAGCATGAAATGGTCTGAAAAATATGAGGAGCATGAAACGGTGTTGAAAATACATGAAGAGCATGAAAAGGTGTGAAAAATATGAAGAGCTTCAAAAGCTTTCAAAAATAGGAGAAGCATGAAACGGTCTGAAAAGTAAGAGGAACATGAAACGGTGTGAAAAAACATGAAGAGTTTCAAAAGGTGTCAAAAATATGAGGAGCATGAAACGGTCTGAAAAATAGGAGAAGCATGAAACGGTCTGAAATATAAGTCGAGCATGAAACGTTGTTGAAAAACATGAAGTGCATGAAAAGGTTTGAAAAATATGAAGAGCTTCAAAATTTGTCAAAAATATGAGGGGCATGAAACTGTATGAAAAATAGGAGGAGCATGAAAAAGTGTTGAGAATCATGATGAGCATGAAGAGGTGTGAAAAATATGAAGAGCTTCAAAACGTGTCAAATATATGAGGAGCATGAAACTCTCTGAAAAATAGAAGCATGAAAAGTTTTGAAAAACATGAAGCGCATGAAAAGGTGTGAAAAATATGAAGAGCTTCAAAAGGGGTCAAAAATATGAGGAGCATGAAACGGTCTGAAATATATGTGGAGCATGAAACGGTCTGAAAAATATGAGGAGCATGAAACGGTCTGAATAAAAGGAGGAGCATGAAACGATGTTCAAAAACATGAAGAGCGTGAAAATGTGTGAAAAATATGAAGAGCTTCAAAAAGTGTGAAAAATATGAGGAGCATGAAACGGTCTGAAAAATAGGAGAAGAATGAAGAGGAGTTTAAAAACATGAAGAGCCTGAAAAGGTGTGAAATATAGGAAGAACTTCAAAAGCTTTCAAAAATATGAGGAGCATGGAACGGTCTGAAACATAGCAGGAGCATGAAACGGTGTTGAAAAAGATGAAGAGCCAGAAAAGGTGTGAAAAATATGAATAGCTTCAAAAAGTGTCAAAAATATGAGGAGCATGAAACGGTCTGAAAAATAGGAGGAGCATGAAAAGGTGTTGAAAAACATGAACAGCCTGAAAATGTGTGAAAAATATGAAGAACTTCAAAAGGTGTGAAAAATATGAAGAGCTTCAAAAGGTATCAAAAATATGAAGAGGTTCAAAAGGTGTCAAATATATGAGGAGCATGAAACGGTCTGAAAAATAGGAGGAGTATGAAGCGATGTTGAAAAATATGAAGAGTCTGAAAAGGTGTGAAATATATGAAGAGCTTCAAAAGTTGTGAAATATAGGAGGAGCATGAAGCGGTGTTCAAAAACATGAAGAGCCTGAAAAGGTGTGAAATATATGAAGAGCTTCAAATGGTGTCAAAAATATGAGGAGCATGAAGCGGTGTTCAAAAACTTGAAGAGCTTGAAAAGGAGTGAAATATATGAAGAGCTTAAAAAGGTGTGAAATATAGGAGGAGCATGAAGCGGTGTTCAGAAACATGAAGAGCCTTAAAATGTGTGAAATATATGAAGAGCTTCTAAAGGTGTCAAAAATAAGAGGAGCATGAAACAGTCTGAAAATAGAAGGAGCATGAAACGGTGTTGAAAACCATGAAGAACCTAAAAACTTGTGAAAAATATGAAGTGCTTCAAAAGGTGTGAAAAATATAAAGAGCTTCAAAAGGTGTCAAAATATGAGGAGCATGAAACGGTCTGAAAAATAGGAGGAGGATGAAGCGATGTTGAAAAACATGAAGAGTCTGAAAAGGTGTGAAATATATGAAGAGCTTCAAAAGGTGTCAGAAATATGAGGAGCATGAAACGGTCTGAAAAATAGGAGGAGCATGAAACGGTGTTGAAAAACCTGAAGAAAAGGAAAAGGTGAGAAATATATTAAGAGCTTCAAAAGGTGTGAAAAATATGAGGAGCATGAAACGGTCTGAAAAATAGGAGGAGTATTAAACGGTGTTCAAAAACATGAAAAGCCTGAAAATGTGTGAAAAATATTAAGAGCTTCAAAAGGTGTGAAAAATATGAGGAGCATGAAGCGGTGTTCAAAAACATGAAGAGACTGAAAAGGTGTGAAATATATGAAGAGCTCCAAAAGGTGTCAGAAATATGAGGAGCATGAAACAGTCTGAAAAAAAGGAGGAGCTTGAAATGGTGTTGAAAAACAAGAAGAGCCTGAAATGGTGTGAAAAATATGAAGAGCTTCAACAGGTGTGTAAAATATGAGGAGCATGAAACGTTCTGAAAAATAGGAGGAGCATGAAGCTTTGTTGACAAAAATGAAGAGCCTGAAATGGTGTGAAAAATATGAAGCGCTTCAAAAGGTGTCAAAAATTTGAGAAGCATGAAACGGACTGAAAAATAGGAGGAGCGTGAAGCGGTGTTCAAAAACATGAAGAGCTTGAAAAGGTGTGAAATATAAGAAGAGCTTAAAAAGGTGTGAAATATAGGAGGAGCATGAAGCGGTGTTCAGAAACATGAAGAGCCTTAAAAGTTGTGAAATATATGAAGAGCTTCAAAAGGTGTCAAAAATATGAGGAGCATGAAATAGTCTGAAAAATAGGAGGAGCATGAAATGGTGTTGAAAAACATGAAGAGCATGAAAAGATGTGAAAAATATAAAGAGCTTCTAAAGGTGTCAAAAATAAGAGGAGCATGAAACAGTCTGAAAATAGGAGGAGCATGAAACGGTGTTGCAAAGCATGAAGAGCCTGAAAATGTGTGAAAAATATGGAGAGCTTCAAAAGGTGTCAAAAATATAATAGCATGAAACAGTCTGAAAATACGAGGAGCATGAAACGGTGTTGAAAAGCATGAAGAGCCTGAAAAGGTGTGAAAAACATGAAGAGCTTCAAAGGGTGAAATAATATGAGGAGCATGAAACGGTCTTAAAAATAGGAGGAGCATGAAACGGTGTTGAAAAACATGAAGAGCCTGAAAATTTGTGAATAATATGAAAAGCTTCAAAAGGTGTCAAATATATGAGGAGCATGAAAAGTTTTGAAAAATAGGAGTAGCATGAAGCTGTGTTCAAAAACGTGAAGAGCCTGAGAAGGTGTGAAAAATATGAACAGTTTCAATGGTGTCAAAAATATGAGGAGCATGAAACGGTCTGAAAAATAGGAGCAGCATGAAACGGTGTTGAATAACATGAAGAGCCTGGAATGGTATGAAAAATTTGAAGAGCGTCAAAACGTGTCAAAAATATGAGGAGCATGAAACGGTCTGAAAAATAGGAGCAGCATGAAATGGTGTTCAAAAACATGAAGATCCTGAAAAGGTGTGAAAAATATGAAGAGCTTCAAAAGGTGTGAAATATATGAGGAGCATGAAACGGTCTGAAAAATCGGAGGAGCATGAAGCTGTGCTCAAAAACATGAAGATCAAGAAAAGGTGTGAAAAATATGAAGAGCTTCGAAAGGTGTGACAAATATGAGGAGCATGAAACGGTCTGAAAATTTGGAGGAGTACGAAACGTGCTGAAAACTAGTAGGAGCATGAAACTGGCAGAAAAATAGGAGAATCATGAAGCCGTGTAAAAAAACATGAAGAGCGTGAAAGGTTGTGAAAAATAGGAGGAGCTTCAATACGTATCAAAAATATGCGGAGGCTGAAACGGTCTCAAAAATAGGAGGAGCATGAAACGGTCTGAAAAATAGGAGGAGCATGAAGCGGTGTTGAAAAACATGAAGAGCCTGAAAAGATGTGAAAAATATTAAGAGCTTCAAAAGGTTTCAAATATATGAGGAGCATGAAAAGGTCTGATAAACAGGAGGAGCGTGAAGCGATGTTCAAAAACATGAAGGGCCTGAAAAGGTGTGAAAAATATACAGAGCTTCAATAGGTTTCAAAAATATGAGGAGCATGAAACGGTCTGAAAAATAGGAGGAGCCTGAAGCGGTGTTGAAAAACATGAAGAGCCTGAAAAGGTATGAAAAATATGAAGAGCTTCAAAAGGTGTCAAAAATATGAGGAGCATGAAACGGTCTGAAAAATAGGAGGAGGATGACGCGATGTTGAAAAACATGAAGAGTCTGAAAAGGTGTGAAATATATGAAGAGCTTCAAAATGTGTCAGAAATATGAGGAGCATGAAACGGTCTGAAAAATAGGAGGAGCATGAAACGGTGTTGAAAAACCTGAAGAACAGGAAAAGGTGAGAAATATATGAAGAGCTTCAAAAAGTGTGAAAAATATGAGGAGCAGGAAACGGTCTGAAATATAGGAGGAGCATTAAACGGTGTTCAAAAACATGAAGAGCCTGAAAATGTGTGAAAAATATTAAGAGCTTCAAAAGGTGTGAAAATTATGAGGAGCATGAAGCGGTGTTCAAAAACATGAAGAGCTTGAAAAGGTGTGAAATATATGAAGATCTTCAAAAGGTGTGAAAAATAGGAGGAGCATGAAGCCGTGTTCAAAAACATGAAGAGCCTGAAAAGGTGTGAAATATATCAAGAGCTCCAAAAGGTGTCAGAAATATGAGGAGCATGAAACAGTCTGAAAAAAAGGAGGAGCTTGAAATGGTGTTGAAAAACAAGAAGAGCCTGAAATGGTGTGAAAAATATGAAGAGCTTCAACAGGTGTGTAAAATATGAGGAGCATGAAACGTTCTGAAAAATAGGAGGAGCATGAAGCTTTGTTGACAAAAATGAAGAGCCTGAAATGGTGTGAAAAATATGAAGCGCTTCAAAAGGTGTCAAAAATTTGGGAAGCATGAAACGGTCTGAAAAATAGGAGGAGCGTGAAGCGGTGTTCAAAAACATGAAGAGCTTGAAAAGGTGTGAAATATAAGAAGAGCTTCAAAAGGTGTGAAATATAGGAGGAGCATGAAGTGGTGTTCAGAAACATGAAGAGCCTTAAAAGTTGTGAAATATATGAAGAGCTTCAAAATGTGTCAAAAATATGAGGAGCATGAAATAGTCTGAAAAATAGGAGGAGCATGAAGCGGTGTTGAAAAATATGAAGACCCTGAATAGGTGTGAAAAATATGAAGAGGTTCAAAAGGTGTCAAAAATATGAGGAGCATGAAACGGTCTGAATAAAAGGAGGAACATGAAACGATGTTCAAAAACATGAAGAGTCTGAAAAAGTGTGAAAAATATGAAGAGCTTCAAAAAGTGTGAAAAATATGAGGAGCATGAAACGATCTGAAAAATAGGTGGAGCAGGAAGCGGTGATCAAAAACATGAAGAGCCTGACAGGTGTGAAAAGTATGAAGAGCTTCAAAAAGTGTGAAAAATATGAAGAGCTTCAAAAAGTGTGAAAAATATGAGGAGCATGAAATGGTCTGAAAAACAGGAGAAGAATGAAGAGGTGTTTAAAAATATGAAGAGCCTGAAAAGGTGTGAAATATATGAAGAACTTCAAAAGGTTTCAAAAATATGAGGAGCATGAAACGGTCTGAAACATAGGAGGAGCATGAAGCAGTGTTCAAAAACATGAAGAGCATGAAAAGGTGTGAAGAAAATGAAGAGTTTCAAAAGTTGACATAAATATGAGGAGAATGAAACGGTCTGAAAAATATGAGGAGCATGAAACGGTGTTGAAAAAGATGAAGAGCCTGAAAAGGTGTGAAAAATATGAAGAGCTTCAAAAAGTGTCAAAAATATGAAGAGGATGAAACGGTCCGAAAAATAGGAGGAGCATGAAAAGGTGTTGAAAAACATGAAGAGGGTGAAAATATGTGTAAAATATGAAGAGCTTCAAAAGGTGTGAAAAGTATGAAGAGCTTCAAAAGGTGTGAAAAATATGAAGAGCTTCAAAAGGTGTCAAATATATGAGGAGCATGAAATGGTCTGAAAAATAGGAGGAGTATGAAGCGATGTTGAAAAACATGAAGAGTCTGAAAAGGTGTGAAATATATGAAGAGCTTCAAAAGGTGTGAAATATAGGAGGAGCATGAATCGTTGTTCAAAAACATGAATAGCCTGAAAAGGTGTGAAATATATTAAGAGCTTCTAAAGGTGTCAAAAATAAGAGGAGCATGAAACAGTCTCAAAATAGGAGGAGCATGAAACGGTGTTGAAAAACATGAACAGCCTTAAAACTTGTGAAAAATATGAAGAGCTTCAAAAGGTGTGAAAAATATAAAGAGCTTCAAAAGGTGTCAAAAATATGAGGAGCATGAAACGGTCTGAAAAATAGGAGGAGGATGAAGCGATGTTGAAAAACATGAAGAGTCTGAAAAGGTGTGAAATATATGAAGAGCTTCAAAATGTGTCAGAAATATGAGGAGCATGAAACGGGCTGAAAAATAGGAGGAGCATGAAACGGTGTTGAAAAACCTGAAGAACAGGAAAAGGTGAGAAATATATTAAGAGCTTCAAAAGGTGTGAAAAATATGAGGAGCATGAAACTGTCTGAAAAATAGGAAGAGCATGAAGCGGTGTTGAATAACATGAAGATCTTGAAAAGGTGTGAACAATATTAGGAGTATAAAACGGTCTCAAAAATATGAGGAGCATGAAGCGGTGTTGAAAATCATGAAGAGCCTGAAAAGGTGTGAATAAAATGAAGAGATTCAAAAGGTGTCAAACATATGAGGAGCATGAAACTGTGTTGAAAAACAAGAAGAGCATGAAAAGGTGTGAAAAATATGAGGAGCATGAAAAGGTCTGAAAAATAGGAGGAGCATGAAATGTTGTTGAAAAACATGAAGAGCATGAAAAGGTGTGAAAAATATGAAGAGCTTCAAAAGGTGTCAATAATAAGAGGTGCATGAAACAGTCTGAAAATTAGGAGGAGCATGAAACGATCTGAAAAATAGGAGGAGCATGAAACGGTGTTGAAAAACCTGAAGAACAGGAAAAGGTGAGAAATATATGAAGAGCTTCAAAAGGTGTGAAAAATATGAGGAGCATGAAACGGTCTGAAAAATAGGAGAAGCATTAAACGGTGTTCAAAAACATGAAGAGCCTGAAAATGTGTGAAAAATATTAAGAGCTTCAAAAGGTGTGAAAAATATGAGGAGCATGAAGCGGTGTTCAAAAACATGAAGAGCTTGAAAAGGTGTGAAATATATGAAGATCTTCAAAAGGTGTGAAAAATAGGAGGAGCATGAAGCCGTGTTCAAAAACATGAAGAGCCTGAAAAGGTGTGAAATATATGAAGAGCTTCAAAAGGTGTCAGAAATATGAGGAGCATGAAACAGTCTGAAAAATAGAAGGAGCTTGAAATGGTGTTGAAAAACAAGAAGAGCCTGAAAAGGTGTGAAATATATGAAGAGCTTCAAAAATGTGTCAAAAATAAGAGGAGCATGAAGCGGTGTTCAAAAACATGAAGAGCTTGAAAAGGTGTGAAATATATGAAGAGCTTCAAAAAGTGTGAAATATAGGAGGAGCATGAAGCGGTGTTCAGAAAAATGAAGAGCTCCAAAAGGTGTCAAGAACATTAGGAGCATGAAACGGTCTGAAAAATAGGAGGGTCATGAAACTGTCTGAAAAATATGACGAGCATGAAACGGGCTGAAAAATAGGAGGAGAAAGAAGCGGTGTTGAAATACATGAAGAGCCTGAAAAGGTCTGAAATACATGAAGAGCTTCAAAAGTTGTCAAAATATGAGTAGCATAAAACGGTCTCAAAATATGACGAGCATGAAGCGGTGTTGAAAAACATGTAGAGCCTGAAAAAGGTGTGAAATACATGAAGAGCTTCAAAAGGTGTCAAAATATGAGTAGCATAAAATGGTCTCAAAAATATGGGGAGCATGAAGCGGTGTTGAAAATCATGAAGAGCCTGAAAATGTGTGAATAATATGAAGAGATTCAAAAGGTGTCAAACATATGAGGAGCATGAAAGTGTGTTGAAAAACATGAAGAGCCTGAAAAGGTGTGAAAAATATGAGGAGCTTCAAAAGTTGTCAAAAATATGAGGAGCATGAAACGGTCTGAAAAATAGGAGGAGCATGAAATGGTGTTCAAAACATGAAGAGCCTGAAAAGGTGTGAAAAATATGAAGAGCTTCAAAGGTATCAAAAATATGAGGAGCATGAAACGGTCTGAAAAATAGGAAGAGCATGAAGCGGTGTTGAATAACATGAAGATCTTGAAAAGGTGTGAACAATATTAGGAGCATGAAACGGTCTCAAAAATATGAGGAGCATGAAGCGGTGTTGAAAATCATGAAGAGCCTGAAAAGGTGTGAATAATATGAAGAGATTCAAAAGGTGTCAAACATATGAGGAGCATGAAACTGTGTTGAAAAACAAGAAGAGCATGAAAAGGTGTGAAAAATATGAGGAGCATGAAAAGGTCTGAAAAATAGGAGGAGCATGAAATGTTGTTGGAAAACATGAAGAGCATGAAAAGGTGGGAAAAATATGAAGAGCTTCAAAAGGTGTCAATAATAAGAGGTGCATGAAACAGTCTGAAAAATAGGAGGAGCATGAAACGATCTGAAAAATAGTAGGAGCATGAAGTGGTGTTCAAAAATATGAACAGCCTGAAAAGGTGTGAAAAATATGAAGAGCTTCAAAATGTGTGAAAAATATGAGGAGCATGATGCGGTCTGAAAAATAGGAGGAGCATGAAGCGGTGTTCAAAAACATGAAGAGCCTGAAAAGTTGTGAAAAATATGAAAAGCTTCAAAAGGTGTCAAAAATATGAGGAGCATGAAACGGTCTGAAAAATAGGAGGAGCATGAAGCGGTGTTCAAAAATATGAAGAGCCTGAAAAGGTGTGAAAAATATGAAGAGCTTCAAAAGGTGTCAAAAATATGAGGAACATGAAACGGTCTGAAAAATAGGAGGAGCATGAAGCGGTGTTCAAAAACATGCAGAGCCTGAAAATGTGTGGAAAATATGAAGAGCTTCAAAAGGTGTGAAAAATATGAGGAACATGAAACGGTCTGAAAAATAGGAGGAGCATGAAGCGATGTTCAAAAACGTGAAGAGCCTGAAAAGGTGTGAAAAATAAGAAGAGCTTTAAAAGATGTCAAAAATGAGATGAACATGAAGCGGTCTGAAAAGTAGGAGGAGCATAAAGTGGTGTTTAAAAAATGAAGAGCCTGAAAAGGTGTGAAAATTATGAATAGCTTCTAAAGGTGTCAGAATTATGAGGAGCATGAAACGGTCCGAAAAATAGGAGGAGCATGAAGTGGTGTTGAAAAACAAGAAGAGCCTGAGAAGGTGTGAAATATATGAAGAGCTTCTAAAGCTATCAAAAATATGAGGAGCATGAAACAGTCTGAAAAATAGGAGGAGCATGAAGTGGTGTTGAAAAACATGAAGAGCCTGAAAAAGTGTGAAAAATATGAAGAGCTTCAAAAGGTTTGACATACATGAGGAGCATGAAACGGTCTGAAAAATAGGAGGAGCATGAAGCGGTGTTCAAAAACATGAAAAGTCTGAAAAGTATGAAAAATATGAAGAGCTTCAAAAGGTGTCAAAAATATGAGGAACATGAAACAGTCTGAAAAATAGGAGGAGAATGAAGCTGTGTTGAAAAATATGAAGAGCCTGAAAACGTGTGAAACATATGAAGAGCTTCAAAAGGTGTCAAAAATAAGAGGAGCAGGAAACGGTCTGAAAAATAGGAGGAGCATGAAGTAGTGTTGAAAAACATGAAGAGCCTGAAAACGTGTGAAACATATGAAGAGCTTCAAAAGGTGTCAAAAATATGAAGAGCATCAAAAGGTGTGAAAATTATGAGGATCAGGAAGCGGTCTGAAAAATAGGAGGAGCATGAAGCGGTTTTCAGAAACATTAAGAGCCTGAAAAGGTGTCAAAAATATGAAGAGCTTCAAAAGGTGTCAAAATATTAGGAGCATGAAACGGTCTGAAAAATAGGAGGAGCATGAAGTAGTGTTGAAAAACATGAAGAGCCTGAAAAGGTGTGAAAAATATGAAGAGCTTCAAAAGGTATGAAAAATATGAAGAGCTTCAAAAGGTGTCAAAAATATGAGGAGCACGAAACGGTCTGAAAAATAGGAGGAGCATGAAGCGGTGATGAAAAACATGAAGAGCCTGAAAAGGTGTGAAAAATATGAAGAGCGTCGAAAGGTGTCAAAAATATGAGGAGCATGATACGGTCTGAAATATAGGAGGAGCATGAAGTAGTGCTGAAAAACATGAAGAGGCTGAAAAGGTGTGAAAAATATGAAGAGCTTCAAAAGTTGTCAAAAATATGAGGAGAATGAAACGGTCTGAAAAATAGGAGGATCATGAATCGGTGTTGAAAAAAATGAAGAGCCTGAAAATGTGTGAAAAATGTGAAGAGCTTCAAAAGGTGTCAAAAATATGAGGATCATGAAACGGTCTGAAAAATAGGAGGAGCATGAAACGCTGTTCAAAAATATGAAGAGCCTGAAAAGGTGTGATAATATGAAGAGCTTCAAAGTTGTGAAATACATGAGGAGCATGAAACGGTCTGAAAAATAGGAGGAGCAGGAAGCGGTGTTGAAAAACTTGAAGAGCCTGAAAAGGTGTGAAAAATATGAAGAGCTTCAAAATGTTTCAAAAATATGAGGAGCATGAAACGGTCTGAAAAATAGGAGGAGCATGAAGCGGTGTTCAAAACATGAAGAGCCTGAATAAGTGTGAAAAACATGAAGAGCTTCAAAAGGTTTGAAAAATATGAAGAGCCTGAAAGGTGTGAAAAATATGAAGAGCTTTAAAAGGTGTCAAAAATATGAGGAGCATGAAACGGTCTGAAAAATAGGAGGAGCATGAAGCGGTGTTGAAAAACATGAAGAGCCTGAAAACTAGTGAAAAATATGAAGAGTTTCTAAAGGTGTGAAAAATATGGAGAGCTTGACAAGGTGTCAGAAATGATATGAGCATAAAACGGTCTGAAAAATAGGAAGAGCATGAAGCGGTGTTGAAAAACATGAAGATTCTGAAAAGGTGTGAAAAATACGAAGAGCTTCAAAACGTGTCAAAAATATGAGGAGCATGAAACGGTCTGAAATATACGAGGATCAGGAAGCGTTGTTCAAAAACATGAGGAGCCTGAAAAGGTGTGAAAAATATGAAGAGCTTCAAAGGCGTAAAAAATATGAGGAGCATGAAACGGTCTGAAAAATAGGAGGAGCATGAAAAGGTTTTCAAAAACATGAAGAGCCTGAAAGGTGTGAAAAATATGAAGAGCTTCAAAAGGTGTGAAATACATGAGGAGCATTAAACGGTCTGAAAAATAGGAGGAGCATGAAGCGGTGTTCAAAAACATGAAGAGCTTCAAAAGGTGTGAAAAATATGAAGAGCTTCAAAAGGTGGCAAAAATGAGATGAACATGAAACGGTCTGAAAAATAGGCGGAGAATGAAGTCGTGTTGAAAAAAAAGAAGAGACTGAAAAGGTGTGAAATATATGAAGAGCTTCAAAAATGTCAAAAATATTAAGAGGTTCAAAAGGTGTGAAATTCATGAGGTGTATCAAACGGTCTGAAAAATAGGAGCATGAAGTGGTGTTCAAAAACATGGACACCCTGAAACGGTCTGAAAAATACGAGGAGCATGAAACGGTCTGAAAAATAGGAGGAGCATGGAGCGGTGTTTAACAGCATGAAGAGCCTGAAAAGGCGTGAAAAATAGGAAGAGCTTCAAAAGGTGTGAAATATATGAGGACCTTGAAATGCTCTGAAAAACAGGAGGAGCATGAAGAAGTGTTAAAAAACATGAAGAGCATGAAAAAGTGTGAAAAATATGAAGAGCTTCAAAAGGTGTGAAAAATATGAAGAGCTTAAAAAGGTGTCAAAAATATGAGGAGCATGAAACGGTCTGAAAAATAGGAGGAGCAAGAAGCTGTGTTGAAAAACAAGAAGAGTCTGAAAAGTTGTGAAATATATGAAGAGCTTCAAAAGGTGTCAAAAATGAGATGATAATGAAGCGGTCTGAAAAACTGGAGGAGCATGAAGCGCTGTTGAAAACCATGAAGAGCATGAAAAGGTGTGAAAAATATGAAGAGCTTCAAAAGGTGTGAAATATATGAAGAGCTTCAAAAGGAGACAAACATATAAGGAGCATGAAACGGTCTGAAAAATAGGAGGAGCATGAAACGGTGTTGAAAAACATTAAGAGCCTGAAAACGTGTGAAAAATATGAAGAGTTTCAAAAGATGTGAAAAATAAGAAGAGCTTCAAAAGGTGTCAAAAATGATGTGAGCATGAAACGGTCTGAAAAGTAGGAGGAGCATGAAGTTGGGTTGAAAAAAATGAAGAGCCTGAAAAGGTGTGAAATATATGAAGAGCTTCAAAATGTGTCAAAAATATGAGGAGCATGAAATGATCTGAAAAATAGGAGGAACATGAAACGGTCTGAAAAATAGGAGGAGCATGAAACGGTGTTCAAAAACATAAAGAGCCTGAAAAGGTGTGAAAAATATGAAGAGCTTGAAAGTTGTGAAAAATATGAACAGCTTCAAAAGGTGTCAAAAATGAGATGAGCATGAAGCGGTCTGAAAAATAGGAGGAGCATGAAGTGGTGTTGAAAAAAATGAAAAGCCTGAAAAAGTGTGAAATATATGAAGAGCTTGAAAAGGTGTGAAAAATATGAGAGGCATGAAACGACTGAAAATTAGGAGGAGCATGATTCGGTGGTCAGAAACATGAAGAGCCTGAAAAGGTGTGAAAAATATGATGAGCTTCAAAACGTGTCAAAAATATGAGGAGCATGAAACGGTCTGAAAAATAGGAGGAGCATGAAACGTTGTTCAAATACATGAAGAGGATAAAAAGGTGTGAAAAATATGAAGAGCTTCAAAAGGTGTGAAAATATGAAGACCTGCAAAAGGTGTAAAAATCGATGAGCATGAAATGATCTGAAAATTAGGAGCAGCACGAAGCGGTGTTGAAAAACATGAAGAGCCTGAAAACGTGTAAAATATATGAAGAGCTTCAAAAGATATGAAAAATATGAACAGCTTCAAAATGTGTCAAAAATGAGATGAGCATGAAGCAGTCTGAAAAAAGGAGGAGCATGAAGTGGTGTTGAAAAACATGAAGAGCCTGAAAAGGTGTGAAATATATGAAGAGTTTCAAAAGATGTCAAAAATATGAGGAGCATGAAACGGTCTGAAAAATAGGAGGTGCATCAAACTGTGCTGATAAACATGAAGAGCCTGAAAAGGTGTGAAAAATATGATGAGCTTCAAAACGTGTCAAAAATATGAGGAGCATGAAACGGTCTGAAAAATAGGAGGAGCATGAAACTGTGCTGAAAATCTTGAAGAGCAAGAAAACTTCTGAAAAATATGAAGAGCTTCAAAAGGGAAGAATGATATTAAGAGCTTGAATAGGAGTCAAAAAGAGATGAGCATGAAATGTTCTGAAAAATAGGAGGAGCATGAAGTGGTGTTCAAAAAAATGAAGAGACTGAAAAGGTTTGAAATATATGAAGAGCTTAAAAAGGTGTCAAAAATATGAGGAGCATGAAACGGTCTGAAAAATAGGAGGAGCATGACGTGGTGGTGAAAAACATCAAGAGCCTGAAAAGTTGTGAAATATATGAAGAGCTTCAAAGATGTGAAATATATGAAGAGCTTCAAAAGGTGTCAAAAATATGAGAAGCATTAAACGGTCTGAAAAATAGGAGTAACATGAATCAGTGTTCGAAAACATGAAAAGCCTGAAAAGGTGTTCAGAAACATGAAGAGCCTGAAAAGTTGTGAAAAATATGAAGATCTTCAAAATGTGTCAAAAATATGAGGAGCATGAAACTGTCAGATAAATAGGAGGAGCATGAGGCGGTGTTGAAAACATGAAGAGCCTGAGAAGTTGTGAAAAATATAAAGAGCTTCAAAAGGTGTCAAAAAACATGTTGAGCATGAAACGCTCTGAAAAATAGGAGGAGCATGAAGCCGTGTTGAAAAACATGAACAGCCTGAAAAGGTGTAAAAAATATGAAGAGCTTCAAAAAGTTTGAAAATTATGAGGAGCATGAAACGGTCTGAAAAATAGGAGGAGCATGATGCGGTGTTCAAAAACATGAAGAACCTGAAAATGTGTGAAAAATATGAAGAGCTTCAAAAGGTGTCAAAATATGAGGAGCATGAAACGGTTTTAAAAATAGGAGAAGCATGAAACAGTGTTGAAAAAATGAAGAGCATGAAAAGGTGTGAAATATATGAAGAGCTTCAAAAGGTGTCAAAATATGAGGAGCATGAAACGGTCTGAAAAAAGGAGGAGCATGAAGCAGTGTTGAAAACATGAAGAGTCTGAAAATGTGTGAAAAATATGAAGAGCTTCAAAACGTGTCAAGAATATGAGGAGCACGAAACGGTCTGAAAAATACGAGGAGCATGAAGCGGTGTGGAAAAACATGAAGACTCTGAAAAAGTGTGAAAAAAGTGAAGAGCTTCAAAAGGTGTCAAAAATATGAGGAGGATAAAACAGTCTGAAAAATAGGAGGAGCATGAAGCGGAGTGGAAAACATGAAGAGCCTGAAAAGGTGTGAAATATATGAAGAGCTTCAAAAGGTGTCAAAATATGAGGACCATGAAAAGGTCTAAAAAATAAGAGCAGCATGAAGCGGTGTTGACAACCATGAAGTTCCTGAAAAGTTGTGAAATATATGAAGACCTTCAAAATGTATCAAAAATATGAAGAGCATGAAACCGTCTGAAAAATAGGAGGATCATGAAGCAGTGTTGAAAACAATGAAGAGCTTCAAAAGGTGTGAAAAATGTGAGGAGCATGAAACGGTCAGAAAAATAGGAGGAACATGAAACGGTGTTGAAAAACATGAAGAGTCTTAAAAGATGTGAAAAATATGAAGAGCTTCAAAATGTGTCAAAAATAGGAGGAGGATGAAACGTTGTTAAAAAAACATGAAGAGCCTGAAAAGGTGTGAAATATATGAAGAGCTTCAAAAGGTGTGAAAAATATCAAGAGCTTCAAAAGGTGTGAAATACATGAGGAGCATGAAACTCTCTGAATAATAGGAGGAGCATGAAGTGCTGTTCAAAACATGAAGAGCCTGAAAAGGTGTGAAAAATATGAAGAGCTTCAAAACGTGTCAAAAATATGAGGAGCATGAAACGGTCTGAAAAATAGGAGGAGCATGACGTGTTGTTGAAAAACGTGAATAGCCTGAAAAGGTGTGAATATATGAAGAGCTTCAAAAGGTGTCAAAACTATGAGGAGCATGAAACGGTCTGAAAAATAGGAGGACCATGAAGAGGTGTTGAAAAAAATGAAGAGCCTGAAAAAGTGTGAAAAATATGAAGAGCTAAAAAAGGTGTCAAAAATATAGGAGAATGAAACGGTCTGAAAAATAGGAGGAGCAGGAAATGGTGTTCAAAACATGAAGAGGTGAAAAGGTGTGAAAAATATGAAGAGCTTCAAACGGTGTCAAAAATATGAGGAGCATGAAACGGTCTGAAAAAGAGGAGGAGCATGAAGCGGTGTTGAGAAACATGAAGAGCCTGAAAAGGTGTGAAATATATGAAGAGCTTCAAAAGGTGTCAAACATATGAGGAGCATGAAACGGTCTGAAAAATAGGAGGATCATGAAGCGGTGTTGAAGAACATGAAGAGCCTGAAAAGATGTGAAATATATGAAGAGATTCAAAAGGTGTGGAAAAATATGAAGAGCTTCAAAAGGTGTCAAAAATATGAGGAGCATGAAACGGTCTGAAAAATATGAGGAGCATGAAACGGTGTTAAAAAACATGAAGAGCCTGAAAAGGTGTGAAAAATATGAAGAGCTTCAAAACGTGTGAAATACATGAGGAGCATGAAACGGTCTGAAAAATAGGAGGAGCATGAAGCAGTGTTCAAAAACATGAAGAGCCTGAAAAGGTGTGAAATATATGAAGAGCTTCAAAAGTTGTGAAAAATATGAAGAGCTTCAAAATGTGTCAAAAATATGAGGAGCATTCAACGGTCTGAAAAATAGGAGGAGCATGAAGTGGTGTTCAAAAAATGAAGAGCGTGAAAAGGAGTGATATATATGAAGAGTTTCAAAAGGTGTCAAAAATATGACGAGCATGAAACGGTCTGAAAAATATGAGCAGCATGATGTGGTCTTGAAAAACATGAAGAACCTGAAAGGTGTGAAAAATATGAAAAGCTTCACAAGGTGTCAAAAATAGGAGGAGCATGATACGGTTTGAAAAAAAGGAGTAGCATGAAGTGGTATTGAAAACATGAATAGCCTGGAGAGGTGTGAAATATATGAAAGCTTCAAAAGGTGTGAAAAATATGAAGAGCTTCAAAAGTTGTCAAAAATATGAGGAGCATGAAACGGTCTGAAAAATAGGAGGAGCATGAAACGGTGTTCAAAAACATGAAGAGCCTCAAAAGGTGTGAAAAATATGAAAAGCTTCAAAAGGTGTGAAAAAAATGAGGAGCATGAAACGGTCAGAAAAATAGGAGGACCATGAAGCGGTGTTCAAAAACATGAAGAGCCTGCAAAGGTGTGAGAAATATGAAGAGCTTCAAAAGATGTCAAAAATATGAGGAGCATGAAACGGTCTGAAAATTAGGAGGAGCAAGAAGCTGTGTTGAAAAACAAGAAGAGTCTGAAAAGGTGTGAAATATATGAAGAGCTTCAAAAGGTGTCAAAAATGAGATGATAATGAAGCGGTCTGAAAAATTGGAGGAGCATGAAGCGCTGTTGATAACCATGAAGAGCCTGAAAAGGTGTGAAAAATATGAAGAGCTTCAAAAGCTGTGAAAAATATGAAGAGCTTCAAAAGGAGACAAACATATAAGGAGCATGAAACGGTCTGAAAAATAGGAGGAGCATGAAACGGTGTTGAAAAACATGAAGAGCCTGAAAACATGTGAAAAATATGAAGAGTTTCAAAAGATGTGAAAAATAAGAAGAGCTTCAAAAGTTGTCAAAAATGATGTGAGCATGAAACGGTCTGAAAAATAGGAGGAGAATGAAGTGGGGTTGAAAAAAATGAAGAGTCTGAAAAGGTGTGAAATATATGAAGAGCTTCAATAGGTGTGAAAAATATGAGGAGCATGAAATGATCTGAAAAACAGGAGGAACATGAAACGGTCTGAAAAATAGGAGGAGCATGAAACGGTCTGAAAATAGGTGGAGCATGAAGCGGTGTTGAAAAACATGAAGAGCCTGAAAAAGTGTGAAAAATATGAAGAGCTTCAAAAGGTGTGAAACACATGAAGAGCATGAATCGGTCTGAAAAATAGGAGGAGCATGAAACGCTGTCCAAAAACATGAAGAGCCTGAAAAGATGTGAAAAATATGAAGAACTTCAAAAGGTGTCAAAAAGATGAGGAGCATGAAACGGTCTGAAAAATAGGAGAAGCATGAAACGGTGTTAGAAACATGAAGAGCATGAAAAGGTGTGAAGAATATGAAGAGCTTCAAAAGTGTGAAATATAAGAGGAGCATGAAACGGTCTGAAAAATAGGAGGAGCATGAAAAGGTGTTCAAAATCATGAAGAGTCTGAAAAGCTGTGAAAAATATGAAGAGCTTCAAAAGGTGTTAAAAATATGAGGAGCATGAATCGGTCTAAAAAATATGAGGAGCATGAAGTGGCATTGAAAAACATTAAGAGACTGAAAAAGTGTGAAAAATATGAAGTGCTTCAAAAGCTGTGAAAAATGAGATGAGCATGAAAAGGACTGAAAAATAGGAGGAGCATGAAGTGGTGTTGAAAAACATGAAGAGCCTGAAAAGGTGTGAAAAATATGAAGAGCTTCAAAAGGTGTGAAATACATTAGGAGCATGAAGCGGTCTGAAAAATAGTAGGAGCATGAAGCGGTCTGAAAATTAGGAGGAGCAAGAAGCGGTGTTGAGAAACCTGAAGAGCCTGAAAATGTGTCAAAAATATGAAAAGCTTCAAAAGTTGTGAAAAATATGAAGAGCTTCGAAAGGTGTCAAAAATGAGATGAGCATGAAACGGTCTGAAAAATAGGAGGAGCATGAAGTGGTGTTGAAAAACATGAAGAGCCTGAAAATGTTTGAAATATTTGAAGAGCTTCAAAATGTGTCAGATATGAGAGGAGCATGAAACACTCTGAAAAATAGGAGGAGCATGAAGCGGTGTTGAAAAACATGAAGAGCCTGAAAAGATGAGAAAAATATGAAGAGCTTCAAAAGGTGTCAAAAATATGAGGAGCATGAAATGGTCTGAAATATAGGAGGAGCATGAAACGGTGTTCAAAAACATGAAGAGCCTGAAATGTTGTGAAAAATATGAAGAGCTTCAAAAGGTGTGAAAAATATGAAGAGCTTCAAAAGGTGTCAAAAATATGAGGAGCATGAAACAGTCTGAAATATAGGAGGAGCATGAAACGGTGTTCAAAAACATGAAGAGCCTGCAATGGTGTGAAAAATATGAAGAGCCCCAAACGTGTCGAAAACATGAGAAGCATGAAACGGTCTGAAAAATAGGAGCAGCATGAAGTGGTGTTGAAAAACATGAAGAGCCTGAAAAGGTGTGAAAAATATGAAGAGCTTCAAAAGGTGTCAATAATAAGAGGTGCATGAAACAGTTTGAAATATAGGAGGAGCAAGAAACGATCTGAAAAATAGGAGGAGCATGAAGCGGTGTTGAAAAACATGAAGAGCCTGAAAAGATGAGAAAAATATGAAGAGCTTCAAAAGGTGTGAAAAATATGAGGAGCATTAAACGGTCTGAAAAATAGGAGAAGCATGAAACGGTGTTAGAAACATGAAGAGCATGAAAAGGTGTGAATAATATGAAGAGCTTCAAAATGTGTCATAAATATGAGGAGCATGAAACCGTCTCAAAATTAGGAGGAGCACGAAGCGTTGTTCAAAATATGGAGAGCCTGAAAAGGTATGAAAAATATGAAGAGCCTCAAAAGGTGTCTAAAATATGAAGAGCATGAAACGGTCTGAAAAATAGGAGGAGCATGAAACGGTGTTCAAAAACATGAAGTGCCTGAAAAGGAGTGAAAAATATGAACAGCTTCAAAAGATGTCAAAAATATGCGGAGCATGAAATGGTCTGAAAAATAGGAGGAGCATGAAACGGTGTTCCAAAACATGAAGAGCCTGAAAAGGTATGGAAAATATGAAGAGCTTCAAAAGGTGTTAAAAATATGAGGAGCAGGAAACGGTCTTAAAAATAGGAGGAGCATGAAACGGTGTTTTAAAAACATGAAGAGCTTCAAAAGTTGTCAAAATATGAGGAGCAAGAAACGGTCTGAAAAGTAGGAGGAGCATGAATCGGTGTTAAAGAATATGAAGAGCCTGAAAAGTTGTGAAAAATAGGAAGAGCTTCAAAAGGTGTCAAAATATGAGCAGCATGAAACGGTCTGAAAAACAGGAAGAGCATGAAACAGTGTTCAAAAACAAGAAGAACCAGGAAAGGTGTGTAAAATATGAAGAGCTTCAAAAGGTGTCAAAAGTAAGAGAAGCATGAAACGGTCTGAAAAATAGGAGGAGCATGAAACAGTGTTGAAAAACATGAAGAGCCTGAAAAGTTGTGAAATATATGAAGAGCTTCAAAAGATGTCAAAAATATTAAGAGCATGAAACGGTCTGAAAAATAGGAGGAGCATGCAGCGGTGTTGAAAACCATGAAGAGCCTGAAAACGTGTGAAAAATATGAAGAGTTTCAAAAGGTGTCAAATATATAGGAGCATGAGACTGTCTGAAAAATAGTATGAGAATGAAACGGTTTTGAAAAAGATGAAGAGCATGAAAACCTGTGAAAAATATGATGAGCTTCAGAAGGTGTCAAAAATATGAGGAGCATGAAACGGTCTCAAAAATAGTACGAGCATGAAGCTGTGCTGAAAAACATGAAGAGAATGAAAAGGTGTGAAAAATATGAAGAGCTTCAAAAGGTGTCAAAAATATGAGGAGGATGAAACGGTCTGTAAAAGAGGAGGAGCATGAAGCTCTGTGGAAAAACATGAAGAGAATGAAAGGTGTTAAAAATATGAAGAGCTTCAAAAGTTGTCAAAAATATGAGGAGCATGAAACGTTTTGAAAAATAGGAGGAACATGAAGCGTTGTTTAAAAACGTGAAGAACCTGAAAAGGTGTGAAAAATATGAAGAGCTTCAAAAGGTGTCAAAAATATGAGGAGCATGAAACAGACTGAAAAAAAATGAGGAGCATGAAACTGTGTTGAAAAACATGAAGAGATTGAAAATGTGTGAAAAATATGAAGAGCTTCAAAAGGTGTCAAAAATATGAGGAGCATGAAACGGACTGAAAAATAAGAGGAGGATGAAGTGGTGTTGAAAAACAAGAAGAGCCTGAAAAGGTGTGAAAAATATGAAAGGCTTCAAAAGGTGTCAAAAATATTTGGAGCATGAAAAGGTCTGAAAAATAGTAGCAGCAAGAAACGGTGTTCAAAAACATGAAGAGCCTGAGAAGGTGTGAAAAATATGAAGAGCTTCAAAAGGTGACAAAAATATTAACAGCATGAAACGTTCTGAAAAAAGGAGGAGCATGAGGCGGTGTTGAAAAACATGAAGAGACTGAAAAGGTGTGAAAAATATGAAGAGCTTCAAAAGGTGTCAAAAATATGAGGTGCATGAAACTGTCTGAAAATAGGAGGAGTAAGAAGTGGTGTTTAAAAATATGAAGAGCCTGAAATGGGGTGAAAAATATGAAGAGCTTCAAAAGGTGTCAAAAATATGAGGAGCATGAAACAGTCTGAAAAATCGGAGGCACATGAAACGTTGTGAAAAATAGGAGGAGCATGAAGCGGTGTTCAAAATCATGAAGAGCCTGAAAGGTGTGAAGAATATGAAGAGCTTCACAAGGTGTCAAATATATGAGGAGCACGAAACGGTCTGAAAAATATGAGGAGCATGAAACGGTGTTCAAAAACATGAAGAGCCTGAAAAGGTGTGAAATATATGAAGAGCTTTAAAAGGTGTCAAATATATGAGGAGCATGAAACGGTCTGAAAATAGGAGGAGCATGAAACGGTGTTGAAAAACATGAAAAGCATGAAAAGGTGTGAAAAATAAGAAGAACTTCAAAAGATGTCAAATATATGAGGAGCAGGAAACGGTCTGAAAAATAGGAGGAGCATGAAGTGGTATTGAAAAACAGAAGGAGCCTGAAATGGTGTGAAAAATATGAAGAGCTTCAAAAGGTGTCAAAAATATGAGGAGAATGAAACAGTCCGAAAAATAGGAGCAGCATGAATCAGTTTGGAAAAACATGAAGAGCCTGAAAAGGTGTGAAAAATATGAAGAGCTTCAAACGGTGTCAAAAATATGAGGAGCATGAAACAGTGTTGAAAAACATGAAAAGCCTGAAAAGTTGTGAAATATATGAAGCGCTTCAAAAGGTGTTAAAAATGTGAGGAGCATGAAACGGTCTGAAAAATAGGAGGAGCATGAAACGCTTTTCAAATCGTGAAGAGCCTGAAAATGTGTGAAATATATGAAGAGCTCCAAAAGGTGTCCAAAATAGGAGGAGCATGAAGCGGTGTAGAAAAACCTGAATAGCCTGAAAAGGTGTGAAAAATATGAAGATCTTCAAAAGGTGTCAAAAATATGAGGAGCATGACACGGTCAGAAATATAGCAGGAGCATGAAGTGGTGTTGAAAACATGAAGAACCTGAAAAGTTGTGTAATGATGAAGAGCTTCAAAAGGTGTCAAATATATGAGCAGCATGAAACGTTCTGAAAAATTGGAGGTGCAAGAAACGATGTTCAAAACATGAAGAGCCTGAAAAGGTGTGAAAAATATGAAGGCTTCAAAACGTATCAAAAATATGAGGAGCATGAAACGGTTTGAAAAACAGGAGGAGCATGAAGCCGTGTTGAAAAACATGAAGAGCCTGAAAAGGTGTGAAAAATATGAAGAGCTTCAATATGTATCAAAAATATGAGGAGCATGAAACGGTCTGAAAAATAAGAGGGGCATGAAGCGGTGTTGAAAAATATGAAGAGCATGAAAACGTGTGAAAAATATGAAGAGCTTCAAAAGGTGTGAAAAATATGAAAAGCTTCTAAAGGTGTCAAAAATGAGATGGGCATGAAACGGTCTGAAAATGAGGAGGAGCATGAAGTGGTGTTGAAAAACATGAAGAGACTGAAAAGGTGTGAAATATACGATGAGCTTCAAAAGGTGTGAAAATATGAAGAGCTTCAAAAGGTGTCAAAAATATGAGGAGCATGAAGCGCTCTGAAAAATAGGAGGAGCATGAAGTGGTGTTGAAAAACATGAAGAGTTTGAAAAAGGTGTGAAACATATGAGTAGAATAAAACGGTCTGAAAAATAGGAGGAGCATGAAGTAGTCTTGAAAAACATGAAGAGCCTGAGAAGGTGTGAAAAATATGAAGAGCTTCAAATGGTGACAAAAATATTAACAGCATGAAACGTTCTGAAAAAAGGAGGAGCATGAGGAGGTGTTGAAAAACATGAAGAGACTGAAAAGGTGTGAAAAATATGAAGAGCTTCAAAAGGTGTCAAAAATATGAGGTGCATGAAAGAGACTGAAAATAGGAGGAGTAAGAAGTGGTGTTTAAAAATATGAAGAGCCTGAAATGGGGTGAAAAATATGAAGAGCTTCAAAAGGTGTAAAAAATATGAGAAGTTTGAAACGGTCTGAAAAATAAGAGGATCTGGTTTCCTCAGTGTGTATGCCCAGAAGTGGAATTGCTGGGTCATATGGCAGTTCTATTTCCAGTTTTTTAGGAAATCTCTACACCGTTTTCCATAGCGGCTGTACTAATGTGCATTCCCACCAACAGTATAAGAGGGTTCCCTTTTCTCCACTCCCTCTCCAGCATTTATTGCTTGTAGACTTTTGGATAGCAGCCATCCTGACTGGCATGTAATGGTACCTCATTGTGGTTTTGATTTGCATTTCTCTAATAATGAGTGATGTTGAGCATCTTTTCATGTGTTTGTTATCCATCTGTATGTCTTCTTTGGAGAAATGTCTGTTTAGTTCTTTGGCTCATTTTTTATTGGGTCATTTATTTTTCTGGAATTGAGCTGCAGGATTTGCTTGTATATTTTTGAGATTAATCCTTTGTCTGTTTCTTCATTTGCTATTATTTTCTCCCAATCTGAGGGCTGTCTTTTCACCTTACTTATAGTTTCCTTTGTAGTGCAAAAGCTTTTAAGTTTCATTAGGTCCCATTTGTTTAGTTTTGCTTTTATTTCCAAAATTCTGGGAGGTGGGTCATAGAGGATCTTGCTTTGATTTATGTCGGAGAGTGTTTTGCCTATCTTCTCCTCTAGGAGTTTTATAGTTTCTGGTCTTACATTTAGATCTTTAATCCATTTTGAGTTTATTTTTGTGTATGGTGTTAGAAAGTGTTCTATTTTCATTCTTTTACAAGTGGTTGACCAGTTTTCCCAGCACCACTTGTTAAAGAGGTTGTCTTTTTTCCATTGCATATCCTTGCCTCCTTTGTCAAAGATAAGGTGTCCATAGGTTCGTCTGAAAGAGACACGTGCACCCCAATGTTCATCCCAGCACTGTTTATAATAGCCAGGACATGGAAGCAACCTAGATGCCCGTCAGCAGATGAATGGATAAGAAAGCTGTGGCACATATACACCATGGAATATTACTCAGCCATTAAAAAGAATTCATTTGAATCAGTCCTAATGAGATGGATGAAGCTGGAGCCCATTATACAGAGTGAAGTAAGCCAGAAAGATAAAGAACATTACAGCATACTGACACATGTATATGGAATTTAGAAAGGTGACAACGATAACCCTATATGCAGAACAGAAAAAGAGACACAGAAATACAGAACAGACTTTTAAACTTTGTGGGAGAATGTGAGGGTGGGATATTTCAAAAGAACAGCATGTATGCTATCTATGGTGAAACAGATCACCAGCCCAGGTAGGATGCACGAGACAAGTGCTCCGGCTTGGTGCACAGGGAAGACCCAGAGGAATCGGGTGGAGAGGGAGGTGGGAGGGGGAATCGGGACTGGGAATACATGTAAATTCATGGCTGATACATATCAAGTTATGACAAAACCCACTGGAAAAAAAAATAAAAATAATAAAAAAAAATTAAAAAAAAATAACAATAAAAAAAAAATAAGAGGAGCATGAAACGGTGTTCAAAAACATGAAGAGCCTGAAAAGGTGTGGAAATTATGAAGAGCTTCAAAAGGTGTCAAATATATGAGGAGCATAAAACGGTCTGAAAAAAGGAGGAGCATGAAATGGTGTTGAAAAACATGAAGAGCCTGAAAAGGTGTGAAAAATATGAAGAGCTTCAAAAGGTTTCAAAAATATGAGAGGCATGAATGGTCTGAAATATAGGGGGAGCATGAAGCGGTGTAGAAAAACATGAAGAGCCTGAAAAGGTGTGGAAAATCTGAAGAGCTTCAAAAGGTGTCAAAAGTATGAGGAGCATGAAACGGTCTGAAAAAAAGGAGGAGCATGAAGCGGTGTTGAAAAACATGAAGAGCCTGAAACGGTGTGAAAAATATGATGAGCTTCAAAGGTGTCAAAAATATGAGGAGTATGAAACGGTCTGAAAAATAGGATTAGCATGAAACGGTGTTGAAAACGTGGAGAGCCTGAAAATGAGTGGAAAATATGAAGAGCTTCAAAAGGTGTCAAAAATATGAGGAGCAGGAATCGGTCTGAAAAGTAGGAGGACCATGAAGTGGTGTTGAAAAACATGAAGAGTCTGAAAAGATGTGAAAAATATGAAGGGATTCATAAGGTGTCAAAAATATGAGGAGCATGAAATGGTCTGAAAAATAGGAGGAGCAAGAAAAGGTTTTAACAAACATGAAGAGCGTGAAAAGGTGTGAAAAATATGAAGAGCTTCAAAAGGTATCAAAATATGAGGAGCAAGAAACGGGCTGAAATATAGGAGGAGCATGAAGCGGTGAAGAAAAACATGAAGAGCATGACAACGTGTGAAAAATATGATGAGCTTCAAAGGTGTCAAAAATATGAGGAGTATGAAACGGTCTGAAAAATAGGATTAGCATGAAACGGTGTTGAAAACGTGAAGAGCCTGAAAATGAGTGGAAAATATGAAGAGCTTCAAAAGGTGTTAAAAATATGAGGAGCATGAAACCGTCTGAAAAATAGGAGGAGCATGAAGCGGTGTTGAAAAACATGAAGAGACTCAAAAGGTGAGAAGAGTATGAAGAGCTTCAAAAGGTGTCAAAAATATGAGGAGCAAGAAACGGTCTGAAAAATAGGAGGAGCAAGAAACGGTTTTAACAAACATGAATAGAGTGAAAAGGTGTGAAAAATATGAAGAGCTTCAAAAGGTATCAAAATATGAGGAGCATGAAACGGGCTGAAATATAGAAGGAGCATGAAGCGGTGAAGAAAAACATGAAGAGCGTGAAAACTTGTGAAAAATATGAAGAGCTTCAAAAGGTGTCACAAATATGAGGATCATGAAATGGTCAGAACAAGAGGAGGAGCCTGAAAAGGAGTTCAAAAACATGAAGAGCCTGAAAAGGTGTGAAAAATATGAAGAGCTTCAAAAGGTGTCAAAAATATGAAGAGCATGAAACGGTCTGAAAAATAGGAGGAGCATGAAGTGGTGTTGAAAAACAGGAAGCGCCTGAAAAGGTGTGAAAAATATGAAGATTTTCACAAGGTGTCAGAAATACGAGGAGCATGAAACGGTCTCAAAAACAGGAGGAGCATGAAAGGGTGTTGAAAAACATGAACAGCATGAAAAGCTTTGAAAAATATGAAGAGCTTCAGAAGGTGTCAGAAATACGAGGAGCATGAAACGGTCAGAAAAATAGGAGGTGCATGAAGCGGTGTTGAAAAACATGAAGAGCCTGAAAAGGAGTGAAAAATATGAAGAGCTTCAAAAGGAGTCAAAAATATGAGGAGCATGAAACGGTCTGAAAAATATGAGGAGCATGAAACGGTGTGAAAAATATGAAGACCTTCAAAAGGTGTCAAAAATATGAGTAGCATGACATGGTCAGAAATATAGGAGGAGGATGAAGCAGATTTAAAAAACTTGAAGAGCCTGAAAAGGTGTGATAATTATGAAGCGCATCAAAAGGTGTCAAAATTATGGGGAGCATTAAACGGTCTGAAAAATAGGAGGAGCATGAAATGGTGTTGAAAAATATGAAGAGCATTAAAAGGTGTGAAAAATATGAAGAGCTTCAAAAAGTGTGAAAAATATGAAGAGCATGAAATGGTCTGAAAAATATGAGGAGCATGAAAAGGTGTTCCAAAACATGAAGAGCCTGAAAAGGTGTGCAATATATGAAGAGCTTCAAAAGGTGTCAAAAATATGAATTGTATGAAACCGTCTGAAAAATAGGAGGAGCATGAAACGGTCTGAAAAAATGGAGGAGCATGAAATGGTGTTGAAAACCATATAGAGCCTGAAAATGTGTGAAAAATATGAAGAGCTTCAAAAGGTGTCAAAAATATGAGGAGCATGAAACGGTCTGAAAAATAGGAGGAGCATGAAGCAGTGTTGAAAAACAGGAAGCGCCTGAAAAGGTGTGAAAAATATGAAGAGCTTCAAAATGTGTCAAAAATATGAGGAGCATGAAATGGTCTGAACAAGAGGAGGAGCCTGAAAAGGAGTTCCAAAACATGAAGAGCCTGAAAAGGTGTGAAAAATATGAAGAGCTTCAAAAGGTGTCAAAAATATGAGGAGCATGAAAGGGTCTGAAAAATATGAGGAGCATGAAGCGGTGTTGAAAAACAGGAAGCGCCTGAAAAGGTGTGAAAAATATGAAGATCCTCACAAGGTGTCAGAAATACGAGGAGCATGAAACGGTCTCAAAAATAGGAGGAGCATGAAAGGGTGTTGAAAAACTTGAACAGCATGAAAAGCTTTGAAAAATATGAAGAGCTTCACAAGGTGTCAGAAATACGAGGAGCATGAAACAGTCTGAAAAATATGAGGATCATGAAACGGTGTTCAAAAACATGAAAACCCTGAAAAGTTGTGAAATCTATGAAGAGCTTCAAAATATGTTAAAAATTGGAGGAGCAGGAAACGGTCTGAAAAATAGGAGGATCATGTAGCGGTGTTGAAAAACATGAAGAGCCTGAAAAGGTGTGAAAAACATGAAGAGCTTCAAAAGGTGTCACAAGTGAGATGAGCTAGAAACGGTCTGAAAAATAGGAGGAGCATAAAGCGGTGTTCAAAAACATGAAGAGCCTGAAAAGTTGTGAAAAATATGAAGAGCTTCAAAAGGTGTGAAAGACATGAGGAGCATTAAACGGTCTGACAAATAGGAGAAGCATGAAGTTTTGTTCAAAAACATGAAGAGCCTGAAAAGGTGTGAAATATAAGAAGAGCTTCAAAAGGTGTGATAAATATGAAGAGCTTCAAAAGGTGTCAAAAATATGAGGAGCATGATACGTTCTGAAAAATAGGAGGAACGTGAAGTGCTTGTGAAAAACATGAAGAACATGAAAAGGTGTGAAAAATGAGAAGAGCTTTAAAAGGTGTGAAAAATATGAGGAGCATGAAACGGTCTGAAAAATAGGAGGAGCATGAAGCGGTGTTCAAAAACATGAAGAGCCTGAAAAGGTGTGAAAAACATGAAGAGCTTCAAAAGGTGTGAAATACATGAGGAGCATGAAACGGTCTGAAAAATAGGAGGAGCATGAAGCTGTGTTCAAAAACATGAAGAGCCTGAAAAGGTGTGAAAAATATGAAGAGCTTCAAAAGGTGTGAAATACATGAGAAGCATGAAACGGTCTGAAAAATAGGAGGAGCATGAAGCGGTGTTCAAAAAAATGCAGAGACTGAAAAGTTGTGAAAAATATGAAGAGCTTTAAAGGTGTGAAAAATATGAAGAAGTTCAAAATGTGTCAAAAATGAGATGAGCATGAAACGGTCTGAAAAATAGGAGGAGCATGAAGTGGAGTTCAAAAACATGAAGAGCCTGAAAAGGTGTGAAAAACATGAAGAGCTTCAAAAGGTGTCACAAGTGAGATGAGCATGAAACGGTCTGAAAAATAGGAGGAGCATGAAGCGGTGTTCAAAAACATGAAGAGCCTGAAAAGGTGTGAAAAATATGAAGAGCTTCAAAAGGTGTGAAATACATGAGGAGCATTAAACGGTCTGACAAATAGGAGAAGCATGAAGTTTTGTTCAAAAACATGAAGAGCCTGAAAAGGTGTGAAATATAAGAAGAGCTTCAAAAGGTGTGATAAATATGAAGAGCTTCAAAAGGTGTCAAAAATATGAGGAGCATGATACGTTCTGAAAAATAGGAGACGGATGAAGCGGTGTTCAAAAACATGAAGAACATGAAAAGGTGTGAAAAATAAGAAGAGCTTTAAAAGGTGTGAAAAATATGAAGAGCATGAAACGGTCTGAAAAATAGGAGGAGCATGAAGCGGTGTTCAAAAACATGAAGAGCCTGAAAAGGTGTGAAAAATATGAAGAGCTTCAAAAGGTGTGAAATACATGAGGAGCATGAAACGGTCTGAAAAATAGGAGGAGCATGAAGCGGTGTTCAAAAACATGAAGAGCCTGAAAAGGTTTGAAAAATATGAAGAGCTTCAAAAGGTGTGAAATACATGAGAATCATGAAACGGTCTGAAAAATAGGAGGAGCATGAAGCGGTGTTAAAAAAAATGCAGAGACTGAAAAGTTGTGAAAAATATGAAGAGCTTTAAAGGTGTCAAAATATGAAGAAGTTCAAAATGTGTCAAAAATGAGATGAGCATGAAACGGTCTGAAAAATAGGAGGAGCATGAAGCGGAGTTCAACAACATGAAGAGCCTGAAAAGTTGTGAAAAATATGAAGAGCTTCAAAAGTTGTCAAATATATGAGGAGCATGAAACGGTCTGAAATATAGGAGAAGCATGAATCGGTGTTGAAAAACATGAGGAGCATGGAAAGGTGTGAAAATATGAAGAGCTTCAAAAGGTGTCAAAAATATGAGGAGCATGAAACTGTCTGAAAAATAGGAGGAGCATGAATCGGTGTTGAAAATCATGAAGAGCCTGAAAAAGTGTGAAGAATAAGAAGAGCTTCAAAAGGTGTCAAAAATATGAGGAGCATGAAACGATCTGAAAATTAGGAGGAGCATGAAAACGTGTTGAAAAATATGAAGACCATGAAAGGGTGTGAAAAACATGAAGAGCTTCAAAAGGTGTCAAAAATATGAGGAGCATGAAACGGTCTGAAAAATAGGAGGAACATGAAAC
The DNA here is from genome assembly GCF_033118175.1 of Dama dama. Taxonomy (NCBI): domain Eukaryota; kingdom Metazoa; phylum Chordata; class Mammalia; order Artiodactyla; family Cervidae; genus Dama; species Dama dama. The sequence goes on from NW_026870927.1 coordinate 1,916,853, forward strand.
GTTTTGACAAATAGGAGGAGCATGAAACGGTGTTGAAAAACATGAAGAATCTGAAAGGTGTCGAAAATATGAAGAGCTTCAAAATGTGTCAAAAATATGAGGAGCATGAAACGGTTTGAAAAATAGGAGGAGCACGAAACGGTGTTGAAAAACATGAAGAACCTGAAAGGTGTCGAAAATATGAAGAGCTTCAAAATGTGTCAAAAATATGAGGAGCATGAAACGATCTGAATAATCGGAGGAGCATGAAAGCGTGTTGAAAAACATGAAGAGCACGGAAAGGTGTGAAAAATATGAAGAGCTTCAAAAGGTGTCAAAAATATGAGGACCATGAAACGGTCTGAAAAATAGGAGAAGCATGAAGCGGTGTTGAAAAACATGAAGAGCCTGAAAAGGTGTGAAATATATGAAGAGCTTCAAAAGGTGTAAAAAATATGAGGAGTTTGAAACGGTCTGAAAAATAAGAGGATCTGGTTTCCTCAGTGTGTATGCCCAGAAGTGGAATTGCTGGGTCATATGGCAGTTCTATTTCCAGTTTTTTAGGAAATCTCTACACCGTTTTCCATAGCGGCTGTACTAGTGTGCATTCCCACCAACAGTATAAGAGGGTTCCCTTTTCTCCACTCCCTCTCCAGCATTTATTGCTTGTAGACTTTTGGATAGCAGCCATCCTGACTGGCATGTAATGGTACCTCATTGTGGTTTTGATTTGCATTTCTCTAATAATGAGTGATGTTGAGCATCTTTTCATGTGTTTGTTATCCATCTGTATGTCTTCTTTGGAGAAATGTCTGTTTAGTTCTTTGGCTCATTTTTTATTGGGTCATTTATTTTTCTGGAATTGAGCTGCAGGATTTGCTTGTATATTTTTGAGATTAATCCTTTGTCTGTTTCTTCATTTGCTATTATTTTCTCCCAATCTGAGGGCTGTCTTTTCACCTTACTTATAGTTTCCTTTGTAGTGCAAAAGCTTTTAAGTTTCATTAGGTCCCATTTGTTTAGTTTTGCTTTTATTTCCAAAATTCTGGGAGGTGGGTCATAGAGGATCTTGCTTTGATTTATGTCGGAGAGTGTTTTGCCTATCTTCTCCTCTAGGAGTTTTATAGTTTCTGGTCTTACATTTAGATCTTTAATCCATTTTGAGTTTATTTTTGTGTATGGTGTTAGAAAGTGTTCTATTTTCATTCTTTTACAAGTGGTTGACCAGTTTTCCCAGCACCACTTGTTAAAGAGGTTGTCTTTTTTCCATTGCATATCCTTGCCTCCTTTGTCAAAGATAAGGTGTCCATAGGTTCGTCTGAAAGAGACACGTGCACCCCAATGTTCATCGCAGCACTGTTTATAATAGCCAGGACATGGAAGCAACCTAGATGCCCGTCAGCAGATGAATGGATAAGAAAGCTGTGGCACATATACACCATGGAATATTACTCAGCCATTAAAAAGAATTCATTTGAATCAGTCCTAATGAGATGGATGAAGCTGGAGCCCATTATACAGAGTGAAGTAAGCCAGAAAGATAAAGAACATTACAGCATACTGACACATGTATATGGAATTTAGAAAGGTGACAACGATAACCCTATATGCAGAACAGAAAAAGAGACACAGAAATACAGAACAGACTTTTAAACTTTGTGGGAGAATGTGAGGGTGGGATATTTCAAAAGAACAGCATGTATGCTATCTATGGTGAAACAGATCACCAGCCCAGGTAGGATGCACGAGACAAGTGCTCCGGCTTGGTGCACAGGGAAGACCCAGAGGAATCGGGTGGAGAGGGAGGTGGGAGGGGGAATCGGGACTGGGAATACATGTAAATCCATGGCTGATACATATCAAGGTATGACAAAACCCACTGGAAAAAAAAATAAAAATAATAAAAAAAAATTAAAAAAAAATAACAATAAAAAAAAAAAAAAGAGGAGCCTGAAACGGTGTTCAAAAACATGAAGAGCCTGAAAAGGTGTGGAAATTATGAAGAGCTTCAAAAGGTGTCAAATATATGAGGAGCATAAAACGGTCTGAAAAAAGGAGGAGCATGAAATGGTGTTGAAAAACATGAAGAGCCTGAAAAGGTGTGAAAAATATGAAGAGCTTCAAAAGGTTTCAAAAATATGAGAGGCATGAATGGTCTGAAATATAGGGGGAGCATGAAGCGGTGTAGAAAAACATGAAGAGCCTGAAAAGGTGTGGAAAATATGAAGAGCTTCAAAAGGTGTCAAAAATATGAGGAGCAGGAATCGGTCTGAAAAGTAGGAGGACCATGAAGTGGTGTTGAAAAACATGAAGAGTCTGAAAAGATGTGAAAAATATGAAGGGATTCATAAGGTGTCAAAAATATGAGGAGCATGAAATGGTCTGAAAAATAGGAGGAGCAAGAAACGGTTTTAACAAACATGAAGAGCGTGAAAAGGTGTGAAAAATATGAAGAGCTTCAAAAGGTATCAAAATATGAGGAGCAAGAAACGGGCTGAAATATAGGAGGAGCATGAAGCGGTGAAGAAAAACATGAAGAGCATGACAACGTGTGAAAAATATGATGAGCTTCAAAGGTGTCAAAAATATGAGGAGTATGAAACGGTCAGAAAAATAGGAGGTGCATGAAGAGGTGTTGAAAAACATGAAGAGCCTGAAAAGGTGTGAAAAATATGAAGAGCTTCAAAAGGAGTCAAAAATATGAGGAGCATGAAACGGTCTGAAAAATATGAGGAGCATGAAACGGTGTGAAAAATATGAAGAGCTTCAAAAGGTGTCAAAAATATGAGGAGCATGACATGGTCAGAAATATAGGAGGAGGATGAAACAGATTTAAAAAACTTGAAGAGTCTGAAAAGGTGTGACAATTATGAAGCGCTTCAAAAGGTGTCAAAATTATGGGGAGCATTAAACGGTCTGAAAAATAGGAGGAGCATGAAATGGTGTTGAAAAATATGAAGAGCATTAAAAGGTGTGAAAAATATGAAGAGCTTCAAAAAGTGTGAAAAATATGAAGAGCATGAAATGGTCTGAAAAATATGAGGAGCATGAAACGGTGTTCAAAAACATGAAGAGCCTGAAAAGGTGTGCAATATATGAAGAGCTTCAAAAGGTGTCAAAAATATGAATTGTATGAAACCGTCTGAAAAATAGGAGGAGCATGAAACGGTCTGAAAAAATGGAGGAGCATGAAATGGTGTTGAAAACCATATAGAGCCTGAAAATGTGTGAAAAATATGAAGAGCTTCAAAAGGTGTCAAAAATATGAGGAGCATGAAACGGTCTGAAAAATAGGAGGAGCATGAAGCAGTGTTGAAAAACAGGAAGCGCCTGAAAAGGTGTGAAAAATATGAAGAGCTTCAAAATGTGTCAAAAATATGAGGAGCATGAAATGGTCTGAACAAGAGGAGGAGCCTGAAAACGAGTTCCAAAACATGAAGAGCCTGAAAAGGTGTGAAAAATATGAAGAGCTTCAAAAGGTGTCAAAAATATGAGGAGCATGAAAGGGTCTGAAAAATAGGAGGATCATGAAGCGGTGTTGAAAAACAGGAAGCGCCTGAAAAGGTGTGAAAAATATGAAGATCCTCACAAGGTGTCAGAAATACGAGGAGCATGAAATGGTCTCAAAAATAGGAGGAGCATGAAAGGGTGTTGAAAAACATGAACAGCATGAAAAGCTTTGAAAAATATGAAGAGCTTCACAAGGTGTCAGAAATACGAGGAGCATGAAACGGTCTGAAAAATATGAGGATCATGAAACGGTGTTCAAAAACATGAAAACCCTGAAAAGTTGTGAAATCTATGAAGAGCTTCAAAATATGTTAAAAATTGGAGGAGCAGGAAACGGTCTGAAAAATAGGAGGATCATGTAGCGGTGTTGAAAAACATGAAGAGCCTGAAAAGGTGTGAAAAACATGAAGAGCTTCAAAAGGTGTCACAAGTGAGATGAGCATGAAACGGTCTGAAAAATAGGAGGAGCATGAAGCGGTGTTCAAAAACATGAAGAGCCTGAAAAGTTGTGAAAAATATGAAGAGCTTCAAAAGGTGTGAAAGACATGAGGAGCATTAAACGGTCTGACAAATAGGAGAAGCATGAAGTTTTGTTCAAAAACATGAAGAGCCTGAAAAGGTGTGAAATATAAGAAGAGCATCAAAAGGTGTGATAAATATGAAGAGCTTCAAAAGGTGTCAAAAATATGAGGAGCATGATACGTTTGAAAAATAGGAGGAACGTGAAGTGCTTGTGAAAAACATGAAGAGCCTGAAAAGGTGTGCAAAATATGAAGAGCTTCAAAAGGTGTCAAAAATATGAGGAGCATGAAACGGTCTTAAAAATAGGAGAAGGATGAAGCGGTGTTCAAAAACATGAAGAACATGAAAAGGTGTGAAAAATAAGAAGAGCTTTAAAAGGTGTGAAAAATATGAGGAGCATGAAACGGTCTGAAAAATAGGAGGAGCATGAAGCGGTGTTTAAAAACATGAAGAGCCTGAAAAGGTGTGAAAAATATGAAGAGCTTCAAAAGGTGTGAAATACATGAGGAGCATGAAACGGTCTGAAAAATAGGAGGAGAATGAAGCTGTGTTCAAAAACATTAAGAGCCTGAAAAGGTGTGAAAAATATGAAGAGCTTCAAAAGGTGTGAAATACATGAGAAGCATGAAACGGTCTGAAAAATAGGAGGAGCATGAAGCGGTGTTCAAAAAAATGCAGAGACTGAAAAGTTGTGAAAAATATGAAGAGCTTTAAAGGTGTGAAAAATATGAAGAAGTTCAAAATGTGTCAAAAATGAGATGAGCATGAAACGGTCTGAAAAATAGGAGGAGCATGAAGCGGAGTTCAAAAAAATGAAGAGCCTGAAAAGGTGTGAAAAATCTGAAGAATTTCAAAAATTGTCTAAAATATGAAGAGCAAGAAACCGTCTGAAAAATAGGAGGAGCATGAAGCGGTGTTCAAAAATATGAAGAGCCTGAAAAGGTGTGAAAAATATGAAGAGCTTCAAAAGGTTTGAACTACATGAGGAGCATTAAACGGTCTGAAAAATAGCAGGAGCATTAAGTGGTGTTGAAAAACCTGAAGAGCCTGAAAAGTTGTGAAATATATGAAGAGCTTCAAAAGGTGTCAAAAATATGAAGAGCTTCAAAAGGTGTCAAAAATATGAAGAGCATGAAACGGTCTGAAAAATAGGGGGAACATGAAATTGTGTTCAAAAACCTGAAGAGCCTGAAAAGGTGTGAAATATATGAAGAGCTTCAAAAGGTGTAAAAAATATGAGGAGTTTGAAACGGTCTGAAAAATAAGAGGATCTGGTTTCCTCAGTGTGTATGCCCAGAAGTGAAATTGCTGGGTCATATGGCAGTTCTATTTCCAATTTTTTAGGAAATCTCTACACCGTTTTCCATAGCGGCTGTACTAGTGTGCATTCCCACCAACAGTATAAGAGGGTTCCCTTTTCTCCACTCCCTCTCCAGCATTTATTGCTTGTAGACTTTTGGATAGCAGCCATCCTGACTGGCATGTAATGGTACCTCATTGTGGTTTTGATTTGCATTTCTCTAATAATGAGTGATGTTGAGCATCTTTTCATGTGTTTGTTATCCATCTGTATGTCTTCTTTGGAGAAATGTCTGTTTAGTTCTTTGGCTCATTTTTTATTGGGTCATTTATTTTTCTGGAATTGAGCTGCAGGATTTGCTTGTATATTTTTGAGATTAATCCTTTGTCTGTTTCTTCATTTGCTATTATTTTCTCCCAATCTGAGGGCTGTCTTTTCACCTTACTTATAGTTTCCTTTGTAGTGCAAAAGCTTTTAAGTTTCATTAGGTCCCATTTGTTTAGTTTTGCTTTTATTTCCAAAATTCTGGGAGGTGGGTCATAGAGGATCTTGCTTTGATTTATGTCGGAGAGTGTTTTGCCTATCTTCTCCTCTAGGAGTTTTATAGTTTCTGGTCTTACATTTAGATCTTTAATCCATTTTGAGTTTATTTTTGTGTATGGTGTTAGAAAGTGTTCTATTTTCATTCTTTTACAAGTGGTTGACCAGTTTTCCCAGCACCACTTGTTAAAGAGGTTGTCTTTTTTCCATTGCATATCCTTGCCTCCTTTGTCAAAGATAAGGTGTCCATAGGTTCGTCTGAAAGAGTCACGTGCACCCCAATGTTCATCGCAGCACTGTTTATAATAGCCAGGACATGGAAGCAACCTAGATGCCCGTCAGCAGATGAATGGATAAGAAAGCTGTGGCACATATACACCATGGAATATTACTCAGCCATTAAAAAGAATTCATTTGAATCAGTCCTAATGAGATGGATGAAGCTGGAGCCCATTATACAGAGTGAAGTAAGCCAGAAAGATAAAGAACATTACAGCATACTGACACATGTATATGGAATTTAGAAAGGTGACAACGATAACCCTATATGCAGAACAGAAAAAGAGACACAGAAATACAGAACAGACTTTTAAACTTTGTGGGAGAATGTGAGGGTGGGATATTTCAAAAGAACAGCATGTATGCTATCTATGGTGAAACAGATCACCAGCCCAGGTAGGATGCACGAGACAAGTGCTCCGGCTTGGTGCACAGGGAAGACCCAGAGGAATCGGGTGGAGAGGGAGGTGGAAGGGGGAATCGGGACTGGGAATACATGTAAATCCATGGCTGATACATATCAAGGTATGACAAAACCCACTGGAAAAAAAAATAAAAATAATAAAAAAAAATTAAAAAAAAATAACAATAAAAAAAAAAATAAGAGGAGCATGAAACGGTGTTCAAAAACATGAAGAGCCTGAAAAGGTGTGGAAATTATGAAGAGCTTCAAAAGGTGTCAAATATATGAGGAGCATAAAACGGTCTGATAAAAAGGAGGAGCATGAAGTGGTGTTGAAAAACACGAAGAGCCTGAAAAGGTGTGATAAATATGAAGAGTTTCAAAACGTGTCAAAAAGATGAGGAGCATGACACGGTCTGAAAAATAGGAGGAGCATGAAGCGGTGTTGAAAAATATGAAGAGCCTGAAAAGGTGTGAAAAATCTGAAGAGCTTCAAAAGGTGTCAAATATATAAGGAGTATGAAACGGCCTGAAAAATAGGAGGAGCATGAAGTGGTGTTGAAAAATGTGAAGAGCCTGAAAAGGTGTGAAAAATATGAAGAACTTCAAAAGGTGTCAAAAATATGAGCAGCATGAAACAGTCTGAAAAACAGGAGGAACATGAAACGGTGTTCAAAAACATGAAGAGCCTGGAGAAGTGTGAAAAATATGAAGAGCTTCAAAACGTGTCAAAAATATGAGGAGCATGAAACGGTCTGAAATAAAGGAGGAGCATGAAGCGGTGTTGAAAAACCTGAAGAGCCTGAAAAAGTGTGAATAATATGAAGAGCTTCAAAAGGTGTCAAAAATATGAGGAGCATGAAACCTTCTGAAAAATAGTAGGAGCATGAAGCGGTGTTGAAAACATGAAGAGCCTGAAAAGGTGTGAAAAATATGAAGAGCTTCAAAAAGTGTCAAAAATATGAGGAGCATGAAACCGTCTGAAAAATAGGAGGAGCATGAAACGGTCTGAAAAATAGGAGGAGCATGAAGCGGTGTTCAAAAACATGAAGAGCCTGAAAAGGTGTGAAATATATGAAGAGGCTCAAAGGTGTCAAAAATATGAGGAGCAAGAAACGGTCTGAAAAATAGGAGGAGCTTAAGCGGGTTGAAAAATATGAAGAGCCTGAAAAGATGTGAAAAATATGAAGAGCTTCAAAAGGTATCAAATATATGAGGAGCATGAAACGGTCTGAAAAATTGGAGAAGCATGAAGTGGTGTTCAAAAAAATGAAGAGCCTGAAAAGGTGCGAAAAATATGAAGAGCTTCAAAAGGTGTCAAAAATATGACGACCATGAAACGGTCTGAAAAATATGAGGAGCAAGAAACTGTTTTCAAAAACATGAAGAGCCTCAAAAGGTGTGAAAAGTATGAAGCGCTCAAACTGTGTCAAAAATATGATGAGCATGAAACGGTCTGATAAATAGGAGGAGCATGAAGTGGTGTTGAAAAACATGAAGAGCCTGAAAATTGTGTGAAACATATGAGGAGCATGAAACGGTCTGAAAAATAGGAGGCACATGAGACGGTGTTGAAATAAATGAAAAGCCTGAAAAGGTGTGAAAAATATGAAGAGCTTCAAAGGATATCAAAAATATGAGGAGCATGAAAATGTCTGAAAAATAGGAAGAGAATGAAGCTGTGTAGAAAAACATGAAAAGCCTGAAAAGGTGTGAAAAATATAAAGAGCTTCAAAAGGTGTCAAAAAGATGAGGAGCATGAAACGGTCTGAAATAAAGGAGGAGCATGAAACGGTGTTGAAAAACATGAAGAACCTGAAAGGTGTCGCAAATATGAAGAGCTTCAAAATGTGTCAAAAATATGAGGAGCATGAAACGGTTTGAAAAATAGGAGGAGCATGAAACGGTGTTGAAAAACATGAAGAACCTGAAAGGTGTCGAAAATATGAAGAGCTTCAAAAGGTGTCAAAAATATGAGGAGCATGAAACGATCTGAATAATCGGAGGAGCATGAAAGAGTGTTGAAAAACATGAAGAGCACGGAAAGGTGTGAAAAATATGAAGAGCTTCAAAAGGTGTCAAAAATATGAGGACGATGAAACGGTCTGAAAAATAGGAGGAGCATGAAGCGGTGTTGAAAAACATGAAGAGCCTGAAAAGGTGTGAAATATATGAAGAGCTTCAAAAGGTGTCAAAAATATGAGGAGCTTGAAATGGTCTGAAATATAGGAGGAGCATGAATCGGTGTTGAAAAACATGAGGAGCATGGAAAGGTGTGAAAATATGAAGAGCTTCAAAAGGTGTCAAAAATATGAGGAGCATGAAACTGTCTGAAAAATAGGAGGAGCATGAATCGGTGTTGAAAATCATGAAGAGCCTGAAAAAGTGTGAAGAATAAGAAGAGCTTCAAAAGGTGTCAAAAATATGAGGAGCATGAAACGATCTGAAAATTAGGAGGAGCATGAAACCGTGTTGAAAAATATGAAGACCATGAAAGGGTGTGAAAAACATGAACAGCTTCAAAAGGTGTCAAAAATATGAGGAGCATGAAACGGTCTGAAAAATAGGAGGAACATGAAACGGTTTGACAAATAGGAGGAGCATGAAACGGTGTTGAAAAACATGAAGAACCTGAAAGGTGTCGAAAATATGAAGAGCTTCAAAATGTGTCAAAAATATGAGAAGCATGAAACGGTTTGAAAAATAGGAGGAGCACGAAACGGTGTTGAAAAACATGAAGAACCTGAAAGGGGTCGAAAATATGAAGAGCTTCAAAATGTGTCAAAAATATGAGGAGCATGAAACGATCTGAATAATCGGAGGAGCATGAAAGCGTGTTGAAAAACATGAAGAGCACGGAAAGGTGTGAAAAATATGAAGAGCTTCAAAATGTGTCAAAAATATGAGGACCATGAAACGGTCTGAAAAATAGGAGGAGCATGAAGCGGTGTTGAAAAACATGAAGAGCCTGAAAAGGTGTGAAATATATGAAGAGCTTCAAAAGGTGTAAAAAATATGAGGAGTTTGAAACGGTCTGAAAAATAAGAGGATCTGGTTTCCTCAGTGTGTATGCCCAGAAGTGAAATTGCTGGGTCATATGGCAGTTCTATTTCCAATTTTTTAGGAAATCTCTACACCGTTTTCCATAGCGGCTGTACTAGTGTGCATTCCCACCAACAGTATAAGAGGGTTCCCTTTTCTCCACTCCCTCTCCAGCATTTATTGCTTGTAGACTTTTGGATAGCAGCCATCCTGACTGGCATGTAATGGTACCTCATTGTGGTTTTGATTTGCATTTCTCTAATAATGAGTGATGTTGAGCATCTTTTCATGTGTTTGTTATCCATCTGTATGTCTTCTTTGGAGAAATGTCTGTTTAGTTCTTTGGCTCATTTTTTATTGGGTCATTTATTTTTCTGGAATTGAGCTGCAGGATTTGCTTGTATATTTTTGAGATTAATCCTTTGTCTGTTTCTTCATTTGCTATTATTTTCTCCCAATCTGAGGGCTGTCTTTTCACCTTACTTATAGTTTCCTTTGTAGTGCAAAAGCTTTTAAGTTTCATTAGGTCCCATTTGTTTAGTTTTGCTTTTATTTCCAAAATTCTGGGAGGTGGGTCATAGAGGATCTTGCTTTGATTTATGTCGGAGAGTGTTTTGCCTATCTTCTCCTCTAGGAGTTTTATAGTTTCTGGTCTTACATTTAGATCTTTAATCCATTTTGAGTTTATTTTTGTGTATGGTGTTAGAAAGTGTTCTATTTTCATTCTTTTACAAGTGGTTGACCAGTTTTCCCAGCACCATTTGTTAAAGAGGTTGTCTTTTTTCCATTGCATATCCTTGCCTCCTTTGTCAAAGATAAGGTGTCCATAGGTTCGTCTGAAAGAGACACGTGCACCCCAATGTTCATCCCAGCACTGTTTATAATAGCCAGGACATGGAAGCAACCTAGATGCCCATCAGCAGATGAATGGATAAGAAAGCTGTGGTACATATACACCATGGAATATTACTCAGCCATTAAAAAGAATTCATTTGAATCAGTCCTAATGAGATGGATGAAGCTGGAGCCCATTATACAGAGTGAAGTAAGCCAGAAAGATAAAGAACATTACAGCATACTGACACATGTATATGGAATTTAGAAAGGTGACAACGATAACCCTATATGCAGAACAGAAAAAGAGACACAGAAATACAGAACAGACTTTTAAACTTTGTGGGAGAATGTGAGGGTGGGATATTTCAAAAGAACAGCATGTATGTAATCTATGGTGAAACAGATCACCAGCCCAGGGAGGATGCACGAGACAAGTGCTCCGGCTTGGTGCACTGGGAAGACCCAGAGGAATCGGGTGGAGAGGGAGGTGGGAGGGGGAATCGGGACTGGGAATACATGTAAATCCATGGCTGATTCATATCAAGGTATGACAAAACCCACTGGAAAAAAAATGCAAATACTAAAAAAAATTAAAAAAAAATAACAATAAAAAAAAAAATAAGAGGAGCATGAAACGGTGTTCAAAAACATGAAGAGCCTGAAAAGGTGTGGAAATTATGAAGAGCTTCAAAAGGAGTCAAATATATGAGGAGCATAAAACGGTCTGATAAAAAGGAGGAGCATGAAGTGGTGTTGAAAAACACGAAGAGCCTGAAAAGGTGTGATAAATATGAAGAGTTTCAAAACGTGTCAAAAAGATGAGGAGCATGAAACGGTCTGAAAAATAGGAGGAGCATGAAGCGATGTTGAAAAACATGAGGAGCCTGAAAAGGTGGGACAAATATGAAGAGCTTCAAAAGGTGTGAAATACATGAGGAGCATGAAACCGTCTGAAAAATAGGAGCAGCATGAAGCGGTGTTCAAAAACATGCAGAGACTGAAAAGGTGTGAAAAATATGACGAGCTTCAAAACGTGTGAAAAATATGAAGAGCTTCAAAAGGTGTCAAAAATGAGATGAGCATGAAACGGTCTGAAATATAGGAGGAGCATGAAGCTGTGTTGAAAAACATGAAGAACATGAAAAGGTGTGAAAAATATGAAGAGCTTCAAAACGTGTCAAAAATATGAGGATCATGAAACGGTCTGAAAAAGAGGAGAAGCATGAAGCGGTGTTGAAAAACATGAAGAGCCTGAAAAGGTGTGAAAAATATGAAGAGCTTCTAAAGGTGTCAAAATGAGATGAGCATGAAAAGGTCTGAAAAATAGGAGGAGCATGAAGCGGTGTTGAAAATCATAAATAGCCTGAAAAGTTGTGAAAAATATGAAGAGCTTCAAAAGGTGTGAAATTCATGAGGAGCATGAAACGGTCTGAAAAACAGGAGAAGTATGAAGTGGTGTGGAAAAACATGAAGAGCCTGAAAAGGTGTGAAAAATATGAAGAGCTTCAAAAGGTGTGAAATTCATGAGGAGCATTAAACTCTCTGAAAAATAGGAGGAGCATGAAGTGGTGTTCAAAAACATGAAGAGCTTGAAAAGTTGTGAAAAATATGAAGAGCTTCAAAAAATGTGAAAAATATGAGGAGCATGAATCGGTCTGAAAAATAGATGCGGCATGAAATGGTGTTGAAAAACATGAAGAGAGTGAAAAGGTGTGAAAAATATGAAGAGCTTCAAAAGGTGTGAAATACATGAGGAGCATGAAACGAGCTGAAAAATAGAAGCATGAAGTGGTGTGGAAAAACATGAAGAGCCTGAAAAGGTGTGAAAAATATGAAGAGCTTCAAAAGGTGTGAAATACATGAGGAGCATTAAACTCTCTGAAAAATAGGAGGAGCATGAAGTGGTGTTCAAAAACATGAAGAGCTTGAAAAGTTGTGAAAAATATGAACAGCTTCAAAAGGTGTGAAAAATATGAGGAGCATGAAACGGTCTGAAAAATAGATGCGGCATGAAATGGTGTTGAAAAACATGAAGAGAGTGAAAAGGTGTGAAAAATAAGAAGAGCTTCAAAAGGTGTGAAATACATGAGGAGCATGAAACGAGCTGAAAAATAGAAGCATGAAGTGGTGTGGAAAAACATGAAGAGCCTGAAAAGGTGTGAAAAATATGAAGAGCTTCAAAAGGAGTGAAATACATTAGGAGCATGACACTCTCTGAAAAATAGGAGGAGCATGAAGCGGTGTTTAAAAACATGAAGAGCCTAAAAAGTTGTGAAAAATATGAAAAGCTTCAAAAGTTGTCAAAAATGAGATGAGCATGAAACGGTCTCAAAAATAGGAGGATCATGAAACGGTGTTGAAAAACATGAAGAGCCTGAAAAGGTGTGAAAAATATGAAGAGTTTCAAAAGGTGTCAAAAATATGAGGAGCATGAAACGGTCTGAAAAATAGGAGGAGCATGAAGCTGTGTTCAAAAATATGAAGAGCCTGAAAAGTTGTGAAAAATATGAAGAGCTTCAAAAAGTGTGAAAAATATGAGGAGCATGAAACGGTCTGAAAAATAGGAGGAGCATGAAGCGGTGTTCAAAAACATGACGAGCCTGAAAAGGTGTGAAAAATATGAAGAGCTTCAAAAGGTGTGAAATAAATGAGGAGCATGAAACGGTCTGGAATATAGGAGGAGCATGAAGCGGTGTTCAAAAACATGAAGAGCCTGAAAAGGTGTTAAAAATATGAAGAGCTTCTAAAGGTGTCAAAAAATGAGGAGCATGAAACGGTCTGAAAAACAGGAGTAGCATGAAGTGGTGTTGAATAACGTCAAGAACCTGAAAAGGTGTGAAAAATATGAAGAGCTTCAAAAGGGGTGAAATACATGAGGAGCATGAAACGGGCTGAAAAATAGGAGAAGCATGAAGTGGTGTGGAAAAACATGAAGAGCCTGAAAAGGTGTGAAAAATATGAAGAGCTTCAAAAGGTGTGAAAATATGAGTAGCATGAAACGGCCTGAAATATAGAAGCTGCATGAAACGGTGTGGAAAAACATGAAGAGCCTGAAAAGGTGTGATAAATATGAAGAGCTTCAAAAGGTGTGAAATACATGAGGAGCATGAAACTCTCAGAAAAATAGGAGGAGCATGAAGTGGTGTTCAAAAACATGAAGAGCCTGAAAAGTTGTGAAAAATATGAAGAGCTTCAAAACGTGTGAAAAATATGAGGAGCATGAAACGGTCTGAAAAATACATGCGGCATGAAATGGTGTTGAAAAACATGAAGAGCCTGAAAAGGTGTGAAAAATATGAAGAGCTTCAAAAGGTATGTAAAATATGAGGAGCATGAAACGGCCTGAAAAATAGAAGCAGCATGAAGTGGTGTTCAAAAACATGAAGAGCCTGAAAAGTTGTGAAAAATATGAAGAGCTTCAAAAGGGGTCAAAAATATGAAGAGCATGAAATGGTCTGTAAAATAGGAGGATCATGAAGCGGTGTTCAAAATCATGAAGAGCCTGAAAAGGTGTGAAAAATATGAAGAGCTTCAATCGTTTCAAAAATATGAGGAGCATGAAATGGTCTGAAAAATAGGAGGATCATGCAACGGTGTTAGAAAACATGAAGAGCCTGAAAAGGTGTGAAAAATATGAAGAGCTTCTAAAGGTGTCAAAAATATGAGGAGCATGAAACGGTCTTAAATAGGAGGAGCATGAAGTGGTGTTGAAAAAAATGAAAAGCCTGAAAATGTGTGAAATATATGAAGAGCTTCAAAAGGTGTGAATTACATGAGGAGCATGAAACAGTCAGAAAAAAGGAGGAGCATGAAGCGGTGTTGAAAAACATGAAGAGCCTGAAAAGGTGTGAAAAATATGAAGAGATTCAACAGGTGTCAATAATATGAGGAGCATGAAACGGTCTGAAAAATGGGAGGAGCATGAAGCTGTGTTCAAAAACATGAAGAGCCTGAAAAGGTGTGAAAAATATGAGGAGCATGAAATTGTCTGAAAAATAGGAGGAGCATGAAGTGGTGTTCAAAAACATGAAGAGCCTGAAAAGTTGTGAAAAATATGAAGAGCTTCAAAAGGTGTCAAAAATATGAGGAGCATGAAACGGTCTGATAAATAGGAGGAGCATGAAGCGTTGTTCAAAAACATGAAGAGCCTGAAAAGGTGTGAAAAATATGAGGAGCATGAAATTGTCTGAAAAATAGGAGGAGCATGAAGTGGTGTTCAAAATCATGAAGAGCCTGAAAAGGTGTGAGAAATATGAAGAGCTTCAAAAGGTGTCAAAACTGTGAGAAGCATGAAACGGTCTGCAAAAAAGCAGGAGCATGAAGTGGTGTGGAAAAACATGAAGAGCTTGAAAAGGTGTGAAAAATATGAAGAGCTTCAAAACGTGTGAAAAATATGAGGAGCATGAAACGGGCTGAAAAATAGGAGAAGCATGAAGTGGTGTGGAAAAACATGAAGAGCCTGAAAAGGTGTGAAAAATATGAAGAGCTTCAAAACGTGTGAAAAATATGAGGAGCATGAAACGGTCTGAAAAATACATGCGGCATGAAATGGTGTTGAAAAACATGAAGAGCCTGAAAAGGTGTGAAAAATATGAAGAGCTTCAAAAGGTATGTAAAATATGAGGAGCATGAAACGGCCTGAAAAATAGAAGCAGCATGAAGTGGTGTTCAAAAACATGAAGAGCCTGAAAAGTTGTGAAAAATATGAAGAGCTTCAAATGGTGTCAAAAATATGAGGAGCATATAACGTTCTGAAAAATAGGAGGAGCATGAAACGGTGATCAAAAACATGAGAAGCCTGAAAAGGTGTGATAAATATGAAGAGCTTCAAATGGTGTCAAAAATATGAGAAGCATGAAACGGTCTGAAAGATAGGAGGAGCATTAAACGGTGATCAGAAACATGAAGAGCCTGAAAAGTTGTGAAAAATATGAAGAGCTTCAAAAGGTGTGAAATTCATGAGGAGCATGAAACGGTCTGAAAAATAGGAGAAGCATGAAGTGGTGTGGAAAAACATGAAGAGCCTGAAAATGTGTGAAAAATATGAAGAGCTTCAAAAGGTGTGAAATACATGAGGAGCATGAAACTCTCTGAAAAATAGGAGGAGCATGAAGTGGTGTTCAAAAACATGAAGAGCCTGAAAAGTTGTGAAAAATATGAAGAGCTTCAAAAGGTGTGAAAAATATGAGGAGCATGAAACGGTCTGAAAAATAGATGTGGCATGAAATGGTGTTGAAAAACATGAAGAGCCTGAAAAGTTGTGAAAAATATGAAGAGCTTCAAAAGGTATGAAAAATATGAGGAGCATGAAACGGCCTGAAAAATAGAAGCAGCATGAAATGGTGTTGAAAAATATGATGAGCCTGAAAAGGTGTGAAAAATATGAAGAAATTCAAAAGGCGTCAAAAATATGAAGAGCATGAAACGGTCTGTAAAATAGGAGGATCATGAAGCGGTGTTCAAAATCATGAAGAGCCTGAAAAGGTGTGAAAAATATGAAGAGCTTCAAAACGTGTCAAAATATGAGGAGCATAAAACGGTCTGAAAAATACGAGGAGCAAGAAGCGGTTTTGAAAAAAATGAACAGCCTGCAAACGTTTGAAAAATATGAAGAGCTACAAATGGTGTGAAATTAATGAGGAGCATGAAACGGTCTGAAAAATACGAGAAGCATGAAGTGGTGTGGAAAAACATGAAGAACCTGAAAAGGTGTGAAAAATATGAAGAGTTTCAAAAGGTGTCAAAAATATGAAGAGCATGAAACGTTCTGAAAAATAGGAGGAGCATGAAGCGGTGTTCAAAAACATGAAGAGCCTGAAAAGGTGTCAAAAATATGAAGAGCTTCAAAACGTGACAGAAATATTAGGAGCATGAAACCGTCTGAAAAATAGGAGGAGCATGAAGTGGTGTTGAAAAACATGAAGTGCCTGAAAAGGTGTGAAAAATATAAAGAGCTTCAAAAGGTGTGAATTACATGAGGAGAATGAAACAGTCTGAAAAAAAGGAGGAGCATAAGGCGGTGTTGAAAAACATGAAGAGCCTGAAAAGGTGTGAAAAATATGAAGAGATTCAAAAGGTGTCAATAATATGAGGAGCATGAAACGGTCTGAAAAATGGGAGGAGCATGAAGCTCTGTTCAAAAATATGAGGAGCCTGTAAAGGTGTGAAAAATATGAGGAGCATGAAATTGTCTGAAAAATAGGAGGAGCATGAAGTGGTGTGGAAAAACATGAAGAGCCTGAAAAGGTGTGAAAAATATGAAGAGCTTCAAAAGGTGTGAAATACATGAGGAGCATGAAACGGCCTGAAATATAGAAGCTGCATGAAACGGTGTGGAAAAACATGAAGAGCCTGAAAAGGTGTGATAAATATGAAGAGCTTCAAAAGGTGTGAAATACATGAGGAGCATGAAACTCTCTGAAAAATAGGAGGAGCATGAAGTGGTGTTCAAAAACATGAAGAGCCTGAAAAGTTGTGAAAAATATGAAGAGCTTCAAAACGTGTGAAAAATATGAGGAGCATGAAACGGTCTGAAAAATACATGCGGCATGAAATGGTGTTGAAAAACATGAAGAGCCTGAAAAGGTGTGAAAAATATGAAGAGCTTCAAAAGGTATGTAAAATATGAGGAGCATGAAACGGCCTGAAAAATAGAAGCAGCATGAAGTGGTGTTCAAAAACATGAAGAGCCTGAAAAGTTGTGAAAAATATGAAGAGCTTCAAATGGTGTCAAAAATATGAGGAGCATATAACGTTCTGAAAAATAGGAGGAGCATGAAACGGTGATCAAAAACATGAGAAGCCTGAAAAGGTGTGATAAATATGAAGAGCTTCAAATGGTGTCAAAAATATGAGAAGCATGAAACGGTCTGAAAGATAGGAGGAGCATTAAACGGTGATCAGAAACATGAAGAGCCTGAAAAGTTGTGAAAAATATGAAGAGCTTCAAAAGGTGTGAAATTCATGAGGAGCATGAAACGGTCTGAAAAATAGGAGAAGCATGAAGTGGTGTGGAAAAACATGAAGAACCTGAAAAGGTGTGAAAAATATGAAGAGCTTCAAAACGTGTCAAAAATGAGATGAGCATGATATTATCTGAAAGAAAGGAGGAGCATGAAGCGGTGTTGAAAAACATGAAGAGCCTGAAAAGGTGTGAGAAATATGGAGATCTTCAAAAGGTGTCAAAAATATGAGGAGCATGAAACGGTCTGAAAAATAGGAGGATCATGAAGTGATGTTGAAAAACATGAAGAGCCAAAAAAGGTGTGAAAAATCTGAAGAGCTTCAAAAGGTGTCAAAAATATGAGGAGCATGAAAAGGTCTGAAAAATAGGAGGAGCATGAAGCGGTGTTGAAAAACATGAAGAGCCTGAAAATGTGTGAAAAATTTGAAGAGCTTCAAAAGGTGTCAAAAATATGAGGAGGTTGAATCGGTCTGAAAAATAGGATGAGCATGAAGTGATGTTTAAAAACATGAAGAGCCTGAAAAGGTGTGAAAAATATGAAGAGCATTAAAAGATGTGAAAAATATGAGGAGCATGAACCGGTCTGAAAAATAGGAGGCGGATGAAGCGGTTTTGAAAAGCATGAAGAGTCTGAAAAGGTGTGAAAAATATGAAGACCTTCAAAAGGTGTGAAGTACATGAGGAGCATTAAACGCTCTGAAAAATAGGAGAAGTATGAAGTTTTGTTCAAAAACATGAAGAGCCTGAAAAGGTGTGAAATATATGAAGATCTTCAAAAGGTGTGAAAAATAGGAGGGGCATGAAACGGTCTGAAAAATAGGAGGTGCATGAAGCGGTGTTGAAAACATGAAGAGCCTGAAAACGTGTGAAATATGAACAGCTTCAAAAGGTGTGAAAAATATGAAGAGCTTCAAAAGGTGTGAAAAATATGAAGAGCTTCAAACGGTGTCAAAAATGAGATGAGCATGAAATGGCCTAAAAAATAGGAGGAGCATGAAGTGTTGGTGAAAAACATGAAGAGCCTGAAAAAGTGTGAAGTATATGAAGAGATTCAAAAGGTTTCAAAATATGAGGAGCATGAAACGGTCTGAAAAATAGAAGGAGAATGAAGCGGTTTTGAAAAACATGAAGAGCCTGAAAAGGTGTGCAAATTATGAAGAGCTTCAAAAGGTGTGAAAAATATGAGGAGCATGAGACGGTCTGAAAAATAGGAGGAGCATGAAGCGGTGTTGAAAAACATGAAGAGCCTGAAAAGGTGTGAGAAATATGGAGATCTTCAAAAGGTGTCAAAAATATGAGGAGCATGAAACGGTCTGAAAAATAGGAGGATCATGAAGTGATGTTGAAAAACATGAAGAGCCAAAAAAGGTGTGAAAAATATGAAGAGATTCAAAAGCTGTCAAAAATATGAGGAGCAGGAAAAGGTCTGAAAAATAGGAGGAGCATGAAGTGGTGTTGAAAAACATGAAGAGTCTGAAAAGGTGTGAAAAATATGAAGAGCTTCATAAGGTGTCAAAAATATGAGGAGCATGAAACGGTCTGGAAAATAGGAGAAGAAAGAAACGGTTTTAACAATCATGAAGAGCGTGAAAAGGTGTGAAATATATGAAGAGCTTCAAAAGGTGTCAAAAATATGAGGAGCATGAAACGGTCTGAAAAATTGGAGGAGCATGAAACGGTGTTCAAAAACATGAAGAGCCTGAAATGGTGTGAAAAATATGAGGAACTTCAAAAGGTGTCAAAAATATGAGGAGCATGAAACGCTCTGAAAAATAGGAGGAGCAGGAAGTGGTATTGAAAAACATGAAGACCTGAAAAGGTGTGAAATATATGAAGAGCTTCAAAAGGTGTCAAAAATATGAGGAGCATGAAACGGTCTGAAAAATAAGAGGAGCATGAAACGGTGTTCAAAAATATGAAGAGCCTGGAATGGTGTGAAAAATATGAGAGCCCCAAAACGTGTCAAAAATATGGGGAGAATGAAACGGTCTGAAACATACGATGAGCATGAAGTGGTGTTCAAAAATATAAAGAGCCTGAAAAGGTGTGAAGTATATGAAGAGCATCAAAAGGTGTGAAAAATATGAGGAGCATGAAACGGTGTGAAAAATATGAGGATCATGAAGCGGTGTGCAAAAACATGATGAGCCTGAAAAGGTGTGAAAAATATGAAGAGCTTCAAAAGCTGTCAAGTATATGAGGAGCATGAAACGGTATGAAAAATACGAGGAGCATGAAACGGTCTGAAAAATAGGATGAGCATGAAGCTTTTTTCAAAAAGATGAAGAGCCTGAAAAGGTGTGAAAAAGATGAAGAGCTTCAAAAGGTGTGAAATACATGAGGAGCATGAAACAGTCTGAAAAATAGGAGGAGCATGAAGCGATGTTCAAAAACATGAAGAGCCTGAAAAATTGTGAAAAATATGAAAAGCTTCAAAAGGTGTCAAAAATATGAGGACCTTGAAACGGTCTGAAAAATAGGAGGAGCATGAAGCAGTGTGGCAAAACATGAAGAGCCTGAAAAGGTGTGAAAGATATGAAGAGTTTCTGAAAGTGTCAAAAATATGAGGAGCATTAAAACGTCTGAAAAATAGGAGGAGCATGAAGTGCTGTTGAAAAACATTAAGAGCCTGAAAGAGTGTGAAAAATATGAAGAGCTTCAAAAGGTGTCAAAAATATGAGGAGCATGAAACGGTCTGAAAAATAGGAGGAGCATGAAACGGTGATCAAAAACATGAAGAGCCTGAAAAGGTGTGAGAAATATGAAGAGTTTCAAAAGGTATCAAAAATATGAGGAGACTGAAACGGTCTGAAAAATAAGAGGAGCATGAAGCGGTGTTCAAAAACATGAAGAGCCTGAAAAGGTGTGGAATATATGAAGACCTTCAAAAGGTGTCAAAAGTATGAGGAGAATGAAACGGTCTGAAAAATAGGAGGAGCATGAAAAGGTGATCAAAAACATGAAGAGCCTGAAAAGGTGTGAAAAATATGAAGAGCTTCAAAAGGTGTGAAATACATGAGGAACATGAAACGGGCTGAATAATAGGAGGAGCATGAAGTGGTGTTGAAAAACATGAAGATCCTGAAAAGGTGTGAAAAATATGAAGAGCTTAAAAAGGTGTGAAATACATGAGGAGCATGAAACTCTCTGAAAAAGAGAAATAGCATGAAGTGGTGTTCAAAAACAAGAAGAGCCTGAAAAGGTGTGAAAAATATGAAGAGCTTCAAAAGGTGTCAAAAATATGAGAAGCATGAAACGGTCTGAATAATAGGAGGAGCATGAAGCGGTGTTCAAAAACATGAAGAGTCTGAAAAGGTGTGAGAAATATGGAGATCTTCAAAAGGTGTCAAAAATATGAGGAGCATGAAACGGTCTGAAAAATAGGAGAAGCATGAAGTGGTGTTGAAAAACATGAAGATCCTGAAAAGGTGTGAAAAATATGAAGAGCTTCAAAAGTGTGAAATACATGACGAGCATGAAATGGCCTGAAAAATACGAGGAACATGAAATGGTGTTCAAAAACATGAAGAGCCTGAAAAGGTGTGAACAATATGAAGAGCTTCAAAAGGTGTCAAAAATATGAGAAGCATGAAACGGTCTGAATAATAGGAGGAGCATGAAGCGGTGTTCAAAAACATGAAGAGTCTGAAAAGGTGTGAAAAATATGAACAGCTTCAAAAGGTGTCAAAAATATGAGGAGCATGAAACGGTCTGAAAAATGGGAGGAGCATGAAATGGTGATCAAAAACATGAAGAGCCTGAAAAGGTGTGAAAAATATGAAGAGCTTCAAAAGGTGTGAAATACATGAGGAGCATGAAACGGGCTGAAAAATATGAGAAGAATGAAGTGGTGTTGAAAAACATGAAGAGCCTGAAAAAGTGTGAAAAATATGAAAAGCTTCAAAAGGTGTGAAATACATGAGGAGCATGAAACGGTCTGAAAAATAGGCGGAGCATGAAGCGATGTTGAAAAACATGAAGAGCCTGAAAAGGTGTGAAAAATATGAAGAGCTTCAAAAGGTGTGAAAAATATGAGGAGCATGATACAGTTTTAAAAATAGGAGGAGCATGAAGCGGTGTTGAAAAACATGAAGAGCCTGAAAACGTGTGAAAATACGAAGAGCTTCAAAAATATGAAAAATATGAAGAGCTTCAAAGGGTGAGAAAAATATGAAGAGCTTCAAAATGTGTCAAAAATATGAGGAGCATGAAACGTTCTGAAAAATAGGAGGAGCATGAAGCGGTGTTGAAATACATGAAGAGCCGGAAAACGTGTGAAAAATATGAAGAGCTTCAAAAGGTGTGAAAAATATGAAGAGCTTCAAAAGGTGTGAAATACATGAGGAGCATGAAACGGGTTGAAAAATAGGAGAAGCATGAAGTGGTGTGGAAAAATATGAAGAGCGTGAAAAGGTGTGAAAAATATGAAGAGCTTCAAAAGTTGTGAAATACATGAGGAGCATGAAACGGGCTGAAAAATAGGAGAAGCATGAAGTGGTGTGGAAATATATGAAGAGCGTGAAAAGGTGTGAAAAATATGAAGAGCCTCAAAAGGTGTGGAAAATATGAGGAGCATGATATGGTTTGAAAAATAGGATTAGCATGAAGCGTTGTTCAAAAACATGAAGAGCCTGAAAAAGTGTGAAAAATATGAACAGCTTCAAAATGTGTCAAATATATGAGGAGAAAGAAACGGTCTGAAAAAAGGAAGAGCATGAAGTGGTGTTCAAAAACCTGAAGAGCCTGAAAAGGTGTGCAAAATATGAAGAGCTTCAAAAGGTGTAAGAAATGAGATGAGCATGTAACGGTCTGAAAAATAGGAGGAGCATGAACTGGTGCTGAAAAACATGAAGAGCCTGAAAAGGTTTGAAAAATATGAAGAGCTTCAAAAGGTGTGAAAAATATGAGGAGCATGAAACGGTCTGAAAAATAGGAGGAGCATGAAGTAGAGCTGAAAAACATGAAGAGCCTGAAAAGGTGTGCACAATATGAAGAGCTTCAAAAGGTGTAAAAAATGAAATGAGCATGAAACGGTCTGAAAAATAGGAGGAGCATGAACTGGTGCTGAAAAACATGAAGAGCCTGAAAAGATGTGCAAATATGAAGAGCTTCAAAAGGTGTAAAAAATGAGAGCAGAATGAAACGGTCTGAAAAATAGGAGGAGCATGAACTGGTGCTGAAAAACATGAAAGCCTGAAAAGTTTTGAAAAATATGAAGAGCTTCAAAAGGTGTGAAAAATAAGAGGATCATGAAACGGGCTGAAAAATAAGAGGAGCATGAAGCGGTGTAGAAAACCATGAAGAGCCTGAAAAAATGTGAAAAATATGAAGAGCTTCAAAAGTAGGCAAAAATATGAAGAGAATGAAACGGTCAAAAAAATAGGAGGAGCATGAAACTGTGTTCAAAAACATGAAGAGTCTGAAAAGGTGTGAAATATATGAAGAGTTTCAAAAGGTGTCAAAAATATGAAGAGCATGAAACGGTCTGAAAAATAGGAGGAGCATGAAGTGTTGGTGAAAAACATTAAGAGCCTGAAGAAGTTTGAAGTATATGAAGAGATTCAAAAGGTGTCAAAATTATGAGGAGCATTAAACGGTCTGAAAAATAGGAGGAGCATGAAGCGGTGTTGAAAAACAAGAAGAGTCTGAAAAGGTGTGAAAAATATGAAGAGCTCAAAAGGTGTGAAAAATATGAGGAGCTTCAAAATGTGTCAAAAATGAGATGAGCATGATATTGTCTGAAAGAAAGGAGGAGCATGAAGCGGTGTTGAAAAACATGAAGCGCCTGAAAAGGTGTGAGAAATATGGAGATCTTCAAAAGGTGTCAAAAATATGAGGAGCATGAAACGGTCTGAAAAATAGGAGGATCATGAAGTGATGTTGAAAAACATGAAGAGCCAAAAAAGGTGTGAAAAATCTGAAGAGCTTCAAAAGGTGTCAAAAATATGAGGAGCATGAAAAGGTCTGAAAAATAGGAGGAGCATGAAGCGGTGTTGAAAAACATGAAGAGCCTGAAAATGTGTGAAAAATTTGAAGAGCTTCAAAAGGTGTCAAAAATATGAGGAGGTTGAATCGGTCTGAAAAATAGGATGAGCATGAAGTGATGTTTAGAAACATGAAGAGCCTGAAAAGGTGTGAAAAATATGAAGAGCATTAAAAGATGTGAAAAATATGAGGAGCATGAACCGGTCTGAAAAATAGGAGGCGGATGAAGCGGTTTTGAAAAGCATGAAGAGTCTGAAAAGGTGTGAAAAATATGAAGAACTTCAAAAGGTGTGAAGTACATGAGGAGCATTAAACGCTCTGAAAAATAGGAGAAGTATGAAGTTTTGTTCAAAAACATGAAGAGCCTGAAAAGGTGTGAAATATATGAAGATCTTCAAAAGGTGTGAAAAATAGGAGGGGCATGAAACGGTCTGAAAAATAGGAGGTGCATGAAGCGGTGTTGAAAACATGAAGAGCCTGAAAACGTGTGAAATATGAACAGCTTCAAAAGGTGTGAAAAATATGAAGAGCTTCAAAAGGTGTGAAAAATATGAAGAGCTTCAAACGGTGTCAAAAATGAGATGAGCATGAAATGGCCTAAAAAATAGGAGGAGCATGAAGTGTTGGTGAAAAACATGAAGAGCCTGAAAAAGTGTGAAGTATATGAAGAGATTCAAAAGGTTTCAAAATATGAGGAGCATGAAACGGTCTGAAAAATAGAAGGAGAATGAAGCGGTTTTGAAAAACATGAAGAGCCTGAAAAGGTGTGCAAATTATGAAGAGCTTCAAAAGGTGTGAAAAATATGAGGAGCATGAGACGGTCTGAAAAATAGGAGGAGCATGAAGCGGTGTTGAAAAACATGAAGAGCCTGAAAAGGTGTGAGAAATATGGAGATCTTCAAAAGGTGTCAAAAATATGAGGAGCATGAAACGGTCTGAAAAATAGGAGGATCATGAAGTGATGTTGAAAAACATGAAGAGCCAAAAAAGGTGTGAAAAATATGAAGAGATTCAAAAGCTGTCAAAAATATGAGGAGCAGGAAAAGGTCTGAAAAATAGGAGGAGCATGAAGTGGTGTTGAAAAACATGAAGAGTCTGAAAAGGTGTGAAAAATATGAAGAGCTTCATAAGGTGTCAAAAATATGAGGAGCATGAAACGGTCTGGAAAATAGGAGAAGAAAGAAACGGTTTTAACAATCATGAAGAGCGTGAAAAGGTGTGAAATATATGAAGAGCTTCAAAAGGTGTCAAAAATATGAGGAGCATGAAACGGTCTGAAAAATTGGAGGAGCATGAAACGGTGTTCAAAAACATGAAGAGCCTGAAATGGTGTGAAAAATATGAGGAACTTCAAAAGGTGTCAAAAATATGAGGAGCATGAAACGCTCTGAAAAATAGGAGGAGCAGGAAGTGGTATTGAAAAACATGAAGACCTGAAAAGGTGTGAAATATATGAAGAGCTTCAAAAGGTGTCAAAAATATGAGGAGCATGAAACGGTCTGAAAAATAAGAGGAGCATGAAACGGTGTTCAAAAATATGAAGAGCCTGGAATGGTGTGAAAAATATGAGAGCCCCAAAACGTGTCAAAAATATGGGGAGCATGAAACGGTCTGAAACATACGATGAGCATGAAGTGGTGTTCAAAAATATAAAGAGCCTGAAAAGGTGTGAAGTATATGAAGAGCATCAAAAGGTGTGAAAAATATGAGGAGCATGAAACGGTGTGAAAAATATGAGGATCATGAAGCGGTGTGCAAAAACATGATGAGCCTGAAAAGGTGTGAAAAATATGAAGAGCTTCAAAAGCTGTCAAGTATATGAGGAGCATGAAACGGTATGAAAAATACGAGGAGCATGAAACGGTCTGAAAAATAGGATGAGCATGAAGCTTTTTTCAAAAAGATGAAGAGCCTGAAAAGGTGTGAAAAAGATGAAGAGCTTCAAAAGGTGTGAAATACATGAGGAGCATGAAACAGTCTGAAAAATAGGAGGAGCATGAAGCGATGTTCAAAAACATGAAGAGCCTGAAAAATTGTGAAAAATATGAAAAGCTTCAAAAGGTGTCAAAAATATGAGGACCTTGAAACGGTCTGAAAAATAGGAGGAGCATGAAGCGGTGTTGAAAAATATGAAGAGCCTGAAAAGGTGTGAAAAATACGAAGAGCTTCAAAAGGTGTGAAATACATGAGGAGCATGAAACCGTCTGAAAAATAGGAGGAGCATGAAGCGATGTTCAAAAACATGAAGAGCCTGAAATGGTGTGAAAAATATCAAGAGTTTCAAAAGGTGTGAAAAATATGATGAGCATGAAACAGTCTGAAAATTAGGAGGAGCATGAAGCAGTGTGGCAAAACATGAAGAGCCTGAAAAGGTGTGAAAGATATGAAGAGTTTCTGAAAGTGTCAAAAATATGAGGAGCATGAAAACGTCTGAAAAATAGGAGGAGCATGAAGTGCTGTTGAAAAACATTAAGAGCCTGAAAGAGTGTGAAAAATATGAAGAGCTTCAAAAGGTGTCAAAAATATGAGGAGCATGAAACGGTCTGAAAAATAGGAGGAGCATGAAACGGTGATCAAAAACATGAAGAGCCTGAAAAGGTGTGAGAAATATGAAGAGTTTCAAAAGGTATCAAAAATATGAGGAGACTGAAACGGTCTGAAAAATAAGAGGAGCATGAAGCGGTGTTCAAAAACATGAAGAGCCTGAAAAGGTGTGGAATATATGAAGACCTTCAAAAGGTGTCAAAAGTATGAGGAGAATGAAACGGTCTGAAAAATAGGAGGAGCATGAAAAGGTGATCAAAAACATGAAGAGCCTGAAAAGGTGTGAAAAATATGAAGAGCTTCAAAAGGTGTGAAATACATGAGGAACATGAAACGGGCTGAATAATAGGAGGAGCATGAAGTGGTGTTGAAAAACATGAAGATCCTGAAAAGGTGTGAAAAATATGAAGAGCTTAAAAAGGTGTGAAATACATGAGGAGCATGAAACTCTCTGAAAAAGAGAAATAGCATGAAGTGGTGTTCAAAAACAAGAAGAGCCTGAAAAGGTGTGAAAAATATGAAGAGCTTCAAAAGGTGTCAAAAATATGAGAAGCATGAAACGGTCTGAATAATAGGAGGAGCATGAAGCGGTGTTCAAAAACATGAAGAGTCTGAAAAGGTGTGAGAAATATGGAGATCTTCAAAAGGTGTCAAAAATATGAGGAGCATGAAACGGTCTGAAAAATAGGAGAAGCATGAAGTGGTGTTGAAAAACATGAAGATCCTGAAAAGGTGTGAAAAATATGAAGAGCTTCAAAAGTGTGAAATACATGACGAGCATGAAATGGCCTGAAAAATACGAGGAACATGAAATGGTGTTCAAAAACATGAAGAGCCTGAAAAGGTGTGAACAATATGAAGAGCTTCAAAAGGTGTCAAAAATATGAGAAGCATGAAACGGTCTGAATAATAGGAGGAGCATGAAGCGGTGTTCAAAAACATGAAGAGTCTGAAAAGGTGTGAGAAATATGGAGATCTTCAAAAGGTGTCAAAAATATGAGGAGCATGAAACGGTCTGAAAAATAGGAGAAGCATGAAGTGGTGTTGAAAAACATGAAGATCCTGAAAAGGTGTGAAAAATATGAAGAGCTTCAAAAGTGTGAAATACATGACGAGCATGAAATGGCCTGAAAAATACGAGGAACATGAAATGGTGTTCAAAAACATGAAGAGCCTGAAAAGGTGTGAACAATATGAAGAGCTTCAAAAGGTGTCAAAAATATGAGAAGCATGAAACGGTCTGAATAATAGGAGGAGCATGAAGCGGTGTTCAAAAACATGAAGAGTCTGAAAAGGTGTGAAAAATATGAACAGCTTCAAAAGGTGTCAAAAATATGAGGAGCATGAAACGGTCTGAAAAATGGGAGGAGCATGAAATGGTGATCAAAAACATGAAGAGCCTGAAAAGGTGTGAAAAATATGAAGAGCTTCAAAAGGTGTGAAATACATGAGGAGCATGAAACGGGCTGAAAAATATGAGAAGAATGAAGTGGTGTTGAAAAACATGAAGAGCCTGAAAAAGTGTGAAAAATATGAAAAGCTTCAAAAGGTGTGAAATACATGAGGAGCATGAAACGGTCTGAAAAATAGGCGGAGCATGAAGCGATGTTGAAAAACATGAAGAGCCTGAAAAGGTGTGAAAAATATGAAGAGCTTCAAAAGGTGTGAAAAATATGAGGAGCATGATACAGTTTTAAAAATAGGAGGAGCATGAAGCGGTGTTGAAAAACATGAAGAGCCTGAAAACGTGTGAAAATACGAAGAGCTTCAAAAATATGAAAAATATGAAGAGCTTCAAAGGGTGAGAAAAATATGAAGAGCTTCAAAATGTGTCAAAAATATGAGGAGCATGAAACGTTCTGAAAAATAGGAGGAGCATGAAGCGGTGTTGAAATACATGAAGAGCCGGAAAACGTGTGAAAAATATGAAGAGCTTCAAAAGGTGTGAAAAATATGAAGAGCTTCAAAAGGTGTGAAATACATGAGGAGCATGAAACGGGTTGAAAAATAGGAGAAGCATGAAGTGGTGTGGAAAAATATGAAGAGCGTGAAAAGGTGTGAAAAATATGAAGAGCTTCAAAAGTTGTGAAATACATGAGGAGCATGAAACGGGCTGAAAAATAGGAGAAGCATGAAGTGGTGTGGAAATATATGAAGAGCGTGAAAAGGTGTGAAAAATATGAAGAGCCTCAAAAGGTGTGGAAAATATGAGGAGCATGATATGGTTTGAAAAATAGGATTAGCATGAAGCGTTGTTCAAAAACATGAAGAGCCTGAAAAAGTGTGAAAAATATGAACAGCTTCAAAATGTGTCAAATATATGAGGAGAAAGAAACGGTCTGAAAAAAGGAAGAGCATGAAGTGGTGTTCAAAAACCTGAAGAGCCTGAAAAGGTGTGCAAAATATGAAGAGCTTCAAAAGGTGTAAGAAATGAGATGAGCATGTAACGGTCTGAAAAATAGGAGGAGCATGAACTGGTGCTGAAAAACATGAAGAGCCTGAAAAGGTTTGAAAAATATGAAGAGCTTCAAAAGGTGTGAAAAATATGAGGAGCATGAAACGGTCTGAAAAATAGGAGGAGCATGAAGTAGAGCTGAAAAACATGAAGAGCCTGAAAAGGTGTGCACAATATGAAGAGCTTCAAAAGGTGTAAAAAATGAAATGAGCATGAAACGGTCTGAAAAATAGGAGGAGCATGAACTGGTGCTGAAAAACATGAAGAGCCTGAAAAGATGTGCAAATATGAAGAGCTTCAAAAGGTGTAAAAAATGAGAGCAGAATGAAACGGTCTGAAAAATAGGAGGAGCATGAACTGGTGCTGAAAAACATGAAAGCCTGAAAAGTTTTGAAAAATATGAAGAGCTTCAAAAGGTGTGAAAAATAAGAGGATCATGAAACGGGCTGAAAAATAAGAGGAGCATGAAGCGGTGTAGAAAACCATGAAGAGCCTGAAAAAATGTGAAAAATATGAAGAGCTTCAAAAGTAGGCAAAAATATGAAGAGAATGAAACGGTCAAAAAAATAGGAGGAGCATGAAACTGTGTTCAAAAACATGAAGAGTCTGAAAAGGTGTGAAATATATGAAGAGTTTCAAAAGGTGTCAAAAATATGAAGAGCATGAAACGGTCTGAAAAATAGGAGGAGCATGAAGTGTTGGTGAAAAACATTAAGAGCCTGAAGAAGTGTGAAGTATATGAAGAGATTCAAAAGGTGTCAAAAATATGAGGAGCATTAAACGGTCTGAAAAATAGGAGGAGCATGAAGCGGTGTTGAAAAACAAGAAGAGTCTGAAAAGGTGTGAAAAATATGAAGAGCTCAAAAGGTGTGAAAAATATGAAGAGCTTCAAAATGTGTCAAAAATGAGATGAGCATGATATTGTCTGAAAGAAAGGAGGAGCATGAAGCGGTGTTGAAAAACATGAAGCGCCTGAAAAGGTGTGAGAAATATGGAGATCTTCAAAAGGTGTCAAAAATATGAGGAGCATGAAACGGTCTGAAAAATAGGAGGATCATGAAGTGATGTTGAAAAACATGAAGAGCCAAAAAAGGTGTGAAAAATCTGAAGAGCTTCAAAAGGTGTCAAAAATATGAGGAGCATGAAAAGGTCTGAAAAATAGGAGGAGCATGAAGCGGTGTTGAAAAACATGAAGAGCCTGAAAATGTGTGAAAAATTTGAAGAGCTTCAAAAGGTGTCAAAAATATGAGGAGGTTGAATCGGTCTGAAAAATAGGATGAGCATGAAGTGATGTTTAGAAACATGAAGAGCCTGAAAAGGTGTGAAAAATATGAAGAGCATTAAAAGATGTGAAAAATATGAGGAGCATGAACCGGTCTGAAAAATAGGAGGCGGATGAAGCGGTTTTGAAAAGCATGAAGAGTCTGAAAAGGTGTGAAAAATATGAAGAACTTCAAAAGGTGTGAAGTACATGAGGAGCATTAAACGCTCTGAAAAATAGGAGAAGTATGAAGTTTTGTTCAAAAACATGAAGAGCCTGAAAAGGTGTGAAATATATGAAGATCTTCAAAAGGTGTGAAAAATAGGAGGGGCATGAAACGGTCTGAAAAATAGGAGGTGCATGAAGCGGTGTTGAAAACATGAAGAGCCTGAAAACGTGTGAAATATGAACAGCTTCAAAAGGTGTGAAAAATATGAAGAGCTTCAAAAGGTGTGAAAAATATGAAGAGCTTCAAACGGTGTCAAAAATGAGATGAGCATGAAATGGCCTAAAAAATAGGAGGAGCATGAAGTGTTGGTGAAAAACATGAAGAGCCTGAAAAAGTGTGAAGTATATGAAGAGATTCAAAAGGTTTCAAAATATGAGGAGCATGAAACGGTCTGAAAAATAGAAGGAGAATGAAGCGGTTTTGAAAAACATGAAGAGCCTGAAAAGGTGTGCAAATTATGAAGAGCTTCAAAAGGTGTGAAAAATATGAGGAGCATGAGACGGTCTGAAAAATAGGAGGAGCATGAAGCGGTGTTGAAAAACATGAAGAGCCTGAAAAGGTGTGAGAAATATGGAGATCTTCAAAAGGTGTCAAAAATATGAGGAGCATGAAACGGTCTGAAAAATAGGAGGATCATGAAGTGATGTTGAAAAACATGAAGAGCCAAAAAAGGTGTGAAAAATATGAAGAGATTCAAAAGCTGTCAAAAATATGAGGAGCAGGAAAAGGTCTGAAAAATAGGAGGAGCATGAAGTGGTGTTGAAAAACATGAAGAGTCTGAAAAGGTGTGAAAAATATGAAGAGCTTCATAAGGTGTCAAAAATATGAGGAGCATGAAACGGTCTGGAAAATAGGAGAAGAAAGAAACGGTTTTAACAATCATGAAGAGCGTGAAAAGGTGTGAAATATATGAAGAGCTTCAAAAGGTGTCAAAAATATGAGGAGCATGAAACGGTCTGAAAAATTGGAGGAGCATGAAACGGTGTTCAAAAACATGAAGAGCCTGAAATGGTGTGAAAAATATGAGGAACTTCAAAAGGTGTCAAAAATATGAGGAGCATGAAACGCTCTGAAAAATAGGAGGAGCAGGAAGTGGTATTGAAAAACATGAAGACCTGAAAAGGTGTGAAATATATGAAGAGCTTCAAAAGGTGTCAAAAATATGAGGAGCATGAAACGGTCTGAAAAATAAGAGGAGCATGAAACGGTGTTCAAAAATATGAAGAGCCTGGAATGGTGTGAAAAATATGAGAGCCCCAAAACGTGTCAAAAATATGGGGAGCATGAAACGGTCTGAAACATACGATGAGCATGAAGTGGTGTTCAAAAATATAAAGAGCCTGAAAAGGTGTGAAGTATATGAAGAGCATCAAAAGGTGTGAAAAATATGAGGAGCATGAAACGGTGTGAAAAATATGAGGATCATGAAGCGGTGTGCAAAAACATGATGAGCCTGAAAAGGTGTGAAAAATATGAAGAGCTTCAAAAGCTGTCAAGTATATGAGGAGCATGAAACGGTATGAAAAATACGAGGAGCATGAAACGGTCTGAAAAATAGGATGAGCATGAAGCTTTTTTCAAAAAGATGAAGAGCCTGAAAAGGTGTGAAAAAGATGAAGAGCTTCAAAAGGTGTGAAATACATGAGGAGCATGAAACAGTCTGAAAAATAGGAGGAGCATGAAGCGATGTTCAAAAACATGAAGAGCCTGAAAAATTGTGAAAAATATGAAAAGCTTCAAAAGGTGTCAAAAATATGAGGACCTTGAAACGGTCTGAAAAATAGGAGGAGCATGAAGCGGTGTTGAAAAATATGAAGAGCCTGAAAAGGTGTGAAAAATACGAAGAGCTTCAAAAGGTGTGAAATACATGAGGAGCATGAAACCGTCTGAAAAATAGGAGGAGCATGAAGCGATGTTCAAAAACATGAAGAGCCTGAAATGGTGTGAAAAATATCAAGAGTTTCAAAAGGTGTGAAAAATATGATGAGCATGAAACAGTCTGAAAATTAGGAGGAGCATGAAGCAGTGTGGCAAAACATGAAGAGCCTGAAAAGGTGTGAAAGATATGAAGAGTTTCTGAAAGTGTCAAAAATATGAGGAGCATGAAAACGTCTGAAAAATAGGAGGAGCATGAAGTGCTGTTGAAAAACATTAAGAGCCTGAAAGAGTGTGAAAAATATGAAGAGCTTCAAAAGGTGTCAAAAATATGAGGAGCATGAAACGGTCTGAAAAATAGGAGGAGCATGAAACGGTGATCAAAAACATGAAGAGCCTGAAAAGGTGTGAGAAATATGAAGAGTTTCAAAAGGTATCAAAAATATGAGGAGACTGAAACGGTCTGAAAAATAAGAGGAGCATGAAGCGGTGTTCAAAAACATGAAGAGCCTGAAAAGGTGTGGAATATATGAAGACCTTCAAAAGGTGTCAAAAGTATGAGGAGAATGAAACGGTCTGAAAAATAGGAGGAGCATGAAAAGGTGATCAAAAACATGAAGAGCCTGAAAAGGTGTGAAAAATATGAAGAGCTTCAAAAGGTGTGAAATACATGAGGAACATGAAACGGGCTGAATAATAGGAGGAGCATGAAGTGGTGTTGAAAAACATGAAGATCCTGAAAAGGTGTGAAAAATATGAAGAGCTTAAAAAGGTGTGAAATACATGAGGAGCATGAAACTCTCTGAAAAAGAGAAATAGCATGAAGTGGTGTTCAAAAACAAGAAGAGCCTGAAAAGGTGTGAAAAATATGAAGAGCTTCAAAAGGTGTCAAAAATATGAGAAGCATGAAACGGTCTGAATAATAGGAGGAGCATGAAGCGGTGTTCAAAAACATGAAGAGTCTGAAAAGGTGTGAGAAATATGGAGATCTTCAAAAGGTGTCAAAAATATGAGGAGCATGAAACGGTCTGAAAAATAGGAGAAGCATGAAGTGGTGTTGAAAAACATGAAGATCCTGAAAAGGTGTGAAAAATATGAAGAGCTTCAAAAGTGTGAAATACATGACGAGCATGAAATGGCCTGAAAAATACGAGGAACATGAAATGGTGTTCAAAAACATGAAGAGCCTGAAAAGGTGTGAACAATATGAAGAGCTTCAAAAGGTGTCAAAAATATGAGAAGCATGAAACGGTCTGAATAATAGGAGGAGCATGAAGCGGTGTTCAAAAACATGAAGAGTCTGAAAAGGTGTGAAAAATATGAACAGCTTCAAAAGGTGTCAAAAATATGAGGAGCATGAAACGGTCTGAAAAATGGGAGGAGCATGAAATGGTGATCAAAAACATGAAGAGCCTGAAAAGGTGTGAAAAATATGAAGAGCTTCAAAAGGTGTGAAATACATGAGGAGCATGAAACGGGCTGAAAAATATGAGAAGAATGAAGTGGTGTTGAAAAACATGAAGAGCCTGAAAAAGTGTGAAAAATATGAAAAGCTTCAAAAGGTGTGAAATACATGAGGAGCATGAAACGGTCTGAAAAATAGGCGGAGCATGAAGCGATGTTGAAAAACATGAAGAGCCTGAAAAGGTGTGAAAAATATGAAGAGCTTCAAAAGGTGTGAAAAATATGAGGAGCATGATACAGTTTTAAAAATAGGAGGAGCATGAAGCGGTGTTGAAAAACATGAAGAGCCTGAAAACGTGTGAAAATACGAAGAGCTTCAAAAATATGAAAAATATGAAGAGCTTCAAAGGGTGAGAAAAATATGAAGAGCTTCAAAATGTGTCAAAAATATGAGGAGCATGAAACGTTCTGAAAAATAGGAGGAGCATGAAGCGGTGTTGAAATACATGAAGAGCCGGAAAACGTGTGAAAAATATGAAGAGCTTCAAAAGGTGTGAAAAATATGAAGAGCTTCAAAAGGTGTGAAATACATGAGGAGCATGAAACGGGTTGAAAAATAGGAGAAGCATGAAGTGGTGTGGAAAAATATGAAGAGCGTGAAAAGGTGTGAAAAATATGAAGAGCTTCAAAAGTTGTGAAATACATGAGGAGCATGAAACGGGCTGAAAAATAGGAGAAGCATGAAGTGGTGTGGAAATATATGAAGAGCGTGAAAAGGTGTGAAAAATATGAAGAGCCTCAAAAGGTGTGGAAAATATGAGGAGCATGATATGGTTTGAAAAATAGGATTAGCATGAAGCGTTGTTCAAAAACATGAAGAGCCTGAAAAAGTGTGAAAAATATGAACAGCTTCAAAATGTGTCAAATATATGAGGAGAAAGAAACGGTCTGAAAAAAGGAAGAGCATGAAGTGGTGTTCAAAAACCTGAAGAGCCTGAAAAGGTGTGCAAAATATGAAGAGCTTCAAAAGGTGTGAAAAATATGAGGAGCATGAAACGGTCTGAAAAATAGGAGGAGCATGAAGTAGAGCTGAAAAACATGAAGAGCCTGAAAAGGTGTGCAAAATATGAAGAGCTTCAAAAGGTGTAAAAAATGAAATGAGCATGAAACGGTCTGAAAAATAGGAGGAGCATGAACTGGTGCTGAAAAACATGAAGAGCCTGAAAAGATGTGCAAAATATGAAGAGCTTCAAAAGGTGTAAAAAATGAGAGCAGAATGAAACGGTCTGAAAAATAGGAGGAGCATGAACTGGTGCTGAAAAACATGAAAGCCTGAAAAGTTTTGAAAAATATGAAGAGCTTCAAAAGGTGTGAAAAATAAGAGGATCATGAAACGGGCTGAAAAATAAGAGGAGCATGAAGCGGTGTAGAAAACCATGAAGAGCCTGAAAAAATGTGAAAAATATGAAGAGCTTCAAAAGTAGGCAAAAATATGAAGAGAATGAAACGGTCAAAAAAATAGGAGGAGCATGAAACTGTGTTCAAAAACATGAAGAGTCTGAAAAGGTGTGAAATATATGAAGAGTTTCAAAAGGTGTCAAAAATATGAAGAGCATGAAACGGTCTGAAAAATAGGAGGAGCATGAAGTGTTGGTGAAAAACATTAAGAGCCTGAAGAAGTGTGAAGTATATGAAGAGATTCAAAAGGTGTCAAAAATATGAGGAGCATTAAACGGTCTGAAAAATAGGAGGAGCATGAAGCGGTGTTGAAAAACAAGAAGAGTCTGAAAAGGTGTGAAAAATATGAAGAGCTCAAAAGGTGTGAAAAATATGAAGAGCTTCAAAATGTGTCAAAAATGAGATGAGCATGATATTGTCTGAAAGAAAGGAGGAGCATGAAGCGGTGTTGAAAAACATGAAGCGCCTGAAAAGGTGTGAGAAATATGGAGATCTTCAAAAGGTGTCAAAAATATGAGGAGCATGAAACGGTCTGAAAAATAGGAGGATCATGAAGTGATGTTGAAAAACATGAAGAGCCAAAAAAGGTGTGAAAAATCTGAAGAGCTTCAAAAGGTGTCAAAAATATGAGGAGCATGAAAAGGTCTGAAAAATAGGAGGAGCATGAAGCGGTGTTGAAAAACATGAAGAGCCTGAAAATGTGTGAAAAATTTGAAGAGCTTCAAAAGGTGTCAAAAATATGAGGAGGTTGAATCGGTCTGAAAAATAGGATGAGCATGAAGTGATGTTTAGAAACATGAAGAGCCTGAAAAGGTGTGAAAAATATGAAGAGCATTAAAAGATGTGAAAAATATGAGGAGCATGAACCGGTCTGAAAAATAGGAGGCGGATGAAGCGGTTTTGAAAAGCATGAAGAGTCTGAAAAGGTGTGAAAAATATGAAGAACTTCAAAAGGTGTGAAGTACATGAGGAGCATTAAACGCTCTGAAAAATAGGAGAAGTATGAAGTTTTGTTCAAAAACATGAAGAGCCTGAAAAGGTGTGAAATATATGAAGATCTTCAAAAGGTGTGAAAAATAGGAGGGGCATGAAACGGTCTGAAAAATAGGAGGTGCATGAAGCGGTGTTGAAAACATGAAGAGCCTGAAAACGTGTGAAATATGAACAGCTTCAAAAGGTGTGAAAAATATGAAGAGCTTCAAAAGGTGTGAAAAATATGAAGAGCTTCAAACGGTGTCAAAAATGAGATGAGCATGAAATGGCCTAAAAAATAGGAGGAGCATGAAGTGTTGGTGAAAAACATGAAGAGCCTGAAAAAGTGTGAAGTATATGAAGAGATTCAAAAGGTTTCAAAATATGAGGAGCATGAAACGGTCTGAAAAATAGAAGGAGAATGAAGCGGTGTTGAAAAACATGAAGAGCCTGAAAAGGTGTGCAAAATATGAAGAGCTTCAAAAGGTGTGAAAAATATGAGGAGCATGAGACGGTCTGAAAAATAGGAGGAGCATGAAGCGGTGTTGAAAAACATGAAGAGCCTGAAAAGGTGTGAGAAATATGGAGATCTTCAAAAGGTGTCAAAAATATGAGGAGCATGAAACGGTCTGAAAAATAGGAGGATCATGAAGTGATGTTGAAAAACATGAAGAGCCAAAAAAGGTGTGAAAAATATGAAGAGCTTCAAAAGATGTCAAAAATATGAGGAGCGGGAAAAGGTCTGAAAAATAGGAGGAGCATGAAGTGGTGTTGAAAAACATGAAGAGTCTGAAAAGGTGTGAAAAATATGAAGAGCTTCATAAGGTGTCAAAAATATGAGGAGCATGAAACGGTCTGGAAAATAGGAGAAGAAAGAAACGGTTTTAACAATCATGAAGAGCGTGAAAAGGTGTGAAATATATGAAGAGCTTCAAAAGGTGTCAAAAATATGAGGAGCATGAAACGGTCTGAAAAATAGGAGGAGCATGAAACGGTGTTCAAAAACATGAAGAGCCTGAAATGGTGTGAAAAATATGAGGAACTTCAAAAGGTGTCAAAAATATGAGGAGCATGAAACGCTCTGAAAAATAGGAGGAGCAGGAAGTGGTATTGAAAAACATGAAGACCTGAAAAGGTGTGAAATATATGAAGAGCTTCAAAAGCTGTCAAAAATATGAGGAGCATGAAACGGTCTGAAAAATAAGAGGAGCATGAAACGGTGTTCAAAAATATGAAGAGCCTGGAATGGTGTGAAAAATATGAGAGCCCCAAAACGTGTCAAAAATATGGGGAGCATGAAACGGTCTGAAACATACGAGGAGCATGAAGTGGTGTTCAAAAACATAAAGAGCCTGAAAAGGTGTGAAGTATATGAAGAGCATCAAAAGGTGTGAAAAATATGAGGAGCATGAAACGGTGTGAAAAATATGAGGATCATGAAGCGGTGTGCAAAAACATGATGAGCCTGAAAAGGTGTGAAAAATATGAAGAGCTTCAAAAGCTGTCAAGTATATGAGGAGCATGAAACGGTATGAAAAATACGAGGAGCATGAAACGGTCTGAAAAATAGGATGAGCATGAAGCTTTTTTCAAAAAGATGAAGAGCCTGAAAAGGTGTGAAAAAGATGAAGAGCTTCAAAGGTGTGAAATACATGAGGAGCATGAAACAGTCTGAAAAATAGGAGGAGCATGAAGCGATGTTCAAAAACATGAAGAGCCTGAAAAATTGTGAAAAATATGAAAAGCTTCAAAAGGTGTCAAAAATATGAGGACCTTGAAACGGTCTGAAAAATAGGAGGAGCATGAAGCGGTGTTGAAAAATATGAAGAGCCTGAAAAGGTGTGAAAAATACGAAGAGCTTCAAAAGGTGTGAAATACATGAGGAGCATGAAACCGTCTGAAAAATAGGAGGAGCAAGAAGCGATGTTCAAAAACATGAAGAGCCTGAAATGGTGTGAAAAATATCAAGAGTTTCAAAAGGTGTGAAAAATATGATGAGCATGAAACAGTCTGAAAATTAGGAGGAGCATGAAGCAGTGTGGCAAAACATGAAGAGCCTGAAAAGGTGTGAAAGATATGAAGAGTTTCTGAAAGTGTCCAAAATATGAGGAGCATGAAAACGTCTGAAAAATAGGAGGAGCATGAAGTGGTGTTGAAAAACATTAAGAGTCTGAAAGAGTGTGAAAAAAATGAAGAGCTTCAAAAGGTGTCAAAAATATGAGGAGCATGAAACGGTCTGAAAAATAGGAGGAGCATGAAACGGTGATCAAAAACATGAAGAGCCTGAAAAGGTGTGAGAAATATGAAGAGTTTCAAAAGGTATCAAAAATATGAGGAGACTGAAACGGTCTGAAAAATAAGAGGAGCATGAAGCGGTGTTCAAAAACATGAAGAGCCTGAAAAGGTGTGGAATATATGAAGACCTTCAAAAGGTGTCAAAAGTATGAGGAGAATGAAACGGTCTGAAAAATAGGAGGAGCATGAAACGGTGATCAAAAACATGAAGAGCCTGAAAAGGTGTGAAAAATATGAAGAGCTTCAAAAGGTGTGAAATACATGAGGAACATGAAACGGGCTGAAAAATAGGAGGAGCATGAAGTGGTGTTGAAAAACATGAAGATCCTGAAAAGGTGTGAAAAATATGAAGAGCTTAAAAAGGTGTGAAATACATGAGGAGCATGAAACTCTCTGAAAAAGAGAAATAGCATGAAGTTGTGTTCAAAAAGAAGAAGAGCCTGAAAAGGTGTGAAAAATATGAAGAGCTTCAAAAGGTGTGAAAAACATGAGGAGCATGAAACGGCCTCAAAAATAGGAGGAGCATGAATCGGTGTTGAAAAACATGAAGAGCCTGAAAAGGTGTGAAAAATATGAACAGCTTGAAAAGGTGTGAAAAATATGAAGAACTTCAAAAGGAGTGAAACATATGAAGAGCTTCAAAACGTGTGAAATACATGAGGAGCATGACACTCTCTGAAAAATAGAAGGAGCATGAAGTGGTGTTCAAAAACATGAAGAGCCTGAAAAGGTGTGAAAAATATGAAAAGCTTCAAAAGGTGTCAAAAATATGAGGAGCATGAAACGGGCTGAAAAATAGGAGAAGCATGAAGTGGTGTTGAAAAACATGAAGATCCTGAAAAGGTGTGAAAAATATGAAGAGCTTCAAAAGTGTGAAATACATGACGAGCATGAAATGGCCTGAAAAATACGAGGAACATGAAATGGTGTTCAAAAACATGAAGAGCCTGAAAAGGTGTGAACAATATGAAGAGCTTCAAAAGGTGTCAAAAATATGAGAAGCATGAAACGGTCTGAATAATAGGAGGAGCATGAAGCGGTGTTCAAAAACATGAAGAGTCTGAAAAGGTGTGAAAAATATGAACAGCTTCAAAAGGTGTCAAAAATATGAGGAGCATGAAACGGTCTGAAAAATGGGAGGAGCATGAAATGGTGATCAAAAACATGAAGAGCCTGAAAAGGTGTGAAAAATATGAAGAGCTTCAAAAGGTGTGAAATACATGAGGAGCATGAAACGGGCTGAAAAATATGAGAAGAATGAAGTGGTGTTGAAAAACATGAAGAGCCTGAAAAAGTGTGAAAAATATGAAAAGCTTCAAAAGGTGTGAAATACATGAGGAGCATGAAACGGTCTGAAAAATAGGCGGAGCATGAAGCGATGTTGAAAAACATGAAGAGCCTGAAAAGGTGTGAAAAATATGAAGAGCTTCAAAAGGTGTGAAAAATATGAGGAGCATGATACAGTTTTAAAAATAGGAGGAGCATGAAGCGGTGTTGAAAAACATGAAGAGCCTGAAAACGTGTGAAAATACGAAGAGCTTCAAAAATATGAAAAATATGAAGAGCTTCAAAGGGTGAGAAAAATATGAAGAGCTTCAAAATGTGTCAAAAATATGAGGAGCATGAAACGTTCTGAAAAATAGGAGGAGCATGAAGCGGTGTTGAAATACATGAAGAGCCGGAAAACGTGTGAAAAATATGAAGAGCTTCAAAAGGTGTGAAAAATATGAAGAGCTTCAAAAGGTGTGAAATACATGAGGAGCATGAAACGGGTTGAAAAATAGGAGAAGCATGAAGTGGTGTGGAAAAATATGAAGAGCGTGAAAAGGTGTGAAAAATATGAAGAGCTTCAAAAGTTGTGAAATACATGAGGAGCATGAAACGGGCTGAAAAATAGGAGAAGCATGAAGTGGTGTGGAAATATATGAAGAGCGTGAAAAGGTGTGAAAAATATGAAGAGCCTCAAAAGGTGTGGAAAATATGAGGAGCATGATATGGTTTGAAAAATAGGATTAGCATGAAGCGTTGTTCAAAAACATGAAGAGCCTGAAAAATTGTGAAAAATATGAAAAGCTTCAAAAGGTGTCAAAAATATGAGGAGCATGAAACGGTCTGAAAAATAGGAGGAGCATGAAGCGGTGTTGAAAAACATGAAGAACCTGAAAAGGTGTGAAAAATATGAAGAGCTTGAAAACGTGTGAAATATATGAAGAGCTTCAAAAGGTGTTAAAAATGAGATGAGCATGAAACCGTCTGAAAAATATGAGGAGCATGAAACGGTGATCAAAAACATGAAGAGCCTGAAAAGCTGTGAAAAATATGAAGAGCTTCAAAAGGTGTGAAATACATGAGGAGCATGAAACTCTCTGAAAAAGAGAAATAGCATGAAGTGGTGTTCAAAAACAAGAAGAGCCTGAAAAGGTGTGAAAAATATGAAGAGCTTCAAAAGGTGTGAAAAATATGAGGAGCATGATACAGTTTGAAAAATAGGAGGAGCATGAAGCCATGTTGAAAAACATGAAGAGTCTGAAAACGTGTGAAAATACGAAGAGCTTCAAAAATATGAAAAATATGAAGAGCTTCAAAAGGTGTGAAAAATATGAAGAGCTTCAAAAGGTGTCAAAATGAGATGAGCATGAAACGGTCTGCAAAATAGGAGGAGCATGAAATGGTGTTCAAAAACATGAAGAGCCTGAAAAGGTGTGAAAAACATGAAGAGCTTAAAAAGGTGTCAAAAATATGAGGAGCATGAAACGGTCTGAAAAAGAAGAGGAGCATGAAGCGGTGTTGAAAAACATGAAGAGCCTGAAAAGGTGTGAAAAATATGAAGAGCTTCAAATCGTGTGAAATACAAGAGGAGCATGAAACTCTCTGAAAAATAGGAGGAGCATGAAGCGGTTTTCAAAAACATGAAGAGCTTAAAAAGTTGTGAAAAATATGAAAAGCTTCAAGAGGTGTCAAAAAAGAGATGAGCATGAAACGGTCTGAACAATAGGAGGATCATGAAACGGTGTTGAAAAACATGAAGAGCCTGAAAAGTTGTGAAAAATATAAAGAGCTTCAAAAGGTGTCAAAATATGAGGAGCATGAAACGGTGTGAAAAATAGGAGGAGTATGAAGATGTGTTCAAAAACATGAAGAGCCTGAAAAGGTGTGAAAAATGTGAAGAGCTTCAAAAGGTGTGAAAAATATGAGGAGCATGATACAGTTTTAAAAATAGGAGGAGCATGAAGCGGTGTTGAAAAACATGAAGAGCCTGAAAACGTGTGAAAATATGAAGAGCTTCAAAAATATGAAAAATATGAAGAGCTTCAAAGGGTGAGAAAAATATGAAGAGCTTCAAAATGTGTCAAAAATATGAGGAGCAGGAAACGTTCTGAAAAATAGGAGGAGCATGAAGCGGTGTTGAAATACATGAAGAGCCGGACAAAGTGTGAAAAATATGAAGAGCTTCAAAAGGTGTGAAAAATATGAAGAGCTTCAAAAGGTGTGAAATACATGAGGAGCATGAAACGGGTTGAAAAATAGGAGAAGCATGAAGTGGTGTGGAAAAATATGAAGAGCGTGAAAAGGTGTGAAAAATATGAAGAGCTTCAAAAGGTGTGAAATACATGAGGAGCATGAAACGGGCTGAAAAATAGGAGAAGCATGAAGTGGTGTGGAAATATATGAAGAGCGTGAAAAGGTGTGAAAAATATGAAGAGCCTCAAAAGGTGTGGAAAATATGAGGAGCATGATATGGGTTGAAAAATAGGATTAGCATGAAGCGGTGTTCAAAAACATGAAGAGCCTCAAAAATTGTGAAAAATATGAAAAGCTTCAAAAGGTGTCAAAAATATGAGGAGCATGAAACGGTCTGAAAAATAGGAGGAACATGAAGCGGTGTTGAAAAACATGAAGAACCTGAAAAGGTGTGAAAAATATGAAGAGCTTGAAAACGTGTGAAATATATGAAGAGCTTCAAAAGGTGTTAAAAATGAGATGAGCATGAAACCGTCTGAAAAATATGAGGAGCATGAAACGGTGATCAAAAACATGAAGAGCCTGAAAAGCTGTGAAAAATATGAAGAGCTTCAAAAGGTGTGAAATACATGAGGAGCATGAAACTCTCTGAAAAAGAGAAATAGCATGAAGTGGTGTTCAAAAACAAGAAGAGCCTGAAAAGGTGTGAAAAATATGAAGAGCTTCAAAAGGTGTGAAAAATATGAGGAGCATGATACAGTTTGAAAAATAGGAGGAGCATGAAGCCATGTTGAAAAACATGAAGAGTCTGAAAACGTGTGAAAATACGAAGAGCTTCAAAAATATGAAAAATATGAAGAGCTTCAAAAGGTGTGAAAAATATGAAGAGCTTCAAAAGGTGTCAAAATGAGATGAGCATGAAACGGTCTGCAAAATAGGAGGAGCATGAAATGGTGTTCAAAAACATGAAGAGCCTGAAAAGGTGTGAAAAACATGAAGAGCTTAAAAAGGTGTCAAAAATATGAGGAGCATGAAACGGTCTGAAAAAGAAGAGGAGCATGAAGCGGTGTTGAAAAACATGAAGAGCCTGAAAAGGTGTGAAAAATATGAAGAGCTTCTAAAGGGATCAAAAATATGAGGAGCATGAAACGGTCTGAAAAATTGGAGGAGCAAGAAGTACTGTTGAAAAAAAGGAAGAGCCTGAAAAGGTGTGAAAAATATGAAAAGCTTCAAAAGGTGTCAAAAATATGAGGACCTTGAAACGGTCTGAAAAATAGGAGGAGCATGAAGCGGTGTTGAAAAATATGAAGAGCCTGAAAAGGTGTGAAAAATATGAAGAACTTCTAAAGGTGTCAAAAATATGAGGAGCAAGTAACGGTCTGAAAAATAGGAGAAGCATGAAGCGGTGTTGAAAAACATGAAGAGCCTCAAAAGGTGTGAAAAATATGAAGAGCTTGAAAAGGTGTGAAATATATGAAGAGCTTCAAAAAGTGTCAAAATTGAGATGAGCATGAAACTGTCTGACAAATAGGAGGAGCATGAAACCGTGATCAAAAACATGAAGAGCCTGAAAAGGTGTGAAAAATATGAAGAGCTTCAAAAGGTGTGAAATACATGAGGAGTTTGAAACGGGCTGAAAAATAGGAGAAGCATGAAGTGGTGTGGGAAAATTTGAAGAGCCTGAAAAGGTGTGAAAAATTTGAAGAGCCTGAAAAGGTGTGAAAAATATGAAGAGCCTGAAAAGGTGTGAAAAATTTGAAGAGCCTGAAAAGGTGTGAAAAATTTGAAGAGCCTGAAAAGGTGTGAAAAATTTGAAGAGCCTGAAAAGGTGTGAAAAATTTGAAGAGCCTGAAAAGGTGTGAAAAATATGAAGAGCTTCAAATCGTGTGAAATAAAAGAGGAGCATGAAACTCTCTGAAAAATAGGAGGAGCATGAAGTGGTTTTCAAAAACATGAAGAGCTTAAAAAGTTGTGAAAAATATGAAAAGCTTCAAGAGGTGTCAAAAATGAGATGAGCATGAAACGGTCTGAAAAATAGGAG
Organism: Dama dama; assembly: GCF_033118175.1. Lineage (NCBI taxonomy): Eukaryota > Metazoa > Chordata > Mammalia > Artiodactyla > Cervidae > Dama > Dama dama. The sequence goes on from NW_026870927.1 coordinate 1,960,210, forward strand.
GAGCATGAACCGGTGTTCAAATACATGAAAAGCCTGAAAAGGTGTGAAAAATATGAAGAGCTTCAAAAATATGAAAAATATGAAGAGCTTCAAAAGGTGTGAAAAATATGAAGAGCTTCAAAAGGTGTCAAAAATATGAGAAACATGAAACGGTCTGAAAAATTGGAGGAGCATGAAGCGGTGTTCAAAAACATGAAGAGCCTGAAAAGGTGTGAAAAATATGAAGAGCCTGAAAAGCTGTGAAAAATATGAAAAGCTTTAAAAGGTGGCAAAAATATGAGGAGCATGAAACAGTCTGAAAAATAGTAGGAGCATGAAGCGGTGTTCAAAAACATGAACAGCCTGAAAAGGTGTGAAAAATATGAAGAGCCTGAAAAGGTGTGAAAAATATGAAGATCTTTAAAAGGTGTCAAAAATATGAGTAGCATGAAACAGTCTGAAAAATAGTAGGAGCATGAAGCGGTGGTGAAAAACATAAAGAGCCGCAAAAGGTGTGAAAAATATGAAGAGCTTCCAAAGGTGACAAAAATATGAGAAGCATGTAACGGTCTGAAAAATAGGAGGAACATGAAGCGGTGTTCATAAACATGGAGACCCTGAAAAGGTGTGAAAAATATGAAGAGCATCAAAAGGTGTCAAAAAAATGTGGATCGTGAAACGGTCTGAAAAATAGGAGGAGATCGAAATCGTGTTAAAAAGCATGAAGAGCCTGAAAAGGTGTGAAAAATATGAAGAACATCAAAAGGTGTGAAAAATATGAAGAGCTTCAAAATGTATCAAAAAGAGATGAGCATGAAACGGTCTGCAAAATAGGAGGAGCATGAAGTGGTGTTGAAAAACATGAAGAGCCTGAAAAGGTGTGAGAAATATGAAGAGTTTCAAAAGGTGTCAAAAATATGAGGAGACTGAAACCGTCTGAAAAATAAGAGGAGCATGAAGTGGTGTTCAAAAACATGAAGAGCCTGAAAAGGTGTGAAATATATGAAGACCTTCAAAAGGTGTCAAAAATATGAGGAGAATGAAACGGTCTGAAAAATAGGCGGAGCATGAAATGGTGATCAAAAACATGAAGAGCCTGAAAAGGTGTGAAAAATATGAAGAGCTTCAAAAGGTGTGAAATACATGAGGAGCATGAAACGGGCTGAAAAATAGGAGAAGCATGAAGTGATGTTGAAAAACATGAAGATCCTGAAAAGGTGTGAAAAATGTGAAGAGCTTCAAAAGGTGTGAAATACATGAGGAGCATGAAACTCTCTGAAAAATAGAAGGAGCATGAAGTGGTGTTCAAAAACATAAAGAGCCTGAAAAGGTGTGAAAAATATGAAAAGCTTCAAAAGGTGTCAAAAATATGAGGAGCATGAAACGGGCTGAAAAATAGGAGAAGCATGAAGTGGTGTTGAAAAACATGAAGATCCTGAAAAGGTGTGAAAAATATGAAGAGCTTCAAAAGGTGTGAAATACATGAGGAGTATGAAATGGCCAGAAAAATACGAGGAGCATGAAACTGTGTTAAAAAACCTGAAGAGCCTGAAAAGGTGTGAAAAATATGAAGAGCTTCAAAAGATGTCAAAAATATGAGGAGCATGAAACGGTCTGAAAAATAGAAGCAGCATGAAGCGGTGTTGACATAGATGAAGAGCCTGAAAACGTGTGAAAAATATGAAGAGATTCAAAAGGTGTGAAAATTATGAAGAGCTTCAAAAGGTGTCAAAATTAGATGAGCATGAAACGGTCTGAAATATAGGAGGAGCAAGAAGTAGTGTTGAAAAAATGAAGAACCTGAAAAGGTGTGAAAAATATGAAGAGCTTCAAAAGGTGTCAAAAATATGAGGAGCATGAAACGGTCTGAAAAATAGGAGGAGCATGAAGCGGTGTTGAAAAACATGAAGAGCCTTAAAATGTGTGAAATATATGAAGAACCTCAAAAGGTGTGAAATACATGAGGAGCATGAAACGGGCTGAAAAATAGGAGGAGCATGAAGCGGTGTGGCAAAACATGAAGAGCCTGAAAAGGTGTGAAAGATATGAAGAGTTTCTAAAGGTGTCAAAAATATGAGGAGCATGAAAACGTCTGAAAAATAGGAGGAGCATGAAGTTGTGTTGAAAAACATTAAGAGCCTGAAAGGGTGTGAAAAATATGAAGAGCTTCAAAAGGTGTCAAAAATATGAGGAACATGAAACGGTCTGAAAAATAGGCGGAGCATGAAGCGGTGTTCTAAAACATGAAGAGCGTGAAAAGGTGTGAAAAATATGAAGAGCTTCAAAAGGTGTCAAACATAAGAGGAGCATGAAACGGTCTGAAAAATAGGAGGAGCATGAAACGGTGTTGAAAAACATAAAGAGCCTGCAAATGGTGTAAAAAATATGAAGAGCTTCAAAAGGTGTGAAAAATATGAAGAGCTTCAAAAGGAGTCAAAAATATGAGGAACATGAAACAGTCTGAAAAATTGGAGGAGCATGAAGCCCTGTTCAAAAACATGAACAGCCTGAAAATGTGTGAAAAATATGAAGAGCCTGAAAAGGTGTGAAAAATATGAAGAGCTTCAAAAGGTGTCAAATATATGAGGAGCATGAAATGGTCTGAAAAATAGGAGGATCATAAAGTGGTGTTGAAAAACATGAAGAGCCTGAAAATGGTGTGAAAAATATCAAAGGCTTCAAACGGTGTCAAAAATGAGATGTGCATGAAACGGTCAGAAAAATAGGAGGAGCATGAAACGATGTTCAAAAACATGAAGAGCCTGAAAAGGTGTGAAAAATATGAAGAGCCTCAAAAAATGTCAAAAATATGAGGAATATGAAACGGTCTGAAAAATAGTAGGATCATAAAGCGGTGTTGAAAAACATGAAGAGATGAAAATTGTGTGAAAAATATGAAGAGCTTCAAAAGGAGTCAAAAATGAAATGTGCATGAAACGGTCTGAAAAATATGAGGAGCATGAAGTGGTTGTTAAAAACATGAAAAGCCTGAAAATGTGTGCAAAATACGAAGAGCTTCAAAAGGTGTGAAATACATGAGGAGCATGAAATGGTCTGAGAAATAGGAGGAGCATGAAGCGGTGTTCATAAACATGTAGAGACTGAAAAGGTGTGAAAAATATGAAGAGCTTCAAAAATATGAAAAATATGAAGAGGTTCAAAAGGTGTGAAAAATATGAAGAGCTTCAAAAGGTGTCAAAAATATGAGGAGCATGAAATGGTCTAAAAAATCGGAGGAGCATGAAATGGTGTTCAAATACATGAAGAGACTGAAAAGGTGTGAAAAACATGAAGAGCTTCAAATGGTGTGAAATACATGAGGAGCATGAAACGGTCTGAAAAATAGGAGGAGCAAGAAGGTGTGCTCAAAAACATGAAGAACCTGAAAAAGTGTGAAAAATATGAAGATCTTCAAAAATATGAAAAATATGAAGAGCTTCAAAAGGTGTGAAAAATATGAGGAGCATGAAACGGTCTGAAAAATATGAGGAGCATGAAGCGCTGTTCAAAAACATGAAGAGCCTAAAAGGTGTGAAAAATATGAAGAGATTCAAAAGGTGTCAAAAATATGAGGAGCATGAAACGGCCTCAAAAATAGGAGGAGCATGAATCGGTGATGAAAAACATGGAGAGCCTGAAAAGGTGTGAAAAATATGAAGAGCTTGAAAAGGTGTGAAAAATATGAAGAACTTCAAAAGGTGTGAAACATATGAAGAGCTTCAAAACGTGTGAAATACATGAGGAGCATGAAACTCTCTGAAAAATAGAAGGAGCATGAAGTGGTGTTCAAAAACATGAAGAGCCTGAAAAGGTGTGAAAAATATGAAAAGCTTCAAAAGGTGTCAAAAATATGAGGAGCATGAAACGGGCTGAAAAATAGGAGAAGAATGAAGTGGTGTTGAAAAACATGAAGATCCTGAAAAGGTGTGAAAAATATGAAGAGCTTCAAAAGTGTGAAATACATGACGAGCATGAAATGGCCTGAAAAATACGAGGAACATGAAACGGTGTTCAAAAACATGAAGAGCCTGAAAAGGTGTGAACAATATGAAGAGCTTCAAAAGGTGTCAAAAATATGAGGAGCATGAAATCGTATGAAAAATAGGAGAAGCATGAAGTGCTGTTGAAAAACATTAAGAGCCTGAAATGGTGTGAAAAATATGAAGAGCTTCAAAAGGTGTCAAAAATATGAGAAGCATGAAACGGTCTGAATAATAGGAGGAGCATGAAGCGGTGTTCAAAAACATGAAGAGTCTGAAAAGGTGTGAAAAATATGAACAGCGTCAAAAGGTGTCAAAAATATGAGGAGCATGAAACGGTCTGAAAAATGGGAAGAGCATGAAATGGTGATCAAAAACATGAAGAGCCTGAAAAGGTGTGAAAAATATGAAGAGCTTCAAAAGGTGTGAAATACATGAGGAGCATGAAACGGGCTGAAAAATAGGAGAAGAATGAAGTGGTGTTGAAAAACATGAAGAGCCTGAAAAAGTGTGAAAAATATGAAAAGCTTCAAAAGGTGTGAAATACATGAGGAGCATGAAACTCTCTGAAAAATAGAAGGAGCATGAAGTGGTGTTCAAAAACATGAAGAGCCTGAAAAGTTGTGAAAATATGAAGAGCTTCAAAAATATGAAAAATATGAAGAGCTTCAAAGGGTGAGAAAAATATGAAGAGCTTCAAAAGGTGTCAAAAATATGAGGAGCATGAAACGGTCTGAAAAATAGGCGGAGCAGGAAGCGATGTTGAAAAACATGAAGAGCCTGAAAAGGTGTGAAAAATATGAAGAGCTTCAAAAGGTGTGAAAAATATGAGGAGCATGATACAGTTTTAAAAATAGGAGGAGCATGAAGCGGTGTTGAAAATCATTAAGAGCCTGAAAACGTGTGAAAATATGAAGAGCTTCAAAAATATGAAAAATATGAAGAGCTTCAAAGGGTGAGAAAAATATGAAGAGCTTCAAAATGTGTCAAAAATATGAGGAGCATGAAACGGTCTGAAACATAGGAGGAGCATGAATCGGTGTTGAAAAACGTGAAGAGCCTGAAAAGGTGTGAGAAATATGAAGAGCTTCAAAGTGTGAAAAATATGAAGAGCTTCAAAAGTTGTCAAAAATTAGATGAGCATGAAACGGTCTGAAAAATAGGAGGAGCATGAAGTGGTGTTGAAAAACATGAAGAGCCTGAAATGGTGTGAAATATATGAAGACCTTCAAAACGTGTGAAAAATATGAGGAGCTTCAAAAAGTGTCAAAATTATGAGGAGCATGAAACGGTCTGAAAAATAGGAGGAGCATGAAGCGGTGTTCAAAAATACGAGGAGCATGAAGAGGTGTTGAAAAAAATGAAGAGCCTGAAAAGGTGTGAAAAATATGAAGAGCTTCAAAAGTTGTCAAAAATTAGATGAGCATGAAACGGTCTGAAAAATAGGAGGAGCATGAAGTGGTGTTGAAAAACATGAAGAGCCTGAAATGGTGTGAAATATATGAAGACCTTCAAAACGTGTGAAAAATATGAGAAGCTTCAAAAAGTGTCAAAATTATGAGGAGCATGAAACGGTCTGAAAAATAGGAGGAGCATGAAGCGGTGTTGAAAAATACGAGGAGCATGAAGAGGTGTTGAAAAAAATGAAGAGCCTGAAAAGGTGTAAAAATATGCAGAGCTTCTAAAGGTGTCAAAAATATGAGGAGCCTGAAACGGTCTGAAAAATAGGAGGGGCATGAAGCGATGTTGAAAAACATGCAGAGCCTGAAAATGTGTGAAAAATATGAAGATCTTCTACAGGTGTCAAATATATGAGGATAATGAAACGGCCTGAAAAATTGGAGGAGCATGAAGAGGTGTTGAAAAACATGAAGATCTTGAAAAGGTGTGAAAAATATAAGGAGCTTCAAAAGGTGTCAAAATTATGAGGAGCATGAAACGGTCTGAAAAATAGGAGGAGCATGAAGTGGTGTTGAAACACATGAAGACCCTGAAATGGTGTGAAATATATGAAGACCTTCAAAATGTGTGAAACATATGAGGAGCTTCAAAACGTGTCAAAAATATGAGGAGCATGAAATGGTCTGAAAAATCGGAGGAGCATGAAGCGGTGTTCAAAAACATGAAGAGCCTGACAAGGTGTGAAAAATATGAAGAGCTTCAAAAGGTGTCAAAATATTAGGATCATGAAACGGTCTGAACATACGAGGAGCATGAAGCGGTGTTCAAAAACATGAAGAGCCTGAAAAGTTGTGAAAAATATGAAGAGCTTCAAAAGCTGTCAAAAATATGAGAAGCTTGAATAGGTCTGAAAAATAGGAGGAGCATGAAGCGGTGTTCAAAAACATGAAGAGCCTGAAAAGGTGTGAAAAATATGAAGAGCTTCAAAAAGGATGAAAAATATGAGGAGCATGAAACTGTCAGAAAAATTGGAGGATCATGAAGCGGTGTTGAAAAACATGAAGAGCCTGAAAAGGTGAGAAAAATACGAAGAGCTTCTAAAGGTGTGAAAAATATGAGGAGCATGAAACGGTCTCAAAATAGGAGGAGCATGAAACGGTCTGAAAAATAGGAGGAGCATGAAGCGGTGATGAAAAAAAAGAAGAGCATGAAATGGTTTGAAGAATATAAGGAGCTTCAAAAGGTATCAAAAATAGTAGTAGCATGAAACGGTGTTCAAAAACTTGAAGAGCCTGAAAATGTGTAAAATATGAACAGGTTAAAAGGTGTCAAAATATGAGGAGCATGAAACGTTCTGAAAAATAGGAGGAGCATGAAGCGGTGATGAAAAAAAAGAAGAGCATGAAATGGTTTGAAGAATATGAAGAGCTTCAAAAAGTATCAAAAATAGGAGTAGCATGAAGCCGTGTTGAAAAACATGAAGAGCCTGAAAAGGTGTGAAAAATATGAAGAGCATGAAACCGTATGAAAAATAGGAGGAGCATTAAGCGGTGTTCAGAAACATGAAGAGCCTGAAAACTGTGAAAAATATGAAGAGCTTCAAAAAGTGTGAAAAATATGAAGAGCTTCAAAAGGTGTGAAAAATATGAGGAGCATGAAACGGTCTCAAAATAGGAGGAGCATGAAACGGTCTGAAAAATAGGAGGTGCCTGAAGCGGCATTCAAAAACATGAAGATCCTGAAAAGGTGTGAAATATATGAACAGGTTCAAAAGGTGTCAAAAGTATGAGGAGCATGAAACAGTCTAAAAATAGGAGGAGGATGAAACGGTGTTGAAAAACATGAAGAGCCTGAAAATGTGTGAAAAATATGAAGAGTTTCAAAAGGTGTCAAAAATATGAGGAGCATGAAACTGTCTAAAATATAACAGGAGCATGAAACGGTTTTCAAGTACATGAAGAGCCTGAAAATATGTGAAAAATATGAAGAGCTACAAAGGGTGTCAAAATTATGTCCAGCATGAACGGTCTGAAAAATAGGAGGAGCATGAAGCGTTGTTGAAAAACTAGAAGAGCCTGAAAAGGTGTGAAAAAAATGAAGAGCTTCAAAAAGTGTCAAAAATGTGAGGAACATGAAACGATTTGAAAAATAGCAGGAGCATGAAACGGTGTTGAAAAACATGAAGAGCCTGAAAAGAGTGAAATATATGAAGAGCTTCAAAAGGTGTCAAAAATATGAGGAGCATGAAGCGGTCTGAAAAACAGGAGGAGCATGAAGCAGTGTTGAAAACATGAAGAGCCTGAAAAGGTGTGAAATATATGAAGAGCTTCAAAAGGTGTCAAAAATATGAGGAGCATGAAACGGTCTGAAAAATAGGAGGAGCATAAAACGTTGTTGAAATACATGAAGAGCATGAAAAGGTGTGAAAAATATGAAGGGCTTCAAAAGGTTTCAGAATTATGATGAAAAATAGGAGGAGCATGAAACGGTGTTGAAAAACATGAAGTGCCTGTAAAGGTGTGAAAAATATGAAGAGATAAAAAATATGTCAAAAATATGAGAAGCATGAAACAATCTGAAAAATAGGAGGAGCATGAAATGGTGTTGAAAAACATAAAGAGCATGAAAAGGTGTGAAAAATATGACGGGCTTCAAATGGTTTCAAAAATATGAGGAGCATGAAACGGTCTGAAAAATAGGAGGAGCATGAAACTGTGTTGAAATCATGAAGAGCCTGAAAAGGTGTGAAAAATACGAAGAGCTTCAAAAGGTGTCAAACATATGAGGAACATGAAACGGTCTGAAAAACAGGAGGAGCATGAAGCGGTGTTCAAAAACTTGAAGAGCTTGAAAAGGAGTGAAATATATGAAGAGCTTAAAAAGGTGTGAAATATAGGAGGAGCATGAAGCGGTGTTCAGAAACATGAAGAGCCTTAAAATGTGTGAAATATATGAAGAGCTTCTAAAGGTGTCAAAAATAAGAGGAGCATGAAACAGTCTGAAAATAGAAGGAGCATGAAACGGTGTTGAAAAACATGAAGAGCCTAAAAACTTGTGAAAAATATGAAGTGCTTCAAAAGGTGTGAAAAATATAAAGAGCTTCAAAAGGTGTCAAAATATGAGGAGCATGAAACGGTCTGAAAAATAGGAGGAGGATGAAGCGATGTTGAAAAACATGAAGAGTCTGAAACGGTGTGAAATATATGAAGAGCTTCACAAGGTGTCAGAAATATGAGGAGCATGAAACGGTCTGAAAAATAGGAGGAGCATGAAACGGAGTTGAAAAACCTGAAGAAAAGGAAAAGGTGAGAAATATATGAAGAGCTTCAAAAGGTGTGAAAAATATGAGGAGCATGAAACGGTCTGAAAAATAGGAGGAGTATTAAACGGTGTTCAAAAACATGAAAAGCCTGAAAATGTGTGAAAAATATTAAGAGCTTCAAAAGGTGTGAAAAATATAGGAGCATGAAGCGGTGTTCAAAAACATGAAGAGCCTGAAAAGGTGTGAAATATATGAAGAGCTCCAAAAGGTGTCAGAAATATGAGGAGCATGAAACAGTCTGAAAAAAAGGAGGAGCTTGAAATGGTGTTGAAAAACAAGAAGAGCCTGAAATGGTGTGAAAAATATGAAGAGCTTCAACAGGTGTGTAAAATATGAGGAGCATGAAACGTTCTGAAAAATAGGAGGAGCATGAAGCTTTGTTGACCAAAATGAAGAGCCTGAAATGGTGTGAAAAATATGAAGAGCTTCAAAAGGTGTCAAAAATTTGAGAAGCATGAAACGGTCTGAAAAATAGGAGGAGCGTGAAGCGGTGTTCCAAAACATGAAGAGCTTGAAAAGGTGTGAAATATAAGAAGAGCTTCAAAAGGTGTGAAATATAGGAGGAGCATGAAGCGGTGTTCAGAAACATGAAGAGCCTTAAAAGTTGTGAAATATATGAAGAGCTTCAAAATGTGTCAAAAATATGAGGAGCATGAAATAGTCTGAAAAGTAGGAGGAGCATGAAATGGTGTTGGAAAACATGAAGAGCATGAAAAGATGTGAAAAATATGAAGAGCTTCTAAAGGTGTCAAAAATAAGAGGAGCATGAAACAGTCTGAAAATAGGAGGAGCATGAAACGGTGTTGCAAAGCATGAAGAGCCTGAAAATGTGTGAAAGATATGGAGAGCTTCAAAAGGTGTCAAAAATACAACAGCATGAAACAGTCTGAAAATACGAGGAGCATGAAACGGTGTTGAAAAGCATGAAGAGCCTGAAAAGGTGTGAAAAACATGAAGAGCTTCAAAGGGTGAAATAATATGAGGAGCATGAAACGGTCTGAAAAATAGGAGGAGCATGAAACGGTGTTGAAAAACATGAAGAGCCTGAAAATTTGTGAATAATATGAAGAGCTTCAAAAGGTGTCAAATATATGAGGAGCATGAAAAGTTTTGAAAAATAGGAATAGCATGAAGCGGTGTTCAAAAACGTGAAGAGCCTGAGAAGGTGTGAAAAATATGAACAGCTTCAATGGTGTCAAAAATATGAGGAGCATGAAACGGTCTGAAACATAGGAGGAGCATGAAACGGTGTTGAATAACATGAAGAGCCTGGAATGGTATGAAAAATATGAAGAGCGTCAAAACGTGTCAAAAATATGAGGAGCATGAAACGGTCTGAAAAATAGGAGCAGCATGAAATGGTGTTCAAAAACATGAAGATCCTGAATAGGTGTGAAAAATATGAAGAGCTTCAAAAGGTGTCAAATATATGAAGAGCATGAAACGGTCTGAAAAATCGGAGGAGCATGAAGCTGTGCTCAAAAACATGAAGATCCAGAAAAGGTGTGAAAAAATGAAGAGCTTCGAAAGGTGTGACAAATACGAGGAGCAGGAAACGGTCTGAAAATTTGGAGGAGTAAGAAACGTGCTGAAAAATAGTAGGAGCATGAAACTGGCAGAAAAATAGGAGGATCATGAAGCCGTGTAAAAAAACATGAAGAGCGTGAAAGCTTGTGAAAAATAGGAGGAGCTTCAAAATGTGTGAAAAATATGAGGAGCATGAAACGGTCTGAAAATAGGAGGAGCATGAAGCGGTGTTGAAAAACATGAAGAGAATGAAAAGGTGTGAAAAATATGAAGAGCTTCAATACGTGTCAAAAATATGAGGAGCATGAAATGTTCTGAAAAATAGGAGCATGAAGCGGTGTTGAAAAACATGAAGAGCCTGAAAAGGTGTGAAAAATATGAAGAGCTTCAATACGTATCAAAAATATGCAGAGGCTGAAACGGTCTCAAAAATAGGAGGAGCATGAAACGGTCTGAAAAATAGGAGGAGCATGAAGCGGTGTTGAAAAACATGAAGAGCCTGAAGAGATGTGAAAAATATTAAGAGCTTCAAAAGGTTTCAAATAAATGAGGAGCATGAAAAGGTCTGATAAACAGGAGGAGCGTGAAGCGATGTTCAAAAACATGAAGGGCCTTAAAAGGTGTGAAAAATATAAAGAGCTTCAATAGGTTTCAAAAATATGAGGAGCATGAAACGGTCTGAAAAATAGGAGGAGCCTGAAGCGGTGTTGAAAAACATGAAGGGCCTGAAAAGGTATGAAAAATATGAAGAGCTTCAAAAGGTGTCAAAAATATGAGGAGCATGAAACACTCTCAACAATAGAAGGAGCAAGAAACGGTCTGAAAAATAGGAGTAGCATGAAAAGGTGTTGAAAAAATGAAGAGCCTGAAAAGGTGTGAAAAATATGAAGAGCTTCAAAAAGTGTCAAAAATATGAGGAGCATGAAACGGTCTGAAACATAGGAGGAGCATGAAACGGTGTTGAAAAAGATGAAGAGCCTGAAAAGGTGTGAAAAATATGAAGAGCGTCAAAAAGTGTCAAAAATATGAGGAGCATGAAACGGTCTGAAAAATAGGAGGAGCATGAAAAGGTGTTGAAAAACATGAAGAGCCTGAAAATGTGTGAAAAATATGAAGAGCTTCAAAAGTTGTGAAAAATATGAAGAGCTTCAAAGGGTGTCAAAGATATGAGGAGCATGAAACGTTCTGAAAAATAGGAGGAGTATGAAGCGATGTTGAAAAACATGAAGAGTCTGAAAAGGTGTGAAATATATGAAGAGCTTCAAAAGGTGTGAAATATAGGAGGAGCATGAAGCGTTGTTCAAAAACATGAAGAGCCTTAAAAGGTGTGAAATATATTAAGAGCTTCTAAAGGTGTCAACAATAAGAGGAGCATGAAACAGTCTCAAAATAGGAGGAGCATGAAACGGTGTTGAAAAGCATGAAGAGCCTGAAAATATGTGAAAAATATGGAGAGCTTCAAAAGGTGTCAGAAATATGAGGAGAATGAAACGGTCTGAAAAATAGGAGGAGCATGAAACGGTGTTGAAAAACATGAACAGCCTTAAAACTTGTGAAAAATATGAAGAGCTTCAAAAGGTGTGAAAAATATGAAGAGCTTCAAAAGGTGTCAAAAATATGAGGAGCATGAAACGGTCTGAAAAATAGGAGGAGGATGAAGCGATGTTGAAAAACATGAAGAGTCTGAAAAGGTGTGAAATATATGAAGAGCTTCAAAATGTGTCAGAAATACGAGGAGCATGAAACGGTCTGAAAAATAGGAGGAGCATGAAACGGTGTTGAAAAACCTGAAGAACAGGACAAGGAGAGAAATATATGAAGAGCTTCAAAAGGTGTGAAAAATATGAGGAGCATGAAACGGTTTGAAAAATAGGAGGAGCATTAAACGGTGTTCAAAAACATGAAGAGCCTGAAAATGTGTGAAAAATATTAAGAGCTTCAAAAGGTGTGAAAAATATGAGGAGCATGAAGCGGTGTTCAAAAACATGAAGAGCTTGAATAGGTGTGAAATATATGAAGATCTTCAAAAGGTGTGAAAAATAGGAGGAGCATGAAGCCGTGTTCAAAAACATGAAGACCCTGAAAAGGTGTGAAATATATGAAGAGCTTCCAAAGGTGTCAGAAATATGAGGAGCATGAAACAGTCTGAAAAATAGGAGGAGCTTGAAATGGTGTTGAAAAACAAGAAGAGCCTGAAATGGTGTGAAAAATATGAAGGACTTCAACAGGTGTGTAAAAGATGAGGAGCATGAAACGGTCTGAAAAATAGGAGGAGCATGAAGCTTTGTTGACAAAAATGAAGAACATAAAAAGGTGTGAAAAATATGAAGAGCTTCAAAAGTTGTCAAAAATTTGAGAAGCATGAAACGGTCTGAAAAATACGAGGAGCATGAAATGATGTTGAAAAACATGAAGAGCCTGAAAAGGTGTGAAATAAATGAAGAGCTTCAAAACGTGTCAAAAATATGAGGAGCATGAAACGGTCTGAAAAATAGGAGGAGCATGAAGCGGTGTTGAAAAATATGAAGACCCTGAATAGGTGTGAAAAATATGAAGAGGTTCAAAAGGTGTCAAAAATATGAGGAGCATGAAACGGTCTGAATAAAAGGAGGAGCATGAAACGATGTTCAGAAACATGAAGAGACTGAAAAAGTGTGAAAAATATGAAGAGCTTCAAAAATTGTGAAAAATATGAGGAGCATGAAACGATCTGAAAAATAGGTGGAGCAGCAAGCGGTGTTCAAAAACATGAAGAGCCTGACAGGTGTGAAAAGTATGAAGAGCTTCAAAAAGTGTGAAAAATATGAAGAGCTTCAAAAGTGTGAAAAATATGAGGAGCATGAAATGGTCTGAAAAACAGGAGAAGAATGAAGAGGTGTTTAAAAACATGAAGAGCCTGAAAAGGTGTGAAATATATGAAGAACTTCAAAAGGTTTCAAAAATATGAGGAGCATGAAACGGTCTGAAACATAGGAGGAGCATGAAACGGTGCTGAAAAAGATGAAGAGCCTGAAAAGGTCTGAAAAATATGAAGAGCTTCAAAAAGTGTCTAACATATGAAGAGAATGAAACGGTCCGAAAAATATGAGGAGCATGAAACGGTGCTGAAAAAGATGAAGAGCTTGAAAAGGTCTGAAATATATGAAGAGCTTCAAAAAGTGTGAAAAATATGAGGAGCATGAAACGGTCTGAAACATAGGAGGAGCATGAAATGGTGTTGAAAAAGATGAAGAGCCTGAGAAGGTGTGAAAAATATGAAGAGCTTCAAAAAGTGTCAAAAATATGAGGAGCATGAAACGGTCTGAAAAATAGGAGGAGCATGAAAAGGTGTTGAAAAACAAGAAGAGCCTGAAAAGGTGTGAAATATATGAAGAACTTCAAAAGCTTTCAAAAATATGAGGAGCATGAAAAGGTCTGAAACATAGGAGGAGCATGAAACGGTGTTGAAAAAGATGAAGAGCCTGAAAAGATGTGAAAAATATGAAGAGCTTCAAAAAGTGTCAAAAATATGAGGAGCATGAAACGGTCTGAAAATAGGAGGAGCATGAAAAGGTGTTGAAAAACATGAAGAGCCTGAAAATGTGTGAAAAATATGAAGAGCTTCAAAAGGTGTGAAAAATATGAAGAGCTTCAAAAGTGTCAAATATATGAGGAGCATGAAACGTTCTGAAAAATAGGAGGAGTATGAAGCGATGTTGAAAAACATGAAGAGTCTGAAAAGGTGTGAAATATATGAAGAGCTTCAAAAGGTGTGAAAAATATGAAGAGCTTCAAAAGGTGTCAAATATATGAGGAGCATGAAACGGTCTGAAAAATAGGAGGAGTATGAAGCGATGTTGAAAAACATGAAGAGTCTGAAATGGTGTGAAATATATGAAGAGCTTCAAAAGGTGTGAAATATAGGAGGAGCATGAAGCGTTGTTCAAAAACATGAATAGCCTTAAAAGGTGTGAAATATATTAAGAGCTTCTAAAGGTGTCAAAAATAAGAGGAGCATGAAACAGTCTCAAAATAGGAGGAGCATGAAACGGTGTTGAAAAGCATGAACAGCCTCAAAATATGTGAAAAATATGGAGAGCTTCAAAAGGTGTCAGAAATACGAGGAGCATGAAAGGGTCTGAAAAATAGGAGGAGCATGAAGCGGTGTTGAAAAATATGAAGACCCTGAATAAGTGTGAAAAATATGAAGAGCTTCAACAGGTGTGTAAAGGTGAGGAGCATGAAATGCTTTGAAAAATAGGAGGAGCATGAAGCTTTGTTGACAAAAATGAAGAACATGAAAAGGTGTGAAAAATGTGAAGAGCTTCAAAAGGTGTCAAAAATTTGAGAAGCATGAAACGGTCTGAAAAATACGAGGAGCATGAAGCAATGTTGAAAAACATGAAGAGCCTGAAAAGGTGTGAAATAAATGAAGAGCTTCAAAACGTGTCAAAAATATGAGGAGCATGAAACGGTCTGAATAAAAGGAGGAGCATGAAACGATGTTCAAAAACATGAAGAGCCTGAAAAAGTGTGAAAAATATGAAGAGCTTCAAAAAGTGTGAAAAATATGAGGAGCATGAAACGATCTGAAAAATAGGTGGAGCAGGAAGCGGTGTTCAAAAACATGAAGAGCCTGACAGGTGTGAAAAGTATGAAGAGCTTCAAAAAGTGTGAAAAATATGAAGAGCTTCAAAAAGTGTGAAAAATATGAGGAGCATGAAATGGTCTGAAAAACAGGAGAAGAATGAAGAGGTGTTTAAAAACATGAAGAGCCTGAAAAGGTGTGAAATATATGAAGAACTTCAAAAGGTTTCAAAAATATGAGGAGCATGAAACGGTCTGAAAAATATGAGGTGCATGAAACGGTGTTGAAAAAGATGAAGAGCCTGAAAAGGTGTGAAAAATATGAAGAGCTTCAAAAAGTGTCAAAAATATGAAGAGAATGAAATGGTCCGAAAAATAGGAGGAGCATGAAAAGGTGTTGAAAAACATGAAGAGGGTGAAAATATGTGTAAAATATGAAGAGCTTCAAAAGGTGTGAAAAATATGAAGAGCTTCAAAAGGTGTGAAAAATATGAAGAGCTTCAAAAGGTGTCAAATATATTGGGAGCATGAAACGGTCTGAAAAATAGGAGGAGTATGAAGCGATGTTGAAAAACATGAAGAGTCTGAAAAGGTGTGGAATATATGAAGAGCTTCAAAAGGTGTGAAATACAGGAGGAGCATGAAGCATTGTTCAAAAACATGAAGAGCCTTAAAAGGTGTGAAATATATTAAGAGCTTCTAAAGGTGTCAAAAATAAGAGGAGCATGAAACAGTCTCAAAATAGGAGGAGCATGAAACGGTGTTGAAAAGCATGAAGAGCCTGGAAATATGTGAAAAATATGGAGAGCTTCAAAAGGTGTCAGAAATATGAGGAGCATGAAAGGGTCTGAAAAATAGGAGGAGCATGAATCGGTGTTGAAAAACATGAACAGCCTTAAAACGTGTGAAAAATATGAAGAGCTTCAAAAGGTGTGAAAAATATGAAGAGCTTCAAAAGGTGTCAAAAATATGAGGAGCATGAAACGGTCTGAAAAATAGGAGGAGGATGAAGCGATGTTGAAAAACATGAAGAGTCTGAAAAGGTGTGAAATATATGAAGAGCTTCAAAATGTGTCAGAAATATGAGGAGCATGAAACGATCTGAAAAATAGGAGGAGCATGAAACGGTGTTGAAAAACCTGAAGAACAGGAAAAGGTGAGAAATATATGAAGAGCTTCAAAAGGTGTGAAAAATATGAGGAGCATGAAACGGTCTGAAAAATAGGAGGAGCATTAAACGGTGTTCAAAACCATGTAGAGCCTGAAAATGTGTGAAAAATATTAAGAGCTTTAAAAGGTGTGAAAAATATGTGGAGCATGAAGCGGTGTTCAAAAACATGAAGAGCTAGAAAAGGTGTGAAATATATGAAGATCTTCAAAAGGTGTGAAAAATAGGAGGAGCATGAAGCGGTGTTCAAAAACATGAAGAGCCTGAAAAGGTGTGAAATATATGAAGAGCTTCCAAAGGTGTCAGAAATATGAGGAGCATGAAACAGTCTGAAAAATAGGAGGAGCTTGAAATGGTGTTGAAAAACAAGAAGAGCCTGAAATGGTGTGAAAAATATGAAGAGCTTCAACAGGTGTGTAAAAGATGAGGAGCATGAAACGGTTTGAGAAATAGGAGGAGCATGAAGCTTTGTTGACAAAAATGAAGAACATGAAAAGGTGTGAAAAATATGAAGAGCTTCAAAATGTGTCAAAAATTTGAGAAGCATGAAACGGTCTGAAAAATACGAGGAGCATGAAGCGATGTTGAAAAACATGAAGAGCCTGAAAAGGTGTGAAATAAATGAAGAGCTTCAAAACGTGTCAAAAATATGAGGAGCATGAAACGGTCTGAAAAATAGGAGGAGCATGAAGCGGTGTTGAAAAATATGAAGACCGTGAATAGGTGTGAAAAATATGAAGAGGTTCAAAAGGTGCCAAAAATATGAGGAGCATGAAACGGTCTGAATAAAAGGAGGAGCATGAAACGATGTTCAAAAACATGAAGAGCCTGAAAAAGTGTGAAAAATATGAAGAGCTTCAAAAAGTGTGAAAAATATGAGGAGCATGAAACGATCTGAAAAATAGGTGGAGCAGGAAGCGATGTTCAAAAACATGAAGAGCCTGACAGGTGTGAAAAGTATGAAGAGCTTCAAAAAGTGTGAAAAATATGAAGAGCTTCAAAAAGTGTGAAAAATATGAGGAGCATGAAATGGTCTGAAAAACAGGAGAAGAATGAAGAGGTGTTTAAAAACATGAAGAGCCTGAAAAGGTGTGAAATATATGAAGAACTTCAAAAGGTTTCAAAAATATGAGGAGCATGAAACGGTCTGAAACATAGGAGGAGCATGAAGCAGTGTTCAAAAACATGAAGAGCATGAAAAGGTGTGAAGAAAATGAAGAGTTTCAAAAGTTGACATAAATATGAGGAGAATGAAACGGTCTGAAAAATATGAGGAGCATGAAACGGTGTTGAAAAAGATGAAGAGCCTGAAAAGCTGTGAAAAATATGAAGAGCTTCAAAAAGTGTCAAAAATATGAAGCGAATGAAACAGTCCGAAAAATAGGAGGAGCATGAAAAGGTGTTGAAAAACATGAAGAGGGTGAAAATATGTGTAAAATATGAAGAGCTTCAAAAGGTGTGAAAAATATGAAGAGCTTCAAAAGGTGTGAAAAATATGAAGAGCTTCAAAAGGTGTCAAATATATGAGGAGCATGAAACGGTCTGAAAAATAGGAGGAGTATGAAGCGATGTTGAAAAACATGAAGAGTCTGAAAAGGTGTGAAATATATGAAGAGCTTCAAAAGGTGTGAAATATAGGAGGAGCATGAAGCATTGTTCAAAAACATGAAGAGCCTTAAAACGTGTGAAATATATTAAGAGCTTCTAAAGGTGTCAAAAATAAGAGGAGCATGAAACAGTCTCAAAATAGGAGGAGCATGAAACGGTGTTGAAAAGCATGAAGAGCCTGAAAATATGTGAAAAATATGGAGAGCTTCAAAAGGTGTCAGAAATATGAGGAGCATGAAAGGGTCTGAAAAATAGGAGGAGCATGAAACGGTGTTGAAAAACATGAACAGCCTTAAAACTTGTGAAAAATATGAAGAGCTTCAAAAGGAGTGAAAAATATGAAGAGCTTCAAAAGGTGTCAAAAATATGAGGAGCATGAAACGGTCTGAAAAATAGGAGGAGGATGAAGCGATGTTGAAAAACATGAAGAGTCTGAAAAGGTGTGAAATATATGAAGAGCTTCAAAATGTGTCAGAAATATGAGGAGCATGAAACGGTCTGAAAAATAGGAGGAGCATGAAACGGTGTTGAAAAACCTGAAGAACAGGACAAGGTGAGAAATATATGAAGAGCTTCAAAAGGTGTGAAAAATATGAGGAGCATGAAACGGTCTGAAAAATAGGAGGAGCATGAAACGGTGTTCAAAACCATGTAGAGCCTGAAAATGTGTGAAAAATATTAAGAGCTTTAAAAGGTGTGAAAAATATGAGGAGCATGAAGCGGTGTTCAAAAACATGAAGAGCTTGAAAAGGTGTGAAATATATGAAGATCTTCAAAAGGTGTGAAAAATAGGAGGAGCATGAAGCGGTGTTCAAAAACATGAAGAGCCTGAAAAGGTGTGAAATATATGAAGAGCTTCCAAAGGTGTCAGAAATATGAGGAGCATGAAACAGTCAGAAAAATAGGAGGAGCTTGAAATGGTGTTGAAAAACAAGAAGAGCCTGAAATGGTGTGAAAAATATGAAGAGCTTCAAGAGGTGTGTAAAAGATGAGGAGCATGAAACGGTTTGAAAAATAGGAGGAGCATGAAGCTTTGTTGACAAAAATGAAGAACATGAAAAGGTGTGAAAAATATGAAGAGCTTCAAAAGGTGTCAAAAATTTGAGAAGCATGAAACGGTCTGAAAAAGACGAGGAGCATGAAGCGATGTTGAAAAACATGAAGAGCCTGAAGAGGTGTGAAATAAATGAAGAGCTTCAAAACGTGTCAAAAATATGAGGAGCATGAAACGTTCTGAAAACTAGGAGGAGCATGAAGCGGTGTTGAAAAATATGAAGACCCTGAATAGGTGTGAAAAATATGAAGAGGTTCAAAAGGTGTCAAAAATATGAGGAGCATGAAACGGTCTGAATAAAAGGAGGAGCATGAAACGATGTTCAAAAACATGAAGAGCCTGAAAAGGTGTGAAATATATGAAGAACTTGAAAAGGTTTCAAAAATATGAGGAGCATGAAACGGTCTGAAACATAGGAGGAGCATGAAGCAGTGTTCAAAAACATGAAGAGCATGAAAAGGTGTGAAGAAAATGAAGAGTTTCAAAAGTTGACATAAATATGAGGAGAATGAAACGGTCTGAAAAATATGAGGAGCATGAAACGGTGTTGAAAAAGATGAAGAGCCTGAAAAGGTGTGAAAAATATGAAGAGCTTCAAAAAATGTCAAAAATATGAAGAGAATGAAACGGTCCGAAAAATAGGAGGAGCATGAAACGGTGTTGAAAAACATGAAGAGGGTGAAAATATGTGTAAAATATGAAGAGCTTCAAAAGGTGTGAAAAATATGAAGAGCTTCAAAAGGTGTGAAAAATATGAAGAGCTTCAAAAGGTGTGAAAAATATGAAGAGCTTCAAAAGGTGTCATAAATATCAGGAGCATGATACGGTCTCAAAAATAGGAGGAACATGAAGCGATGTTGAAAACCATGAAGAGCCTGAAAACGTGTGAAAAATATGAAGAGCTTCAAAAGGTGTCAAAAATAAGAGGTGCATGACACAGTCTGAAAAATAGGAGGAGCATGAGACGGTCTGAAAAATAGGAGGAGCATGAAGTGGTGTTGAAAAACATGAAGAGCCTGAAAAGGTGTTAAAAATCGGAGAAGCTTCAAAAGGTGTCAAAAATATGAGGAGAATGAAACGGTCTGAAAAATAGGATGAACATGAAACGGTGTTCAAAAACATGAAGAGTCTGGAATGCTGTGAAAAATATGAAGAGCTTCAAAAAGTGTTAAAAATATGCGGAGCGTGAAACGGTCTGAAAAATAGGAGCAGCATGAAATGGTGTTCAAAAACATGAAGATCCTGAAAAGGTGTAAAAAATATGAAGAGCTTCAAAAGGTGTCAAAAATATGAGGAGCATGAAACGGTCTCAAAAATATGAGGAGCATTTAGCGGTGTTCAAAAACTTGGAGGGCCTGAAAAAGTGTGAAAAATATGAAGAGCTCCAAAATTTGTCAAAAATATGAGGAGCATGAAACGGTCTCAAAAATAGGAGGAGCGTGAAGCAGTGTTGAAAAACTTGAAGAGCCTGAAAACGTGAGAAAAATATGAAGAGCTTCAAAAGATGTCAAAAATATGAGGAGAATGAAACGGTCTGAAATATACGAGGAGCATGAAGCGGTGTTGAAAAACATGAAGAGCCTGAATAAGTGTGAAAAAGATGAAGAACTTCAAAAGGTGTGAAAAATATGAAGAATTTCAAAAGGTGTCCAAAATGAGATGAACATGAAACCGTCTGAAAAATAGGAGGAGCATGAAGTGGTGTTGAAAAACATGAAGACCCTGAAAAGGAGTGAAAAACATGAAGAGCTTCAAAAGGTGTCAAAAATATGAAGAGCTTCAAAGGTGTCAAAAATGAGATGAACATGAAACCGTCTGAAAAATAGGAGGAGCATGAAGCGGTGTTCAAAAACATGAAGAGCCTGAAAAGGTGTGAAAAATATGAAGAGCTTCAAAAGGTGTCAAATATATGAGGAGCATGAAACGGTCTGAAAAATAGGAAGAGCATGAAGCGGTGTTCAAAAACATGAAGTGCCTGAAAAGGTGTGAAAAATATGAAGAACTTCAAAAGGTGCGAAAAATAGGAGGAGCACGAAGCGGTGTTCAATAACATGAAGAGTCTGAAAACGTGTGAAAATATGAAGAGCTTCAAAAATATGAAAAATATGAAGAGCTTCAAAAGGTGTCAAAAATATGAGGAGCATGAAACGGTCTGAAAAATAGGAGGAGCATGAAACCGTGTTCAAAAACATGAAGAGCCTGAAAAGGTGTGAAAAATATGAAGAGCTTCAAAAGGTGTGAAAAATAGGAGGAGCATGAAGCGGTGTTCAAAAACATGAAAAGCCTGAAAAGGTGTGAAAAATATGAAGAGCATCAAAAGGTGTCAAAAATATGAGGAGCATGAAACGGTCTGAAAAATAGGAGGAGCATGAAGCGGTGTTGAAAAACATGAAGAGCCTGAAAAGGTGTTAAAAATATGAAGAGCTTCAAAAGGTTTCAAATATATGAGCAGCAAGAATCGGGCTGAAATATAGGAGTAGCAAGAAACGGTGTTCAAAAACATGCAGAGCCTGAAAAGTTGTGAAAAATATGAAGAGCTTCAAATGGTGTCAAATATATGAAGAGCTTCAAAAGGTGTCAAAAATGAGATGAGCATGAAACGGTCTGAAAAATAGGAGGAGCAAGAAGTGGTGTTCAAAAAAATGAAGAGCCTGAGAAGGTGTGAAATATATCAAGAACTTCAAAAGGTGTCAAAAATATGAGGAGCATGAAACGGTCTGAAAAATAGGAGGAGCATGAAACGGTGTTGAAAAACATGCAGAGCCTGAAAAGGTGTGAAAAATATGAAGAACTTCAAAAGGTGTGAAATATATGAGGAGCATGAAACGGTCTTAAAAATAGGAGGAGCATGAAGCGGTGTTCAAAAATATGAAGAGCCTGACAAGGTGTGAAAAATATGAAGAGCTTCAAAAGGTATGAAATACATGAGGAGTATGAAACAGTCTTGAAAATAGGAGGAGCATGAAGCGGTGTTAAAAAACATGAAGAGGCTTAAAAGGTGTGAAAAATATGAAGAGCTTCAAAAGGTGTGAAAAATATGAGGAGCATGAAACGGTCTGAAAAATAGGAGGAGCATGAAGCCATGTTGAAAAACAGGAAGAGCCTGAAAAAGTGTGAAATATATGAAGAGCTTCAAAAGGTGTAAAAAATATGAGGAGATTCAAAAGGTGTCAAAAATATGAGGAGCATGAAACGGTCTGAAAAAGAGGAGGAGCATGAATCTGTGTTGAAAATCATGAAGAGCCTGAAAACGTGTGAGAAATATGAAGAGCTTCAAAAGGTGTCAAAAATATGAAGAGCTTCAAAAGGTGTCAAAAATGAAATGAGCATGAAACGGTCTGAATATTAGGAGGAACATGAATTGGTGTTGAAAAACATGAAGAGACTGAAAAGGTGTGAAAAATATGAAGAGCTTCAAAAGGTGTGTAAAAGATGAGGAGCATGAAACGGTTTGAAAAATAGGAGGAGCATGAAGCTTTGTTGACAAAAATGAAGAACATGAAAAGGTGTGAAAAATATGAAGAGCTTCAAAAGGTGTCAAAAATTTGAGAAGCATGAAACGGTCTGAAAAATACGAGGAGCATGAAGCGATGTTAAAAAACATGAAGAGCCTGAAGAGGTGTGAAATAAATGAAGAGCTTCAAAACGTGTCAAAAATATGAGGAGCATGAAACGTTCTGAAAACTAGGAGGAGCATGAAGCGGTGTTGAAAAATATGAAGACCCTGAATAGGTGTGAAAAATATGAAGAGGTTCAAAAGGTGTCAAAAATATGAGGAGCATGAAACGGTCTGAATAAAAGGAGGAGCATGAAACGATGTTCAAAAACATGAAGAGCCTGAAAAGGTGTGAAATATATGAAGAACTTGAAAAGGTTTCAAAAATATGAGGAGCATGAAACGGTCTGAAACATAGGAGGAGCATGAAGCAGTGTTCAAAAACATGAAGAGCATGAAAAGGTGTGAAGAAAATGAAGAGTTTCAAAAGTTGACATAAATATGAGGAGAATGAAACGGTCTGAAAAATATGAGGAGCATGAAACGGTGTTGAAAAAGATGAAGAGCCTGAAAAGGTGTGAAAAATATGAAGAGCTTCAAAAAATGTCAAAAATATGAAGAGAATGAAACGGTCCGAAAAATAGGAGGAGCATGAAACGGTGTTGAAAAACATGAAGAGGGTGAAAATATGTGTAAAATATGAAGAGCTTCAAAAGGTGTGAAAAATATGAAGAGCTTCAAAAGGTGTGAAAAATATGAAGAGCTTCAAAAGGTGTGAAAAATATGAAGAGCTTCAAAAGGTGTCATAAATATCAGGAGCATGATACGGTCTCAAAAATAGGAGGAACATGAAGCGATGTTGAAAACCATGAAGAGCCTGAAAACGTGTGAAAAATATGAAGAGCTTCAAAAGGTGTCAAAAATAAGAGGTGCATGACACAGTCTGAAAAATAGGAGGAGCATGAGACGGTCTGAAAAATAGGAGGAGCATGAAGTGGTGTTGAAAAACATGAAGAGCCTGAAAAGGTGTTAAAAATCGGAGGAGCTTCAAAAGGTGTCAAAAATATGAGGAGAATGAAACGGTCTGAAAAATAGGATGAACATGAAACGGTGTTCAAAAACATGAAGAGTCTGGAATGCTGTGAAAAATATGAAGAGCTTCAAAAAGTGTTAAAAATATGCGGAGCGTGAAACGGTCTGAAAAATAGGAGCAGCATGAAATGGTGTTCAAAAACATGAAGATCCTGAAAAGGTGTAAAAAATATGAAGAGCTTCAAAAGGTGTCAAAAATATGAGGAGCATGAAACGGTCTCAAAAATATGAGGAGCATTTAGCGGTGTTCAAAAACTTGGAGGGCCTGAAAAAGTGTGAAAAATATGAAGAGCTCCAAAATTTGTCAAAAATATGAGGAGCATGAAACGGTCTCAAAAATAGGAGGAGCGTGAAGCAGTGTTGAAAAACTTGAAGAGCCTGAAAACGTGAGAAAAATATGAAGAGCTTCAAAAGATGTCAAAAATATGAGGAGAATGAAACGGTCTGAAATATACGAGGAGCATGAAGCGGTGTTGAAAAACATGAAGAGCCTGAATAAGTGTGAAAAAGATGAAGAACTTCAAAAGGTGTGAAAAATATGAAGAATTTCAAAAGGTGTCCAAAATGAGATGAACATGAAACCGTCTGAAAAATAGGAGGAGCATGAAGTGGTGTTGAAAAACATGAAGACCCTGAAAAGGAGTGAAAAACATGAAGAGCTTCAAAAGGTGTCAAAAATATGAAGAGCTTCAAAGGTGTCAAAAATGAGATGAACATGAAACCGTCTGAAAAATAGGAGGAGCATGAAGCGGTGTTCAAAAACATGAAGAGCCTGAAAAGGTGTGAAAAATATGAAGAGCTTCAAAAGGTGTCAAATATATGAGGAGCATGAAACGGTCTGAAAAATAGGAAGAGCATGAAGCGGTGTTCAAAAACATGAAGTGCCTGAAAAGGTGTGAAAAATATGAAGAACTTCAAAAGGTGTGAAAAATAGGAGGAGCATGAAGCGGTGTTCAATAACATGAAGAGTCTGAAAACGTGTGAAAATATGAAGAGCTTCAAAAATATGAAAAATATGAAGAGCTTCAAAAGGTGTCAAAAATATGAGGAGCATGAAACGGTCTGAAAAATAGGAGGAGCATGAAACCGTGTTCAAAAACATGAAGAGCCTGAAAAGGTGTGAAAAATATGAAGAGCTTCAAAAGGTGTGAAAAATAGGAGGAGCATGAAGCGGTGTTCAAAAACATGAAAAGCCTGAAAAGGTGTGAAAAATATGAAGAGCATCAAAAGGTGTCAAAAATATGAGGAGCATGAAACGGTCTGAAAAATAGGAGGAGCATGAAGCGGTGTTGAAAAACATGAAGAGCCTGAAAAGGTGTTAAAAATATGAAGAGCTTCAAAAGGTTTCAAATATATGAGCAGCAAGAATCGGGCTGAAATATAGGAGTAGCAAGAAACGGTGTTCAAAAACATGCAGAGCCTGAAAAGTTGTGAAAAATATGAAGAGCTTCAAATGGTGTCAAATATATGAAGAGCTTCAAAAGGTGTCAAAAATGAGATGAGCATGAAACGGTCTGAAAAATAGGAGGAGCAAGAAGTGGTGTTCAAAAAAATGAAGAGCCTGAGAAGGTGTGAAATATATCAAGAACTTCAAAAGGTGTCAAAAATATGAGGAGCATGAAACGGTCTGAAAAATAGGAGGAGCATGAAACGGTGTTGAAAAACATGCAGAGCCTGAAAAGGTGTGAAAAATATGAAGAACTTCAAAAGGTGTGAAATATATGAGGAGCATGAAACGGTCTTAAAAATAGGAGGAGCATGAAGCGGTGTTCAAAAATATGAAGAGCCTGACAAGGTGTGAAAAATATGAAGAGCTTCAAAAGGTATGAAATACATGAGGAGTATGAAACAGTCTTGAAAATAGGAGGAGCATGAAGCGGTGTTAAAAAACATGAAGAGGCTTAAAAGGTGTGAAAAATATGAAGAGCTTCAAAAGGTGTGAAAAATATGAGGAGCATGAAACGGTCTGAAAAATAGGAGGAGCATGAAGCCATGTTGAAAAACAGGAAGAGCCTGAAAAAGTGTGAAATATATGAAGAGCTTCAAAAGGTGTAAAAAATATGAGGAGATTCAAAAGGTGTCAAAAATATGAGGAGCATGAAACGGTCTGAAAAAGAGGAGGAGCATGAATCTGTGTTGAAAATCATGAAGAGCCTGAAAACGTGTGAGAAATATGAAGAGCTTCAAAAGGTGTCAAAAATATGAAGAGCTTCAAAAGGTGTCAAAAATGAGAGGAGTATGAAGCGGTCTCAAAAATAGGAGGAGCATGAAGCGGTGTTCAAAAACATGAAGAGCCTGAAAAGGTGTGAAAAATATGAAGAGCTTCAAAAGGTGTCAAAAATGAGATGAGCATGAAACGGTCTGAAATATATGAGGAGCATGAAGCGGTGTTCAAACACATGAAGAGCGTGAAAAGGTGTGAAAAATATGAAGAGCTTCAAAAGGTGTGAAATAAATGAGGAGCATGAAACGGGCTGAAAAATAGGAGAAGCATAAAGTGGTGTAGAAAAACATGAAGAGCCTGAAAAGGTGTGAAAAATATGAAGAGCTTCAAAAGGTGTGAAAATATGAGGAGCATGAAACGGTCTGAAAAATAGAAGCAGCATGAAACGGTGTTGAAAAACATGAAGAGCCTGAAATGGTGTGAAAAATATGAAGAGCTTCAAAAGGTGTGAAAAATATGAAGAGCTTCAAAAGGTGTCAAAAATTTGATGAGCATGAAACGGTCTGAAAAATCGGAGGAGCATGAAGCGGTGTTGAAAAACATGAAGAGCCTGAAAAAGTGTGAAAAATATGAAGAGCTTAAAAGGTGTGAAAAATATGAGGAGCATGATATGGTTTGAAAAATAGGATTAGCATGAAGCGGTGTTCAAAAACATGAAGAGCCTAAGAAGGTGTGAAAAATATGAAAAGAATCAAAAGGTGTCATAAATGAGATGAGCATGAAACGGTCTGACAAATAGGAGGTGCATGAAGTGTTGTGGAAAAACATGAAGAGCCTGAAAAGGTGTGAGAAATATGAAGAGCTTAAAAAGGTGTGAAAAATATGAAGAGCTTAAAAAGGTGTCAAAAATATGAGGAGCATGAAACGGTCTTAAAAATACAAGGAGCATGAAGCGGTGTTGAAAAACATGAACAGCCTGAAAATGTTTGAAATATATGAAGAGCTTAAAAATGTGTCAAGTATATGAGGAGCATGAAACGGTCTGAAAAATAGGAGGATCATGCAACAGTGTTGAAAAACATGAAGAGCCTGAAAATGTGTGAAAAATATGAAGAGCTTCCAAAGTTGTCAAAAATATGAGGAGCATGAAATGGTCTGAAAAATAGGAGGAGCATGAAGCTGTATTCAAAAACATGAAGAGCCTGAAAATGTGTGAAATATATAAAGAGCTTCAAAAAGTGTCAAAAATATGAGGAGCATGAAACGGTCTGAATAACAGGAGGAGAATGTAACGGTGATCAAAAACATGAAGAGCCTGAAAAGGTGTGAAAAATATGAAGAGCTTCAAAAGGTGTGAAATATGAGGAGCATGAAACGGTCTGAAAAATAGGAGGAGCATGAAGCGGTGTTCAAAAACATGAAGAGCCTGAAAAGTTGTGAAAAATATGAAAAGCTTCAAAAGGTGTCAAAAATGAGATGAGCATGAAACGGTCTGAAAAATAGGAGGAGCATGAAGCGGTGTTCAAAAACTTGAAGAGCCTGAAACGTTGTGAAAAATATGAAAAGCTTCAAAAGGTTTCAAAAATGAGATGAGCATGAAACGGTCTGAAAAAGAGGAGGAGCATGAAGCGGTGTTGAAAAACATGAAGAGCCTGAAAAGGTGTGAAAAATATGAAGAGCTTCAAAAGGTGTCAAAAATAGGAGGAGCATGAAACGGTCTGAAAAATAGAAGCAGCATGAAATGGTGTTGAAAAACATGAAAAGCCTGAAAAGGTGTGAAAAATATGAAGAGCTTCAAAAGGTGTGAAATACATGAGGAGCATGAAAAGGGCTGAAAAATAGGAGAAGAATGAAGTGTTGTAGAAAAATATGAAGAGCCTGAAAAGGTGTGAGAAATATGAAGAGCTTCAAAATGTGTGAAAAATAGAAGGAGCATGAAACGGTGTTGAAAAACATGAAGAGACTGAAAAAGTCTGAAAAATATGAAGAGCTTCAAAAGGTGTGAAAAATATGAAGAGCTTCAAAAGGTGTCAAAAATGAGATGAGCATGAAACGTTCTGAAAAATAGGAGGAGCATGAAGCGGTGTTGAAAAACATGAAGAGCCTGAAAAGGTGTGAAAAATATGAAGAGCTTCAAAAAGTTTCAAAAATGAGATGAGCATGAAACGGTCTGAAAAATTGGAGGTGCTGAAGAGTTGTTGAAAAACATGAAGAGCCAGAAAATGTGTGAGAAATATGAAGAGCTTAAAAAGGTGTCAAAAATATGAGGAGCATGAAACGGTCTTAAAAATACAAGGAGTATGAAGCGGTGTTGAAAAACATGAATAGCCTGAAAATGTGTGAAATATATGAAGAGCTTAAAAATGTGTCAAGTATATGAGGAGCATGAAACGGTCTGAAAAATAGGAGGATCATGCAACGGTGTTGAAAAACATGAAGAGTCTGAAAAGGTGTGAAAAATATGAAGAGCTTCCAAAGCTGTCAAAAATATGAGGAGCATGAAATGGTCTGAAAAATAGGAGGAGCAACAAGGGGAGTTGAAATACATGAAGAGCCTGAAAATGTGTGAAAAATATAAAGAGCTTCAAAAGGTGTCAAAAATATGAAGAACTTCAAAAGGTGTCGAAAATATGAGGAGCATGAAACTGTCTGAAAAATAGGAGGAGCATGAAGCGGTGTTGAAAAACATGAAGAGCCTGAAAAGCTGTGAGAAATATGAAGAGCTTCAACAGGTGTCAAAAATATGATTAGCATGAAACGGTCTGAAAAATAGGAGGAGCATGAAACGGTGTTGAAAAACATGAACAGCCTTAAAACTTGTGAAAAATATGGAGAGCTTCAAAAGGTGTCAGAAATATGAGGAGCATGAAACGGTCTGAAAAATAGGAGGAGCATGAAACGGTGTTGAAAAACATGAACAGCCTTAAAACTTGTGAAAAATATGTAGAGCTTCAAAAGGTGTGAAAAATATGAAGAGCTTCAAAAGGTGTCAAAAATATGAGGAGCATGAAACGGTCTGAAAAATAGGAGGAGGATGAAGCGATGTTGAAAAACATGAAGAGTCTGAAAAGGTGTGAAATATATGAAGAGCTTCAAAATGTGTCAGAAATATGAGGAGCATGAAACGGTCTGAAAAATAGGAGGAGCATGAAACGGTGTTGAAAAACCTGAAGAACAGGACAAGGTGAGAAATATATGAAGAGCTTCAAAAGGTGTGAAAAATATGAGGAGCATGAAACGGTTTGAAAAATAGGAGGAGCATTAAACGGTGTTCAAAAACATGAAGAGCCTGAAAATGTGTGAAAAATATTAAGAGCTTCAAAAGGTGTGAAAAATATGAGGAGCATGAAGCGGTGTTCAAAAACATGAAGAGCTTGAAAAGGTGTGAAATATATGAAGATCTTCAAAAGGTGTGAAAAATAGGAGGAGCATGAAGCCGTGTTCAAAAACATGAAGAGCCTGAAAAGGTGTGAAATATATGAAGAGCTTCCAAAGGTGTCAGAAATATGAGGAGCATGAAACAGTCTGAAAAATAGGAGGAGCTTGAAATGGTGTTGAAAAACAAGAAGAGCCTGAAATGGTGTGAAAAATATGAAGGACTTCAACAGGTGTGTAAAAGATGAGGAGCATGAAACGGTCTGAAAAATAGGAGGAGCATGAAGCTTTGTTGACAAAAATGAAGAACATGAAAAGGTGTGAAAAATATGAAGAGCTTCAAAAGGTGTCAAAAATTTGAGAAGCATGAAACGGTCTGAAAAAGACGAGGAGCATGAAGTGATGTTGAAAAACATGTAGAGCCTGAAAAGGTGTGAAATAAATGAAGAGCTTCAAAACGTGTCAAAAATATGAGGAGCATGAAACGGTCTGAAAAATAGGAGGAGCATGAAGCGGTGTTGAAAAATATGAAGACCCTGAATAGGTGTGAAAAACATGAAGAGGTTCAAAAGGTGTCAAAAATATGAGGAGCATGAAACGGTCTGAATAAAAGGAGGAGCATGAAACGATGTTCAAAAACATGAAGAGCCTGAAAAAGTGTGAAAAATATGAAGAGCTGCAAAAAGTGTGAAAAATATGAGGAGCATGAAACGATCTGAAAAATAGGTGGAGCAGGAAGCGGTGTTCAAAAACATGAAGAGCCTGACAGGTGTGAAAAGTATGAAGAGCTTCAAAAAGTGTGAAAAATATGAAGAGCTTCAAAAGTGTGAAAAATATGAGGAGCATGAAATGGTCTGAAAAACAGGAGAAGAATGAAGAGGTGTTTAAAAACATGAAGAGCCTGAAAAGGTGTGAAATATATGAAGAACTTCAAAAGGTGTCAAAAATATGAGGAGCATGAAACGGTCTGAAACATAGGAGGAGCATGAAACGGTGCTGAAAAAGATGAAGAGCCTGAAAAGGTCTGAAAAATATGAAGAGCTTCAAAAAGTGTCAAACATATGAAGAGAATGAAATGGTCCGAAAAATATGAGGAGCATGAAACGGTGCTGAAAAAGATGAAGAGCCTGAAAAGGTCTGAAAAATATGAAGAGCTTCAAAAAGTGTCAAAAATATGAGGAGCATGAAACGGTCTGAAACATAGGAGGAGCATGAAATGGTGTTGAAAAAGATGAAGAGCCTGAAAAGGTGTGAAAAATATGAAGAGCTTCAAAAAGTGTCAAAAATATGAGGAGCATGAAACGGTCTGAAAAATAGGAGGAGCATGAAAAGGTGTTGAAAAACAAGAAGAGCCTGAAAAGGTGTGAAATATATGAAGAACTTCAAAAGCTTTCAAAAATATGAGGAGCATGAAAAGTTCTGAAACATAGGAGGAGCATGAAACGGTGTTGAAAAAGATGAAGAGCCTGAAAAGGTGTGAAAAATATGAAGAGCTTCAAAAAGTGTCAAAAATATGAGGAGCATGAAACGGTCTGAAAAATAGGAGGAGCATGAAAAGGTGTTGAAAAACATGAAGAGCCTGAAAATGTGTGAAAAATATGAAGAGCTTCAAAAGGTGTGAAAAATATGAAGAGCTTCAAAAGGTGTCAAATATATGAGGAGCATGAAACGTTCTGAAAAATAGGAGGAGTATGAAGCGATGTTGAAAAACATGAAGAGTCTGAAAAGGTGTGAAATATATGAAGAGCTTCAAAAGGTGTGAAATATAGGAGGAGCAAGAAGCGTAGTTCAAAAACATGAAGAGCCTTAAAAGGTGTGAAATATATTAAGAGCTTCTAAAGGTGTCAAAAAGAAGAGGAGCATGAAACAGTCTCAAAATAGGAGGAGCATGAAACGGTGTTGAAAAGTAGGAAGAGCCTGAAAATATGTGAAAAATATGGAGAGCCTCAAAAGGTGTCAGAAATATGAGGAGCATGAAACGGTCTGAAAAATAGGAGGAGCATGAAACGGTGTAGAAAAACATGAACAGCCTTAAAACTTGTGAAAAATATGAAGAGCTTCAAAATGTGTCAGAAATATGAGGAGCAGGAAACGGTCTGAAAAATAGGAGGAGCATGAAACGGTGTTGAAAAACCTGAAGAACAGGACAAGGTGAGAAATATATGAAAAGCTTCAAAAGGTGTGAAAAATATGAGGAGCATGAAACGGTTTGAAAAATAGGAGGAGCATTAAACGGTGTTCAAAAACATGAAGAGCCTGAAAATGTGTGAAAAATATTAAGAGCTTCAAAAGGTGTGAAAAATATGAGGAGCATGAAGCGGTGTTCAAAAACATGAAGAGCTTGAAAAGGTGTGAAATATATGAAGATCTTCAAAAGGTGTGAAAAATAGGAGGAGCATGAAGCGGTGTTCAAAAACATGAAGAGCCTGAAAAGGTGTGAAATATATGAAGAGATTCCAAAGGTGTCAGAAATATGAGGAGCATGAAACAGTCAGAAAAATAGGAGGAGCTTGAAATGGTGTTGAAAAACAAGAAGAGCCTGAAATGGTGTGAAAAATATGAAGAGATTCAAAAGGTGTCAAAAATAAGAGGAGCATGAAGTGGTGTTCAAAAACATGAAGAGCCTGAAAAGGTGTGAAATATATGAAGAGCTTCAAAAGGTGTCAAAAATAAGAGGAGCATGAAGCGGTGTTCGAAAACATGAAGAGCCTGAAAAGGTGTGAAATATATGAAGAGCTTCAAAAGGTGTCAAAAATAAGAGGAGCATGAAGCGGTGTTCAAAAACATGAAGAGCTTGAAAAGTTGAGAAATATATGAAGAGCTTCAAAAAGTGTGAAATATAGGAGGAGCATGAAGCGGTGTTCAGAAACATGAAGAGACTCAAAAGGTGTGAAATATATGAAGAGCTTCAAAAGGTGTCAAAAACATGAGGAGCATGAAACGGTCTGAAAAATAGGAGGATCATGAAACTGTCTGAAAAATATGACGAGAATGAAACGGTCTGAAAAATAGGAGGAGAAAGAAGCGGTGTTGAAATACATGAAGAGCCTGAAAAGGTCTGAAATACATGAAGAGCTACAAAAGGTGTCAAAATATGAGTAGCATAAAACGGTCTCAAAATATGACGAGCATGAAGCGGTGTTGAAAAAACATGTAGAGCCTGAAAAGGTGTGATATACATGAAGAGCTTCAAAAGGTGTCAAAATATGAGTAGCATAAAACGGTCTCAAAAATATGGGGAGCATGAAGCGGTGTTGAAAATCATGAAGAGCCTCAAAAGGTGTGAATAATATGAAGAGATTCACAAGGTGTCAAACATATGAGGAGCATGAAAGTGTGTTGAAAAATATGAAGAGCCTGAAAAGGTGTGAAAAATATGAGGAGCTTCAAAAGTTTTCAAAAATATGAGGAGCATGAAACGGTCTGAAAATAGGAGGAGCATGAAATGGTGTTCAAAACATGAAGAGCCTGAAAAGGTGTGAAAAATATGAAGAGCGTCAAAGGTATCAAAAATATGAGGAGCATGAAACGGTCTGAAAAATAGGAAGAGCATGAAGCGGTGTTGAAAATCATGAAGAGCCTGAAAAGGTGTGAATAAAATGAAGAGATTCAAAAGGTGTCAAACATATGAGGAGCATGAAACTGTGTTGAAAAACAAGAAGAGCATGAAAAGGTGTGAAAAATATGAGGAGCATGAAAAGGTCTGAAAAATAGGAGGAGCATGAAATGTTGTTGAAAAACATGAAGAGCATGAAAAGGTGTGAAAAATATGAAGAGCTTCAAAAGGTGTCAATAATAAGAGGTGCATGAAACAGTCTGAAAAATAGGAGGAGCATGAAACGATCTGAAAAATAGGAGTAGCATGAAACGGTGTTGAAAAACCTGAAGAACAGGAAAAGGTGAGAAATATATGATGAGCTTCACAAGGTGTGAAAAATATGAGGAGCATGAAACGGTCTGAAAAATAGGAGGAGCATTAAACGGTGTTCAAAAACATGAAGAGCCTGAAAATGTGTGAAAAATATTAAGAGCTTCAAAAGGTGTGAAAAATAGGAGGAGCATGAAGCCGTGTTCAAAAACATGAAGAGCTTGAAAAGTTGTGAAATATATGAAGATCTTCAAAAGGTGTGAAAAATAGGAGGAGCATGAAGCCGTGTTCAAAAACATGAAGAGCCTGAAAAGGTGTGAAATATATGAAGAGCTTCAAAAGGTGTCAGAAATATGAGGAGCATGAAACGGTCTGAAAAATAGGAGGAGCATTAAACGGTGTTGAAAAACAAGAAGAGCCTGAAATGGTGTGAAAAATATGAAGAGCTTCAACAGGTGTGTAAAAGATGAGGAGCATGAAACGGTCTGAAAAATAGGAGGAGCAGGAAGCTTTGTTGACAAAAATGAAGAACATGAAAAGGTGTGAAAAATATGAAGAGCTTCAAAAGGTGTCAAAAATTTGAGAAGCATGAAACGGTCTGAAAAATACGAGGAGCATGAAGCGATGTTGAAAAACATGAAGAGCCTGAAAAGGTGTGAAATAAATGAAGAGCTTCAAAACGTGTCAAAAATATGAGGAGCATGAAACGGTCTGAAAAATAGGAGGAGCATGAAGCGGTGTTGAAAAATATGAAGACCCTGAATAGGTGTGAAAAATATGAAGAGGTTCAAAAGGTG
This sequence comes from Dama dama, assembly GCF_033118175.1. Lineage (NCBI taxonomy): Eukaryota > Metazoa > Chordata > Mammalia > Artiodactyla > Cervidae > Dama > Dama dama. Next base: position 1,993,607 of record NW_026870927.1, read on the forward strand.
TCAAAAATATGAGGAGCATGAAACGGTCCGAAAAATAGGAGGAGCATGAAAAGGTGTTGAAAAACATGAAGAGGGTGAAAATATGTGTAAAATATGAAGAGCTTCAAAAGGTGTGAAAAATATGAAGAGCTTCAAAAGGTGTGAAAAATATGAAGAGCTTCAAAAGGTGTCAAATATATGAGGAGCATGAAACGGTCTGAAAAATAGGAGGAGTATGAAGCGATGTTGAAAAACATGAAGAGTCTGAAAAGGTGTGAAATATATGAAGAGCTTCAAAAGGTGTGAAATATAGGAGGAGCATGAAGCGTTGTTCAAAAACATGAATAGCCTTAAAAGGTGTGAAATATATTAAGAGCTTCTAAAGGTGTCAAAAATAAGAGGAGCATGAAACAGTCTCAAAATAGGAGGAGCATGAAACGGTGTTGAAAAGCATGAAGAGCCTGAAAATATGTGAAAAATATGGAGAGCTTCAAAAGGTGTCAGAAATATGAGGAGCATGAAAGGGTCTGAAAAATAGGAGGACCATGAAACGGTGTTGAAAAACATGAACAGCCTTAAAACTTGTGAAAAATATGAAGAGCTTCAAAAGGTGTGAAAAATATGAAGAGCTTCAAAAGGTGTCAAAAATATGAGGAGCATGAAACGGTCTGAAAAATAGGAGGAGGATGAAGCGATGTTGAAAAACATGAAGAGTCTGAAAAGGTGTGAAATATATGAAGAGCTTCAAAATGTGTCAGAAATATGAGGAGCATGAAACGATCTGAAAAATAGGAGGAGCATGAAACGGTGTTGAAAAACCTGAAGAACAGGAAAAGGTGAGAAATATATGAAGAGCTTCAAAAGGTGTGAAAAATATGAGGAGCATGAAACGGTCTGAAAAATAGGAGGAGCATTAAACGGTGTTCAAAACCATGTAGAGCCTGAAAATGTGTGAAAAATATTAAGAGCTTTAAAAGGTGTGAAAAATATGAGGAGCATGAAGCGGTGTTCAAAAACATGAAGAGCTTGAAAAGGTGTGAAATATATGAAGATCTTCAAAAGGTGTGAAAAATAGGAGGAGCATGAAGCGGTGTTCAAAAACATGAAGAGCCTGAAAAGGTGTGAAATATATGAAGAGCTTCCAAAGGTGTCAGAAATATGAGGAGCATGAAACAGTCTGAAAAATAGGAGGAGCTTGAAATGGTGTTGAAAAACAAGAAGAGCCTGAAATGGTGTGAAAAATATGAAGAGCTTCAACAGGTGTGTAAAAGATGAGGAGCATGAAACGGTTCGAGAAATAGGAGGAGCATGAAGCTTTGTTGACAAAAATGAAGAACATGAAAAGGTGTGAAAAATATGAAGAGCTTCAAAATGTGTCAAAAATTTGAGAAGCATGAAACGGTCTGAAAAATACGAGGAGCATGAAGCGATGTTGAAAAACATGAAGAGCCTGAAAAGGTGTCAAATAAATGAAGAGCTTCAAAACGTGTCAAAAATATGAGGAGCATGAAACGGTCTGAAAAATAGGAGGAGCATGAAGCGGTGTTGAAAAATATGAAGACCGTGAATAGGTGTGAAAAATATGAAGAGGTTCAAAAGGTGTCAAAAATATGAGGAGCATGAAACGGTCTGAATAAAAGGAGGAGCATGAAACGATGTTCAAAAACATGAAGAGCCTGAAAAAGTGTGAAAAATATGAAGAGCTTCAAAAAGTGTGAAAAATATGAGGAGCATGAAACGATCTGAAAAATAGGTGGAGCAGGAAGCGATGTTCAAAAACATGAAGAGCCTGACAGGTGTGAAAAGTATGAAGAGCTTCAAAAAGTGTGAAAAATATGAAGAGCTTCAAAAAGTGTGAAAAATATGAGGAGCATGAAATGGTCTGAAAAACAGGAGAAGAATGAAGAGGTGTTTAAAAACATGAAGAGCCTGAAAAGGTGTGAAATATATGAAGAACTTCAAAAGGTTTCAAAAATATGAGGAGCATGAAACGGTCTGAAACATAGGAGGAGCATGAAGCAGTGTTCAAAAACATGAAGAGCATGAAAAGGTGTGAAGAAAATGAAGAGTTTCAAAAGTTGACATAAATATGAGGAGAATGAAACGGTCTGAAAAATATGAGGAGCATGAAACGGTGTTGAAAAAGATGAAGAGCCTGAAAAGGTGTGAAAAATATGAAGAGCTTCAAAAAGTGTCAAAAATATGAAGAGAATGAAACGGTCCGAAAAATAGGAGGAGCATGAAAAGGTGTTGAAAAACATGAAGAGGGTGAAAATATGTGTAAAATATGAAGAGCTTCAAAAGGTGTGAAAAATATGAAGAGCTTCAAAAGGTGTGAAAAATATGAAGAGCTTCAAAAGGTGTCAAATATATGAGGAGCATGAAACGGTCTGAAAAATAGGAGGAGTATGAAGCGATGTTGAAAAACATGAAGAGTCTGTAAAGGTGTGAAATATATGAAGAGCTTCAAAAGGTGTGAAATATAGGAGGAGCATGAAGCGTTGTTCAAAAACATGAAGAGCCTTAAAAGGTGTGAAATATATTAAGAGCTTCTAAAGGTGTCAAAAATAAGAGGAGCATGAAACAGTCTCAAAATAGGAGGAGCATGAAACGGTGTTGAAAAGCATGAAGAGCCTGAAAATATGTGAAAAATATGGAGAGCTTCAAAAGGTGTCAGAAATATGAGGAGCATGAAAGGGTCTGAAAAATAGGAGGAGCATGAAACGGTGTTGAAAAACATGAACAATGGTGAATGGTATTGTTTCCTTAATTTCTCTTTCTGTTTTTTCATTGTTAGTATATAGGAATGCAAGGGATTTCTGTGTGTTAATTTTATATCCTGCAACTTTACTATATTCATTGATTAGCTCTAGTAATTTTCTGGTAGAATCTTTAGGGTTTTCTATGTAGAGGATCATGTCATCTGCAACCAGTGAGAGTTTTACTTCTTCTTTTCCTATCTGGAGTCCTTTTACTTCTTTTTCTGCTCTGATTGCTGTGGCCAGCACTTCCAACACTATGTTGAATAGTAGTGGTGAGAGTGGGCACCCTTGTCTTGTTCCTGATTTCAGGGGAAATGCCTTCAATTTTTCACCATTGAGGGTGATGCTTGCTGTGGGTTTGTCATATATAGCTTTTATTATGTTGAGGTATGTTCCTTCTATTCCTGCTTTTTGGAGAGTTTTAATCATAAATGAGTGTTGAATTTTGTCAAAGGCTTTCTCTGCATCTATTGAGATAATCATATGGTTTTTATCTTTCAATTTGTTAATGTGGTGTATTACATTGATTGATTTGCGGATATTAAAGAATCCTTGCATTCCTGGGATAAAGCCCACTTGGTCATGGTGTATGATTTTTTTAATATGTTGTTGAATTCTGTTTGCTAGAATTTTGTTAAGGATTTTTGCATCTATGTTCATCAGTGATATTGGCCTGTAGTTTTCTTTTTTTGTGGCATCTTTGTCTGGTTTTGGAATTAGGGTGATGGTGGCCTCATAGAATGAGTTTGGAAGCTTACCTTCTTCTGCAATTTTCTGGAAGAGTTTGAGTAAGATAGGTGTTAGCTCTTCTCTAAATTTTTGGTAGAATTCAGCTGTGAAGCCATCTGGTCCTGGGCTTTTGTTTGCTGGAAGATTTTTGATGACAGTTTCGATTTCCTTGCTTGTGATGGGTCTGTTAAGATCTTCTATTTCTTCCTGGTTCAGTTTTGGAAAGTTATACTTTTCTAAGAATTTGTCCATTTCATCCAAGTTGTCCATTTTATTGGCATAGAGCTGCTGGTAGTAGTCTCTTATGATCCTTTGTATTTCAGTGTTGTCTGTTGTGATACTTAGGAGTATATCAACCTAAAGAAACAAAGGACCTATACATAGAAAACTATAAAACACCGATGAAAGAAATCAAAGAGGACACAAACAGATGGAGAAACATACCGTGTTCATGGATTGGAAGAATTAATATTGTCAAAATGGCTATTCTACCCAAAGCAGTCTATAGATTCAATGCAATCCCTATCAAGCTACCAACGGTATTTTTCACAGAACTAGACCAAAGAATTTCACAATTTGTATGGAAATACAAAAAACCTCGAATAGCCAAAGTAATCTTGAGAAAGAAGAATGGAACTGGAGGAATCAACCTGCCTGACTTCAGACTCTACTACAAAGCCACAGTCATCAAGACAGTATGGTACTGGCACAAAGACAGAAATATAGATCAATGGAACAGAATAGAAAGCCCAGAGATAAATCCACGAACCTATGGACACCTTATCTTTGACAAAGGAGGCAAGGATATACAATGGAAAAAAGACAACCTCTTTAACAAGTGGTGCTGGAAAAACTGGTCAACCACTTGTAAAAGAATGAAACTAGAACACTTTCTAACACCATACACAAAAATAAACTCAAAATGGATTAAAGATCTAAATGTAAGACCAGAAACTATAAAACTCCTAGAGGAGAACATAGGCAAAACACTCTCTGACATAAATCACAGCAAGATCCTCTATGACCCACCTCCCAGAATATTGGAAATAAAAGCAAAACTAAACAAATGGGACCTAATGAAACTTAAAAGCTTTTGCACTACAAAGGAAACTATAAGTAAGGTGAAAAGACAGCCCTCAGATTGGGAGAAAATAATAGCAAATGAAGAAACAGACAAAGGATTAATCTCAAAAATATACAAGCAACTCCTGAAGCTCAATTCCAGAAAAATAAATGACCCAATCAAAAAATGGGCCAAAGAACTAAACAGACATTTCTCCAAAGAAGACATACGGATGGCTAACAAACACATGAAAAGATGCTCAACATCACTCATTATTAGAGAAATGCAAATCAAAACCACAATGAGGTACCATTACACGCCAGTCAGGATGGCTGCTATCCAAAAGTCTACAAGCAATAAATGCTGGAGAGGGTGTGGAGAAAAGGGAACCCTCTTACACTGTTGGTGGGAATGCAAACTAGTACAGCCGCTATGGAAAACAGTGTGGAGATTTCTTAAAAAACTGGACATAGAACTGCCATATGACCCAGCAATCCCACTTCTGGGCATACACACTGAGGAAACCAGATCTGAAAGAGACACGTGCACCCCAATGTTCATCGCAGCACTGTTTATAATAGCCAGGACATGGAAGCAACCTAGATGCCCATCAGCAGATGAATGGATAAGGAAGCTGTGGTACATATACACCATGGAATATTACTCAGCCGTTAAAAAGAATTCATTTGAACCAGTCCTAATGAGATGGATGAAGCTGGAGCCCATTATACAGAGTGAAGTAAGCCAGAAAGATAAAGAACATTATAGCATACTGACACATGTATATGGAATTTAGAAAGGTGATAACGATAACCCTATATGCAGAACAGAAAAAGAGACACAGAAATACAGAACAGACTTTTGAACTCTCTGGGAGAATGTGAGGATGGGATATTTCAAAAGAACAGCATGTATACTATCTATGGTGAAACAGATCACCAGCCCAGGTGGGATGCACGAGACAAGTGCTCCGGCCTGGTGCACTGGGAAGACCCAGAGGAATTGGGTGGAGAGGGAGGTGGGAGGGGGGATCGGGATTGGGAATACATGTAAATCCATGGCTGATTCATAGCAATGTATGACAAAACCCACTGGAAAAAAAAAATAATAAAAAAAAAAAAAAAAAAAAAGAAAAACATGAACAGCCTTAAAACTTGTGAAAAATATGAAGAGCTTCAAAAGGTGTGAAAAATATGAAGAGCTTCAAAAGGTGTCAAAAATATGAGGAGCATGAAACGGTCTGAAAAATAGGAGGAGGATGAAGCGATGTTGAAAAACATGAAGAGTCTGAAAAGGTGTGAAATATATGAAGAGCTTCAAAATGTGTCAGAAATATGAGGAGCATGAAACGGTCTGAAAAATAGGAGGAGCATGAAACGGTGTTGAAAAACCTGAAGAACAGGACAAGGTGAGAAATATATGAAGAGCATCAAAAGGTGTGAAAAATATGAGGAGCATGAAACGGTCTGAAAAATAGGAGGAGCATTAAACGGTGTTCAAAAACATGTAGAGCCTGAAAATGTGTGAAAAATATTAAGAGCTTTAAAAGGTGTGAAAAATATGAGGAGCATGAAGCGGTGTTCAAAAACATGAAGAGCTTGAAAAGGTGTGAAATATATGAAGATCTTCAAAAGGTGTGAAAAATAGGAGGAGCATGAAGCCGTGTTCAAAAACATGAAGAGCCTGAAAAGGTGTGAAATATATGAAGAGCTTCCAAAGGTGTGTAAAAGATGAGGAGCATGAAACGGTTTGAAAAATAGGAGGAGCATGAAGCTTTGTTGACAAAAATGAAGAACATGAAAAGGTGTGAAAAATATGAAGAGCTTCAAAAGGTGTCAAAAATTTGAGAAGCATGAAACGGTCTGAAAAATACGAGGAGCATGAAGCGATGTTGAAAAACATGAAGAGCCTGAAAAGGTGTGAAATAAATGAAGAGCTTCAAAACGTGTCAAAAATATGAGGAGCATGAAACGTTCTGAAAAATAGGAGGAGCATGAAGCGGTGTTGAAAAATATGAAGACCCTGAATAGGTGTGAAAAATATGAAGAGGTTCAAAAGGTGTCAAAAATATGAGGAGCATGAAACGGTCTGAATAAAAGGAGGAGCATGAAACGATGTTCAAAAACATGAAGAGCCTGAAAAAGTGTGAAAAATATGAAGAGTTCCAAAAAGTGTGAAAAATATGAGGAGCATGAAACGATCTTAAAAATAGGTGGAGCAGGAAGCGGTGTTCAAAAACATGAAGAGCCTGACAGGTTTGAAAAGTATGAAGAGCTTCAAAACGTGTGAAAAATATGAAGAGCTTCAAAAAGTGTGAAAAATATGAGGAGCATGAAACGATCTGAAAAACAGGAGAAGAATGAAGAGGTGTTTAAAAACATGAAGAGCCTGAAAAGGTGTGGAATATATGAAGAACTTCAAAAGGTTTCAAAAATATGAGGAGCATGAAACGGTCTGAATAAAAGGACGAGCATGAAACGATGTTCAAAAACATGAAGAGCCTGAAAAGGTGTGAAATATATGAAGAACTTGAAAAGGTTTCAAAAATATGAGGAGCATGAAACGGTTTGAAACATAGGAGGAGCATGAAGCAGTGTTCAAAAACATGAAGAGCATGAAAAGGTGTGAAGAAAATGAAGAGTTTCAAAAGTTGACATAAATATGAGGAGAATGAAACGGTCTGAAAAATATGAGGAGCATGAAACGGTGTTGAAAAAGATGAAGAGCCTGAAAAGGTGTGAAAAATATGAAGAGCTTCAAAAAATGTCAAAAATATGAAGAGAATGAAACGGTCCGAAAAATAGGAGGAGCATGAAAAGGTGTTGAAAAACATGAAGAGGGTGAAAATATGTGTAAAATATGAAGAGCTTCAAAAGGTGTGAAAAATATGAAGAGCTTCAAAAGGTGTCAAAAATTTGAGGAGCATGAAACGTCTGAAAAATAGGAAGAGCATGAAGCGGTGTTGAATAACATGAAGATCTTGAAAAGGTGTGAACAATATTAGGAGCATGAAACGGTCTCAAAAATATGAGGAGCATGAAGAGGTGTTGAAAATCATGAAGAGCCTGAAAAGGTGTGAATAAAATGACGGGATTCAAAAGGTGTCAAACATATGAGGAGCATGAAACTGTGTTGAAAAACAAGAAGAGCATGAAAAGGTGTGAAAAATATGGAGAGCTTCAAAAGGTGTCAGAAATATGAGGAGCATGAAACGGTCTGAAAAATAGGAGGAGCATGAAACGGTGTTGAAAAACATGAACAGCCTTAAAACTTGTGAAAAATATGAAGAGCTTCAAAAGGTGTGAAAAATATGAAGAGCTTCAAAAGGTGTCAAAAATATGAGGAGCATGAAACGGTCTGAAAAATAGGAGGAGGATGAAGCGATGTTGAAAAACATGAAGAGTCTGAAAAGGTGTGAAATATATGAAGAGCTTCAAAATGTGTCAGAAATATGGGGAGCATGAAACGGTCTGAAAAATAGGAGGAGCATGAAACGGTGTTGAAAAACCTGAAGAACAGGAAAAGGTGAGAAATATATGAAGAGCTTCAAAAGGTGTGAAAAATATGAGGAACATGAAACGGTCTGAAAAATAGGAGGAGCATTAAACGGTGTTCAAAAACATGAAGAGCCTGAAAATGTGTGAAAAATATTAAGAGCTTTAAAAGGTGTGAAAAATATGAGGAGCATGAAGTGGTGTTCAAAAACATGAAGACCTTGAAAAGGTGTGAAATATATGAAGATCTTCAAAAGGTGTGAAAATTAGGAGGAGCATGAAGCGGTGTTCAAAAACATGAAGAGCCTGAAAAGGTGTGAAATATATGAAGAGCTTCCAAAGGTGTCAGAAATATGAGGAGCATGAAACCGTCTGAAAAATAGGAGGAGCTTGAAATGGTGTTGAAAAACAAGAAGAGCCTGAAATGGTGTGAAAAATATGAAGAGCTTCAAGAGGTGTGTAAAAGATGAGGAGCATGAAACGGTTTGAAAAATAAGAGGAGCATGAAGCTTTGTTGACAAAAATGAAGAACATGAAAAGGTGTGAAAAATATGAAGAGCTTCAAAAAGTGTCAAAAATATGAGGAGAATGAAACGGTCCGAAATATAGGAGGAGCATGAAAAGGTGTTGAAAAACATGAAGAGGGTGAAAATATGTGTAAAATATGAAGAGCTTCAAAAGGTGTGAAAAATATGAAGAGCTTCAAAAGGTGTCATAAATATCAGGAGCATGATACGGTCTCAAAAATAGGAGGAACATGAAGCGATGTTGAAAACCATGAAGAGCCTGAAAACGTGTGAAAAATATGAAGAGCTTCAAAAGGTGTCAAAAATAAGAGGTGCATGACACAGTCTGAAAAATAGGAGGAGCATGAGACGGTCTGAAAAATAGGAGGAGCATGAAGTGGTGTTGAAAAACATGAAGAGCCTGAAAAGGTGTTAAAAATCGGAGGAGCTTCAAAAGGTGTCAAAAATATGAGGAGCATGAAATGGTCTGAAAAATAGGATGAACATGAAACGGTGTTCAAAAACATGAAGAGTCTGGAATGTTGTGAAAAATATGAAGAGCTTCAAAAAGTGTCAAAAATATGCGGAGCGTGAAACGGTCTGAAAAATAGGAGCAGCATGAAATGGTGTTCAAAAACATGAAGATCCTGAAAAGGTGTTAAAAATATGAAGAGCTTCAAAAGGTGTCAAAAATATGAGGAGCATGAAACGGTCTCAAAAATATGAGGAGCATTTAGCGGTGTTCAAAAACTTGGAGGGCCTGAAAAAGTGTGAAAAATATGAAGAGCTCCAAAATTTGTCAAAAATATGAGGAGCATGAAACGGTCTCAAAAATAGGAGGAGCGTGAAGCGGTGTTGAAAAACTTGAAGAGCCTGAAAACGTGAGAAAAATATGAAGAGCTTCAAAAGATGTCAAAAATATGAGGAGAATGAAATGGTCTGAAATATACGAGGAGCATGAAGCGGTGTTGAAAAACATGAAGAGACTGAATAAATGTGAAAAAGATGAAGAACTTCAAAAGGTGTGAAAAATATGAAGAGCTTCAAAAGGTGTCCAAAATGAGATGAACATGAAACCGTCTGAAAAATAGGAGGAGCATGAAGTGGTGTTGAAAAACATGAAGACCCTGAAAAGGAGTGAAAAATATGAAGAGCTTCAAAGGTGTCAAAAATGAGATGAACATGAAACCGTCTGAAAAAAAGGAGGAGCATGAAGCGGTGTTCAAAAACATGAAGAGCCTGAAAAGGTGTGAAAAATATGAAGAGCTTCAAAAGGTGTCAAATATATGAGGAGCATGAAACAGTCTGAAAAATAGGAAGAGCATGAAGCGGTGTTCAAAAACATGAAGAGCCTGAAAAGGTGTGAAAAATATGAAGAACTTCAAAAGGTGTGAAAAATAGGAGGAGCATGAAGCCGTGTTCAATAACATGAAGAGTCTGAAAACGTGTGAAAATATGAAGAGCTTCAAAAATATGAAAAATATGAAGAGCTTCAAAAGGTGTCAAAAATATGAGGAGCATGAAACGGTCTCAAAAATAGGAGGAGCATGAAACCGTGTTCAAAAACATGAAGAGCCTGAAAAGGTGTGAAAAATATGAAGAGCTTCAAAATGTGTGAAAAATAGGAGGAGCATGAAGCGGTGTTCAAAAACATGAAAAGCCTGAAAAGGTGTGAAAAATATGAAGAGCTTCAAAAAGTGTCAAAAATATGAGGAGCATGAACCGGTCTGAATAATAGTAGGAGAATGTAACGGTGATCAAAAACATGAAGAGCCTGAAAAGGTGTGAAATATATAAAGAGCTTCAAAAAGTGTCAAAAATATGAGGAGCATGAAACGGTCTGAATAATAGGAAGAGAATGTAACGGTGATCAAAAACATGAAGAGCCTGAAAAGGTGTGAAAAATATGAAGAGCTTCAAATGTTGTGAAATATGAGGAGCATGAAACGGTCTGAAAAATAGGAGGAGCATGAAGCGGTGTTCAAAAACATGAAGAGCCTGAAAAGTTGTGAAAAATATGAAAAGCTTCAAAAGGTGTCAAAAATGAGATGAGCATGAAACGGTCTGAAAAATAGGAGGAGCATGAAGCGGTGTTCAAAAACTTGAAGAGCCTGAAACATTGTGAAAAATATGAAAAGCTTCAAAAGGTTTCAAAAATGAGATGAGCATGAAACGGTCTGAAAAATAGGAGGAGCATGAAGCGGTGTTGAAAAAATGAAGACCCTGAAAAGGTGTGAAAAATATGAAGAGCATCAAAAGGTATCAAAAATATGAGGAGCATGAAACGGTCTGCAAAAAAGGAGGAGCATGAAGTGGTGTTGAAAAACTTGAAGAGCCTGAAAAGGTGTGAAAAATATGAAAAGCTTCAAAAGATGTCAAAAAAATGAGGAGCATGAAACGGTCTGAAAAATAGGAGGAGCATGAAGTGGTGTAGAAAAACATGAAGAGCCTGAAAAGGTGTGAAAAATATGAAGAGCTTCAAAAGGTGTGAAATACATGAGGAGCATGAAACGGGCTGAAAAATAGGAGGAGCATGAAGTGGTGTTGAAAAACATGAAGAGCCTGAAAAGGTGTGAAAAATATGAAGAGCTTCAAAAGGTGTGAAAAATATGAGGAGCATGCAACGGTCTGAAAAATAGAAGCAGCATGAAATGGTGGTGAAAAACATGAATAGCCTGAAAAGTTGTGAAAAATATGAAGAGCTTCAAAAGGTGTGAAATACATGAGGAGCATGAAACGGGCTGAAAAATAGGAGAAGCATGAAGTGTTGTAGAAAAACATGAAGAGCCTGAAAAGGTGTGAGAAATATGAAGAGCTTCAAAAGGTGTGAAAAATATGAGGAGCATGAAACGGTCTGAAAAATAGGAGGAGCATGAAACGGTGATCAAAAACATGAAGAGGCTGAAAAGGTGTGAAAAATATGAAGAGCTTCAAAAGGTGTGAAATTCATGAGGAGCATGAAACGAGCTGAAAAATAGGAGTAGCATGAAGTGGTGTGGAAAAACGTGAAGAGCCTGTAAAGGTGTGAAAAATATGAAGAGCTTCAAAAGGTATGTAATACATGAGGAGCATGAAACTCTCTTAAAAAATAGAAGGAGCATGAAGTAGTGTTCAAAAACATGAAGAGCCTGAAAAGGTGTGAAAAATATGAAGAGCTTAAAATGGTGTGAAAAATATGAGGAGCATGATATGGTTAAAAAAATAGGATTAGCATGAAGCGGTGTTCAAAACATGAAGAGCCTGAAAAGGTGTGAAAAATATGAAAAGCTTCAAAAGGTGTCAAAAATGAGATGAGCATGAAACGGTCTGAAAAATAGGAGGTGCATGAAGCGTTGTTGAAAAACAAGAAGAGCCTGAAAATGTGTGAGAAATATGAAGAGCTTCAAAAGGTGTCAAAAGTATGAGGAGCATGAAACGGTCTTACAATTACAAGGAGCATGAAGCGGTGTTGAAAAACTTGAATAGCCTGAAAATGGGTGAAATATATGAAGAGCTTAAAAATGTGTCAAGTATATGAGGAGCATGAAACGGTCTGAAAAATAGAAGGAGCATGAAGGTGTGTTCAAAAACATGAAGAGCCTGAAAAGGTGTGAAAAATAAGAAGAGCTTCCAAAGTTGTCAAAAATATGAGGAGCATGAAACGGTCTGAAAAATAGGAGAAGCATGAAGTGGTGTTGAAAAACATGAAGAGCCTGTTAAGGTGTGAAAAATATGAAGAGCTTCAAAAGGTGTGTAATACATGAGGAGCATGAAACTCTCTGAAAAATAGAAGGAGCATGAAGTAGTGTTCAAAAACATGAAGAGCCTGAAAAGGTGTGAAAAATATGAAGAGCTTAAAAAGGTGTCAAAAATGAGATGAGCATGAAACGGTCTGAAAAATAGGAGGAGCATGAAGCTGTGTTGAAAAACATGAAGGGCCTGAAAAGGTGTGAAAAATAAGAAGAGCTTCAAAAGATGTCAAAAATATGAGGAGCATGAAACGGTCTGAAAAATAGGATGAGCATGAAGTGGTGTGGAAAAATATGAAGAGCCTGAAAAGTTTTGAAAAATATGAAGAGCTTCAAAAGGTGTCAAAATTGAGATGAGCATGAAACGGTCTGAAAAATAGGAGGAGCATGAAGTGGTGTTGAAAAACATGAATAGCCTGAAAATGTGTGAAATATATGAAGAGCTTACAAAGTTGTCAAAAATATGAGGAGCATGAAACGGTCTGAATAATAGGAGGAGAATGTAACGGTGATCAAAACATGAAGAGCCTGAAAAGGTGTGAAATATATAAAGAGTTTCAAAAAGTGTCAAAAATATGAGGAGCATGAAACGGTCTGAATAATAGGAGGAGAATGTAACTGTGATCAAAAACATGAAGAGCCTGAAAAGGTGTGAGAAATATGAAGAGCTTTAAAAGGTGTAAAATATGAGGAGCATGAAACGGTCTGAAAAATAGGAGGAGCATGAAGCGGTGTTCAAAAACATGAAGAGCCTGAAAAGTTGTGAAAAATATGAAAAGCTTCAAAAGGTGTCAGAAATGAGATGAGCATGAAACGGTCTGAAAAATAGGAGGAGCATGAAGCGGTGTTCAAAAACTTCAAGAGCCTGAAACGTTGTGAAAAATATGAAAAGCTTCAAAAGGTTTCAAAAATGAGATGAGCATGAAACGGTCTGAAAAATAGGAGGAGCATGAAGTGGTGTTGAAAAAATGAAGAGCCTGAAAAGGTGTGAAAAATATGAAGATCATCAAAAGGTATCAAAAATATGAGGAGCATGAAACGGTCTGCAAAAAAGGAGGAGCATGAAGTGGTGTTGAAAAACTTGAAGAGCCTGAAAAGGTGTGAAAAATATGAAAAGCTTCAAAAGATGTCAAAAATATGAGGAGCATGAAACGGTCTGAAAAATAGGAGGAGCATGAAGCGGTGTTCAAAAACATGAAGAGCCTGAAAATGTGTGAAAAATATGAAGAGCTTCAAAAGGTGTGAAATACATTAGGAGCATGAAACGGGCTGAAAAATAGGAGAAGCATGAAGTGGTGTAGAAAAACATGAAGAGCCTGAAAAGGTGTGAAAAATATGAAGAGCTTCAAAAGGAGTGAAAAATATGAGGAGCATGAAACGGTCTGAAAAATAGAAGCACCATGAAACGGTGTTGAAAAACATGAAGAGCCTGAAAAGGTATGAAAAATATGAGGAGCTTCAAAAGGTGTGAAATAAATGAGGAGCATGAAACGGGCTGAAAAATAGGAGAAGCATGAAGTGGTGTAAAAAACATGAAGAGCCTGAAAAGTTGTGAAAAATATGAAGAGCTTCAAAAGGTGTCAAAAATTTGATGAGCATGAAACGGTCTGAAAAATAGGAGGAGCATGAAGCGGTGTTGAAAAACATGAAGAGCCTGAAAAAGTGTGAAAAATATGAAGAGCTTAAAAGGTGTGAAAAATATGAGGAGCATGATATGGTTTGAAAAATAGGATTAGCATGAAGTGGTGTTCAAAAACATGAAGAGCCTGAGAAGGTGTGAAAAATATGAAAAGATTCAAAAGGTGTCATAAATGAGATGAGCATGAAACGGTCTGACAAATAGGAGGTGCATGAAGCGTTGTTGAAAAACATGAAGAGCCTGAAAAGGTGTGAGAAATATGAAGAGCTTAAAAAGGTGTGAAAAATATGAAGAGCTTAAAAAGGTGTCAAAAATATGAGGAGCATGAAACGGTCTTAAAAATACAAGGAGCATGAAGCGGTGTTGAAAAACATGAATAGCCTGAAAATGTGTGAAATATATGAAGAGCTTCCAAAGTTGTCAAAAATATGAGGAGCATGAAACGGTCTGAATAATAGGAGGAGAATGTAACGGTGATCAAAACATGAAGAGCCTGAAAAGGTGTGAAATATATAAAGAGCTTCAAAAAGTGTCAAAAATATGAGGAGCATGAAACGGTCTGAATAATAGGAGGAGAATGTAACTGTGATCAAAAACATGAAGAGCCTGAAAAGGTGTGAGAAATATGAAGAGCTTTAAAAGGTGTAAAATATGAGGAGCATGAAACGGTCTGAAAAATAGGAGGAGCATGAAGCGGTGTTCAAAAACATGAAGAGCCTGAAAAGTTGTGAAAAATATGAAAAGCTTCAAAAGGTGTCAGAAATGAGATGAGCATGAAACGGTCTGAAAAATAGGAGGAGCATGAAGCGGTGTTCAAAAACTTCAAGAGCCTGAAACATTGTGAAAAATATGAAAAGCTTCAAAAGGTTTCAAAAATGAGATGAGCATGTACGGTCTGAAAAATAGGAGGAGCATGAAGTGGTGTTGAAAAAATGAAGAGCCTGAAAAGTTGTGAAAAATATGAAGATCATCAAAAGGTATCAAAAATATGAGGAGCATGAAACGGTCTGCAAAAAAGGAGGAGCATGAAGTGGTGTTGAAAAACTTGAAGAGCCTGAAAAGGTGTGAAAAATATGAAAAGCTTCAAAAGATGTCAAAAATATGAGGAGCATGAAACGGTCTGAAAAATAGGAGGAGCATGAAGCGGTGTTCAAAAACATGAAGAGCCTGAAAATGTGTGAAAAATATGAAGAGCTTCAAAAGGTGTGAAATACATGAGGAGCATGAAACGGGCTGAAAAATAGGAGAAGCATGAAGTGGTGTAGAAAAACATGAAAAGTCTGAAAAGGTGTGAAAAATATGAAGAGCTTCAAAAGGTGTGAAAAATATGAGGAGCATGAAACGGTCTGAAAAATAGAAGCATCATGAAACGGTGTTGAAAAACATGAAGAGCCTGAAAAGGTATGAAAAATATGAGGAGCTTCAAAAGGTGTGAAATAAATGAGGAGCATGAAACGGGCTGAAAAATAGGAGAAGCATGAAGTGGTGTAAAAAACATGAAGAGCCTGAAAAGTTGTGAAAAATAAGAAGAGCTTCAAAAGGTGTGAAAAATATGAGGAGCATGAAACGGTCTGAAAAATAGAAGCAGCATGAAACGGTGTTGAAAAACATGAAGAGCCTGAAATGGTGTGAAAAATATGAAGAGCTTCAAAAGGTGTGAAAAATATGAAGAGCTTCAAAAGGTGTCAAAAATTTGATGAGCATGAAACGGTCTGAAAAATAGGAGGAGCATGAAGCGGTGTTGAAAAACATGAAGAGCCTGAATAAGTGTGAAAAATATGAAGAGCTTAAAAGGTGTGAAAAATATGAGGAGCATGATATGGTTTGAAAAATAGGATTAGCATGAAGTGGTGTTCAAAAACATGAAGAGCCTGAGAAGGTGTGAAAAATATGAAAAGATTCAAAAGGTGTCATGAATGAGATGAGCATGAAACGGTCTGACAAATAGGAGGTGCATGAAGCGTTGTTGAAAAACATGAAGAGCCTGAAAAGGTGTGAGAAATATGAAGAGCTTCCAAAGTTGTGAAAAATATGAGGAGCATGGAATGGTCTGAAAAATAGGAGGAGCATGAAGCTGTGTTCAAAAACATGAAGAACCTGAAAATGTGTGAAATATATAAAGAGCTTCAAAAAGTGTCAAAAATATGAGGAGCATGAAACGGACTGAATAATAGGAGGAGAATGTAACGGTGATCAAAAACATGAAGAGACTGAAAAGGTGTGAAATATATAAAGAGCTTCAAAAAGTGTCAAAAATATGAGGAGCATGAATCGGTCTGAATAGTAGGAGGAGAATGTAACGGTGATCAAAAACATGAAGAGCCTGAAAAGGTGTGAAAAATATGAACAGCTTCAAAAGGTGTGAAATATGAGGAGCATGAAACGGTCTGAAAAATAGGAGGAGCATGAAGCGGTGTTCAAAAACTTGAAGAGCCTGAAACGTTGTGAAAAATATGAAAACCTTCAAAAGGTTTCAAAAATGAGATGAGCATGAAACGGTCTGAAAAATAGGAGGAGCATGAAGCGGTGTTGAAAAAATGAAGAGCCTGAAAAGGTGTGAAAAATATGAAGAGCATCAAAAGTATCAAAAATATGAGGAGCATGAAACGGTCTGCAAAAAAGGAGGAGCATGAAGTGGTGTTGAAAAACTTGAAGAGCCTGAAAAGGTGTGAAAAATATGAAAAGCTTCAAAAGATGTCAAAAATATGAGGAGCATGAAACGGTCTGAAAAATAGGAGGAGCATGAAGTGGTGTAGAAAAACATGAAGAGCCTGAAAAAGTGTGAAAAATATGAAGAGCTTCAAAAGGTGTGAAATACATGAGGAGCATGAAACGGGCTGAAAAATAGGAGAAGCATGAAGTGGTGTTGAAAAACATGAAGAGCCTGAAAAGGTGTGAAAAATATGAAGAGCTTCAAAATGTGTCAAAAATATGAGGAGCATGCAACGGTCTGAAAAATAGAAGCAGCATGAAATGGTGTTGAAAAACATGAAGAGCCTGAAAAGGTGTGAGAAATATGAAGAGCTTCAAAAGGTGTGAAAAATATGAGGAGCATGAAACGGTCTGAAAAATAGAAGGAGCATGAAGCAGTGTTCTAAAACATGAAGAGCCTGAAAAGCTGTGAAAAATATCAAGAGCTTCAAAATGTTTCAAAAATATGAGGAGCATGAAACGGTCTGAAAAATAGGAGGAGCATGAAGTGGTGTTGAAAAACATGAAGAGCCTGAAAAGGTGTGAAAAATATGAAGAGCTTCAAAATGTGTCAAAAATATGAGGAGCATGAAACGGTATGAAAAATAGGAGGAGCATGAAGCTGTGTTCAAAAACATGAAGAGCCTATAAAAGTGTGAAAAATATGAATAGCTTCAAAAGGTGTCAAAAACTTGAGGAGCAGGAAACGGTCTGAAAAACAGGCGGAGCATGAAGCGGTGTTCAAAAACATGAAGAGCCTGAAAAGGTGTGACAAATATGAAGAGCTTCAAAATGTGTCAAAAATATGAGGAGCATGAAACGGTCTGAACAATAGGAGGAGCATGAAACGCTGTTCAAAAACATGAAGAGCCTGAAAAGGTGTGAAAAATATGAAGAGCTTCAAAACGTGTCAAAAATATGAGGATCATGAAACGGTCTGAAAAAGAGAAGCAGCTTGAAGCGGAGTTCAAAAACATGAAGAGCCTGAAAAAGTGTGAAAAATATGAAGAGCTTCAAAAGGTGTAAAATACATGAGGAGCATGAAACTCTCTGAAAAATAGAAGGAGCATGAAGCGGTGTTCAAAAACATGAAGAGCCTGAAAAAGTGTGAAAAATATGAAGAGCTTCAAAAGGTGTGAAAAATATGAAGAGCTTCAGAAGGTGTCAAATATGAGATGAGCATGAAACGGTCTGAAAAATAGGAGGAGCATGAAGCGGTGTTGAAAAACATCAAGAGCCTGAAAAAGTGTGAAAAATATGAAGAGCTTAAAAAGGTGTGAAAATTATGAAGAGCTTCAAAAGGTGTCAAATGTATGAGGCACATGAAACGGTCTGAAAAATATGACCAGCCTGTAACGGTGTGGAAAAACATGAAGAGCCTGAAAAGGTGTGAAAAATATGAAGAGCTTCAAAAGGTTTCAAAATTATGAGGTGCATGAAACGGTCTTAAAAATAGGAAGAGCATGAAGCGGTGTTGAAAAACATGATGAGCCTGAAAAGGTGTGAAATAAATGAAGAATTTCAAAAGGTGTCAAAAATAGGAGGAGCATGAAACTGTTTGAAAAATAGGAGGAGCATGAATTGGTGTTGAAATACATGAGGAGCCTCAAAAGGTGTGAAATATATGAAGAGCATCAAAAGTTTTCAAAAGTATGAGGAGCATGATACGGTCTGAAAAATAGGAGGAGCATGAAACGGTGTTCAAAAACATGAATAGCCTGAAAAGGTGTGAAATAAATGAAGAGCTTCAAAAGTTTTCAAAAGTATGAGGAGCATGATACGGTCTGAAAAATAAGAGGAGCATGAAGCGGTGTTGAAAAATGAAGAGCCTGAAAAGGTGTGAAAAACAGGAAGAGCTTCAAAAGCTGTCAAAAATAAGAGGCGCAAGAAACGGTCTGAAAAATAGGAGTGGCAAGAAGCAGTGTTGAAAAACATGAAGAGCCTGAAAAGTAGTGAAATATATGAAGAGCTTCAAAATGTGTAAAATATATGAGGAGAATGAAACGGTCTGAAAAATAGGAGGAGCATGAAGCGGTGTTGAAAGCATGAAGAGCCTGAAAATGTGTGAAAAATATGAAGAGCTTCATAAGGTGTGAAAATATGAAGAGCTTCAAAAGGTGTCAAACATATGAGGAGCAAGAAATGGTCTGAAATATAGGAGGAGCATGAAGTGGTGTTGAAAAACATGAAGAGCCTGAAAAGATGTGAAAAACATGAAGAGCTTCAAAAGGTGCCAAAAATATGAGGAGGATGAAACCGTCTGAAAAATAGGAGGACCATGAAACCGAGTTCACAAACATGAAGAGCCTGAAAAGCTGTGAAATATATGAAGAGCTTCAGAAGGTTTCAAAAATATGAGGAGCAGGAACAGGTCTGAAAAATAGGAGGAGCATGAAGTGGTTTTAAAATACATGAAGAGCCTGAAAAGGTGTGAAAAATATGAAGAGTTTCAAAAGATGTCAAAAATATGAGGAGCATGATACGGTCTGAAAAATAGGATGAACATGAAACCGTTTTAAAAAAGATGAAGAGCATGAAAAGGTTTTAAAAATATGAAGAGCTTCAAAACGTGTCAAAAATATGAGAAGCATGAAACCATCTGAAAAATAAGGGGAGCATGAAACGGTGTTGAAAAACATGAAGAACATGAAAAGGTGTGGAAAATATGAAGAGCTTCAAAACGTGTGAAAATTATGAGGAGGATGAAACGGTCTGAAAAACAGGAGGAGCATGAAACGGTGTTGAAAAACATGAGGAGCATGAAACGGTGTTGAAAAACATGAAGAGCCTGAAAAGGTGTGAAAAATATGAAGAGCTTCAAAAGGTGTCAAAAATATGAGGAGTATGAAGCGCTGTTTAAAAACAAGAAGAGCCTGAAAAGGTGTGAAATATATGACGAGCTTCAAAAGGTGTCAAAAATAGGAGGAGCATGAAGAGGTGTTCAAAATCATGAAGAGCCGGAAAAGGTGTGAAAAATATGAGGAGCATGAAACGGTCTGAAAAATAGGTGGAGAATGAAGTTGTGTTCAAAAACATGAAGAGCCCGAAAGGGTGCGTAAAATATGAAGAGCTTCAAAGGTGTCAAAAATATGAGGAGCATGAAACGATCTGAAAAATAGGAGGAGCAAGAAACAGTGTTCAAAAACATGAAGAGCCTGAAAATGTGTGAAAAATATGAAGAGCTTCAGAAGGTGTGAAAAATATGAGGAGCATAAAGCGGGGTTCAAAAATTTGAAGATACTGAAAAGGTCTGAAAAATATGAAGAGCTTCAAAAAGTGTCAAAAATATGAGGAGCATGAAACGTTCTGAAAATAAGAGGAGCATGAAACGGTGTTCAAAAATATTAAGAGCCTGAAAAGGTGAGAAAAATATGAAGAGCTTCAGAAGTTGTGAAAAATATGAGGAGCATGAAGCGGTGTTCAAAAACTTGAATACTGAAAAGGTGTGAAAAATATGAAGACCTTCAAAAGGTGTCAAAAGATGAGGAGCATGAAACGATCTGAAAATCAGGAGGAGCATGAAGCGGTGTTGAAAAACATGAAGAGGCTGAAAAGGTGTTAAAAATATGAAGAGCTTCAAAAGGTGTGAAAAATATGAGGGGCATGAAACGGTCTGAAAAATAGGAGGAGCATGAAGCGGCGTTGAAAAAATGAAGAGCGTGAAAAGGTGTCAAAAATATGAAGAGCTTCAAAATGTGTCAAAAATATGAGGAGCATGAAACGGTCTGAAAATTACGAGGAGCATGAGGCACTGTTGAAAAACATGAAGAGCCTGAAAAGGTGTGAAAAATATAAAGAGTTTCAAAACGAGTCAAAAATATGAGGAGCATGAAACGGTCTGAAAAATAGGAGGAGCATGAAGTGGTGTTGGAAAACATGAAGAGCCTGAAAAGGTGTGAAAAATATGAAGAGCTTGAAAAGGTGTGAAAACTATGAAGAGCTTCAAAAGGTGTCAAAAATATGAGGAGCATGAAACGGTCTGAAAAATAGGAGAAGCATGAAACCATGTTCAAAAACATGAAGAGCCTGAAAAAGTGTGAAAAATATGAAGAGCTTCAAAAAGTGTCAGAAATATGAAGAGCAGGGAACGGTCTGAAAAATAGGGGGAGTATGAAGCAGTGTTCAAAAACATGAAGAGCCCGAAAAGGTGTCAAAATTATGAGGAGCATGAAGCGGTCTGAAAAATAGGAGGATCATGAAATGGTGTTCAAAAACATGAAGAACCTGAAAATTTGTGAAAAATATGAAGAGCTTCAAAAGGTCTGAAAAATATCAGGAGCATGAAACGGTGTTCAAAAAATTGAAGACACTGAAAATGTGTGAAAAATATGAAGAGCTTCAAAAGGTGTCAAAAATATGAGGTGCATGAAACGGTCTGAAAAATAGGAGAAGCATGAAACCATGTTCAAAAATATGAAGAGCCTGAAAATGTGTGAAAAATATGAAAAGCTTCAAAAGGTTTGAAAAAAATGAGGAGCATGAAACGGTGTTCAAAAACATGAAGAGACTGAAAATGTGAGAAATATATGAAGAGCTTCAAAAGGTGTCCAAAATATTAGGAGCTTGAAACGGTCTCAAATATAGGAGGAGAATGAAACGGTGTTGACAAACATGTAGATCCTTAAAAGGTGTGAACAATATGCAGAGCCTCAAAAGGAGTGAAAAATATGAGGAGCATGAAACGGACTGAAAAATAGAAGGAGCATGAAGCGGTTTTGAAATACATGAAGAGCCTGAAAAGGTTTGAAAAATATGAAGAGCTTCAAAGTGTCAAAAATATGAGGAGCATGAAACGGTCTGAAAAATAGGAGGAGCATGAAACGGTGTTGAAAACCTGAAGCGCCTGAAAAGATGTGAAAAATATGAAGAGATTCAAAACATGTCAAAATATGAGGAGCATGAAACGGTCTGGAAAATAGGAGGACCATGAAACGGTGTTGAAAAACATGAAGAGCCTGAAAAGGTGTGAAAAATATGAAGAGCTTCAAAAGGTGTGAAAAATATGAAGAGCTTCAAAAGGTGTCAAAAATATGCGGAGCATGAAACAGTCTGAAAAATAGGAGAAACATGTAACGGTATTCAAAAACATGAAGAGCCTGAATAGGTGTGAAATACATGAAGAGCTTCAAAAGGTGTCAAAAATATGAGGAGCATGAAGTGGTGTTGAAAAAGATGAAGAGCATTAAAAGTTGTGGAAAATATGAAGAGATTCAAAAAGTGTCAAAAATATGAGGAGCACAAAATGGTCTGAAAAATTGGAGGAGCATGAAACGGTGTTGAAACCCTGAAGCGCCTGAGAAGGTGTGAAAAATATGAAGAGTTTCAAAACATGTCAAAAATATGAGGAGGATGAATCTGTGAAAAATAGGAGAAGCATGAAACCGTGTTCAAAAACATGAAGAGCCTGAAAAGGTGTGAAAAATATGAAGAGCATCAATAGGTGTCAAAAATATGAGGAGCATGAAATGGTCTGAAAAATAGGAGGAGCATGAAGCGGTGTTCAAAAACATGAAGAGCCTGAAAAGGTGTGAAATATATGAAGAGCTTCAAAAGGTGTCAAAAGTATGAACAGCTTCAAAATGTGTGAAAATTATGAGGAGAATGAAGCTTCTGAAAAATAGGAGGAGCATGAAACGGTGTACAAAAATATGAAGAGCCTGAAAATGTGTGAAAAATATGAAGAGCTTCAAAAGGTGTCAAATATATGAGGAGCATGAAATAGTCTGAAAAATAGGAAGAGCATGAAACGGTGTTGAAAAACTTGAAGAGCCTGAAAAAGTGTGAATTATATGAAGAGCTTCAAAAGGTGTCAAAAATATGTGGAGCCTGAAACGGTCTGAAAAATAGGAGGAGTATGAAGTGGTGTTGAAAATCATGAAGATCCTAAATGGTGTGAAAAACATGAAGAGCTTCAAAAAGTGTCAAAAATATGAGGAGCATGAAACAGTCTGAAAAATAGGAGAATCATGTAACGGTGTTGAAAAACATGAAGAGCATGAAAAGGTGTGAAAAATATGATGAGCTTCAAAAGGTGTCAAAAATATGAGAAGCTTGAAAAGGTTGGAACAATAGGAGGAGCATGAAACTGTGTTGAAAAACATGAAGAGCCTGAAAAGGCTTGAAAAATATGAAGAGTTTCAAAAGGTGTGAAAAATAAGAGGAGCATGAAACAGTCTGAAAAATAGGAGGAGCATGAAACGATGTTCAAAAACATGAAGAGCCTGAAAAGGTGTGAAAAATATGAAGACCTTCAAAAGGTGTCAAAAATATGAGGAGCTTCAAAAGGTTTCAAAAAAGAGATGTGCATGAAACCGTCTGAAAAAGAGGGGAAGCATGAAGCAGTGTTGAAAAACATGAAGAGCCTGAAAAGGTGTGAAAAATATGAAGAGCTTCAAAAGGTGTCAAAAATATGAGGAGCATGAAACGGTCTGAAAAATAGGAGGAACATGAAACTGTGTTCAAAAACATGAACAGCCTGAAAAGGTGTGAAAAATATGAAGAGCTTCAAAAGGTGTAAAAAATGGGAGGAGCATGAAGCGGTGTTGAAAAACATGAAGAGCCTGAAAAGGTGTGAAAAATATGAAGAGCTTCAAAACGTGTCAAACATATGAGCAGCAAGAATCGGTCTGAAATATGCAGGAGCATGAAACGGTGTTCAAAAACATGAAAAGCCTGAAAAGTTGTGAAAATATGAAGAGCTTCAAAAGGTGTGAAAAATATGAAGACCTTCAAAAGGTGTCAGAAATGAGATGAGCCTTAAACGGTCTGAAAAAGAGGAGGAGCATGAAGCGGTGTTGAAAAACATGAAGAACCTGAAAACGAGTGAGAAATATGAAGAGCCTCAAAAGTTGTCAAAAATATGAAGAGCTTCAAAAGGTGTCAAAAATGAGAGGAGCATGAAGCGGTCTGAAAAATAGGAGGAGGAGGAAGTGGTGTTGAAAAACTTGAAGAGCCTGAAAAGGTGTGAAATATATGAAGAGCTTCAAAAGGTGTCAAAAATATGAGGAGCATGAAACGTTCTGAAAAATAGGAGGAGCATGAAACGGTGTTGAAAATCATTAAGAGTCTGAAAAGGTGTGAAAAATATGAAGAGTTTCAAAAAGTGTCAACAATATGAGGAACATGAAACGGTCTGAAACATAGGAGAAGCATGAAACCGTGTTCAACAACATGAAGAGCCTGAAAATGTGTGAAAAATATCAAGAGCTTCAAAAGGTGTCAAATATATGAGGAGCATGAAATAGTCTGAAAAATAGGAAGAGCATGAAACGGTGTTGAAAAACTTGAAGAGCCTGAAAAAGTGTGAATTATATGAAGAGCTTCAAAAGGTGTCAAAAATATGTGGAGCATGAAACGGTCTGAAAAATAGGAGGAGTATGAAGCGGTGTTGAAAATCATGAAGATCCTAAATGGTGTGAAAAACATGAAGAGCTTCAAAAAGTGTCAAAAATATGAGGAACATGAAACAGTCTGAAAAATGGGAGAATCATGTAACGGTGTTGAAAAACATGAAGAGCATGAAAAGGTGTGAAAAATATGATGAGCTTCAAAAGGTGTCAAAAATATGAGAAGCTTGAAACGGTTGGAACAATAGGAGGAGCATGAAGTGGTGTTGAAAAACATGAAGAGCCTGAAAAGGCTTGAAAAATATGAAGAGTTTCAAAAGGTGTGAAATATAAGAGGAGCATGAAACAGTCTGAAAAATAGGAGGAGCATGAAACGATGTTCAAAAACATGAAGAGCCTGAAAGGTGTGAAAAATATGAAGACCTTCAAAAGGTGTCAAAAATATGAGGAGCTTCAAAAGGTTTCAAAAAAGAGATGTGCATGAAACCGTCTGAAAAAGAGGGGAAGCATGAAGCAGTGTTGAAAAACATGAAGAGCCTGAAAAGGTGTGAAAAATATGAAGAGCTTCAAAAGGTGTCAAAAATATGAGGAGCATGAAACGGTCTGAAAAATAGGAGGAACATGAAACCGTGTTCAAAAACATGAACAGCCTGAAAAGGTGTGAAAAATATGAAGAGCTTCAAAAGGTGTAAAAAATGGGAGGAGCATGAAGCGGTGTTGAAAAACATGAAGAGCCTGAAAAGGTGTGAAAAATATGAAGAGCTTCAAAACGTGTCAAACATATGAGCAGCAAGAATCGGTCTGAAATATGCAGGAGCATGAAACGGTGTTCAAAAACATGAAAAGCCTGAAAAGTTGTGAAAATATGAAGAGCTTCAAAAGTTGTGAAAAATATGAAGACCTTCAAAAGGTGTCAGAAATGAGATGAGCCTTAAACGGTCTGAAAAAGAGGAGGAGCATGAAGCGGTGTTGAAAAACATGAAGAACCTGAAAACGAGTGAGAAATATGAAGAGCCTCAAAAGTTGTCAAAAATATGAAGAGCTTCAAAAGGTGTCAAAAATGAGAGGAGCATGAAGCGGTCTGAAAAATAGGAGGAGGAGGAAGTGGTGTTGAAAAACTTGAAGAGCCTGAAAAGGTGTGAAATATATGAAGAGCTTCAAAAGGTGTCAAAAATATGAGGAACATGAAACGGTCTGAAAATTAGGAACAGCTTGAAACGGTGTTCAGAAACATGAAGAGCCTGAAAAGGTGTGAACAATGTGTAGAGCTTCAAAAGGTGTGAAATACATCAGGAGCATGAAACGGTCTGAAATTAGGAGGAGCATGATGCGGTGTTCAAAAACATGAGGTGCCTGAAAATGTGTAAAAAATATGAAGAGCTTCAAAAGGTGTCAAAAATATGAGGAGCATGAAACGGTCTGAAAAATAGGAGGAGCATGAAACGGTGTTGACAACATGAAGAGCCTGAAAAGGTGTGAAAAATTTGAAGAGCTTCAAAAGGTGTGAAATTTAGGCGGAGCATGTACCAGTGTTCAAAAACTTGAAGAGACTGAAAAGGTGTGAAACATACGAAGACCTTAAAAAGGTGTCAAAAATATGAGGAGCATGACACGATCTGAAATATAGGAGGAGCATGAAGCCTTGTTCAAAAACATGAGGAGTCTGAAAAGGTGTGAAAATATGAAGAGATTCAAAAGGTGTGAAAACGTGAAGAGATTCAAAAGGTGTGAAATATATGAGGAGCATGAAACGGTCTGAAAAATATGAGGAGAACGAAACATTCAGAAAAATAGGAGGAGAATGAAGCGGTGTTCAAAAACATGAAAGCCTGAAAAGGTGTGAAAAATATGAAGAGCTTCAAAAGCTGTGAAAAATATGAAGAGCTTCAAAAGGTGTGAAAAATATGAAGAGTTTCAAAAGATGTAAAAAATGAGATGAGCATGAAACGGTCTGAAAAAAAGGGGGAGCATGAATTTGTGTTGAAAAACATGAATAGCCTGAAAATGTGTGAAATATTTGAAGAGCTCTAAACGCTGTCAAAAATATGAGGAGCATGAATTGGTCTGAAACTTAGGAGGAGCATGAAACGGTGTTCAAAAACATGAAGAGCCTGAAAAAGTGTGAGAAATATGAAGAGCTTAAAAGGTGTCAAAAATATGAAGAGCTTCAAAAGGTGTCAAAAATGAGATGAGCATGAAGCCGTCTGAAAAATATTTGGAGGATGAAGTGGTGTTGAAAAACATGAAGAGCCTGAAAAGGTGTGAAATTTATGAAGAGCTTCAAAAGGTGTCAAAAATATGAGGAGCATGGAACGGTCTGAAAATAGGAGGAGCATGATGCGCTGTTCAAAAACATGTGGAGCCTGAAAAGGAGTGAAAAATATGAAGAGCTTCAAAAGGTTTCAAAAATATGAGGAGCATGAAATGACCTGAAAAATAGGAGGAGCATGAAGCAGTGTTCAAAAACATGAAGAGCCTGAAAAGGTGTGAAAAATATGAAGAGCTTCAAAAGGTGTGAAAGATATGAGGAGCATGAAACGGTCTGAAAAATATACGCAGCATGAAACGGTGTTGAAAAACATGAAGAGACTGAAAAGGTGTGAAAAATATGAAGAGCTTCAAAAGGTGTGAAATACATGAGGGTCCTGAAACTCTCTGTAAAATAGGAGGAGCATGAAGTGGTGTTCAAAAACATGAAGAGCCTGCAAAGTTGTGAAAAATATGAAGAGCTTCAATAGGTGTGAAAAATATGAGGAGCAGGATACGGTCTGAAAAATAGGAGGAGCATGAAGCGGTGTTCAAAAACATGAAGAGCCTGAAAAGGTGTGAAAAATATGAAGAGCTTCAAAAGGGGTCAAAAATATGAGGAGGATGAAACGGTTTGAAAAATAGGAGGAGCATGAAGAGGTGTTGCAAAACATGAAGAGCCTGAAAAGGTGTGAAAAATATGAAGAGCTTCAAAAGGTGTCAAAAATGAGATGAGCATGAAATGGTCTGAAAAATGGAGGACCATGAAGTGGTGTAGTAAAACATGAAGAGCATGAAAAGGTGTGAAAAATAAGAAGAGCTTCAAAAGGTGTCAAAAATATGCGGAGCATGAAACAGTCTGAAAAATAGGAGAAACATGTAACGGCATTCAAAAACATGAAGAGCCTGAATAGGTGTGAAATACATGAAGAGCTTCAAAAGGTGTCAAAAATATGAGGAGCATGAAACGGTGTGAAAAATTGGAGAAGCATGAAGTGGTGTTCAAAAACATGAAGAGCCTGAAAAGGTGTGAAATACATGAAGAGCTTCAAAAAGTGTCAAAAATATGAGGAGCATGAAGTGGTGTTGAAAAAGATGAAGAGCATTAAAAGTTGTGGAAAATATGAAGAAATTCAAAAAGTGTCAAAAATATGAGGAGCATGAAATGGTCTGAAAAATTGGAGGAGCATGAAACGGTGTTGAAACCCTGAAGCGCCTGAGAAGGTGTGAAAAATATGAAGAGTTTCAAAACATGTCAAAAATATGAGGAGGATGAATCTGTGAAAAATAGGAGAAGCATGAAACCGTGTTCAAAAACATGAAGAGCCTGAAAAGGTGTGAAAAATATGAAGAGCATCAATAGGTGTCAAAAATATGAGGAGCATGAAATGGTCTGAAAAATAGGAGGAGCATGAAGCGGTGTTCAAAAACATGAAGAGCCTGAAAAGGTGTGAAATATATGAAGAGCTTCAAAAGGTGTCAAAAGTATGAACAGCTTCAAAATGTGTGAAAAATATGAGGAGAATGAAGCTTCTGAAAAATAGGAGGAGCATGAAACGGTGTACAAAAATATGAAGAGCCTGAAAATGTGTGAAAAATATGAAGAGCTTCAAAAGGTGTCAAATATATGAGGAGCATGAAATAGTCTGAAAAATAGGAAGAGCATGAAACGGTGTTGAAAAACTTAAAGAGCCTGAAAAAGTGTGAATTATATGAAGAGCTTCAAAAGGTGTCAAAAATATGTGGATCATGAAACGGTCTGAAAAATAGGAGGAGTATGAAGCGGTGTTGAAAATCATGAAGATCCTAAATGGTGTGAAAAACATGAAGAGCTTCAAAAAGTGTCAAAAATATGAGGAGCATGAAACAGTCTGAAAAATAGGAGAATCATGTAACGGTGTTGAAAAACATGAAGAGCATGAAAAGGTGTGAAAAATATGATGAGCTTCAAAAGGTGTCAAAAATATGAGAAGCTTGAAACGGTTGGAACAATAGGAGGAGCATGAAACTGTGTTGAAAAACATGAAGAGCCTGAAAAGGCTTGAAAAATATGAAGAGTTTCAAAAGGTGTGAAAAATAAGAGGAGCATGAAACAGTCTGAAAAATAGGAGGAGCATGAAACGATGTTCAAAAACATGAAGAGCCTGAAAAGGTGTGAAAAATATGAAGACCTTCAAAAGGTGTCAAAAATATGAGGAGCTTCAAAAGATTTCAAAAAAGAGATGTGCATGAAACCGTCTGAAAAAGAGGGGAAGCATGAAGCAGTGTTGAAAAACATGAAGAGCCTGAAAAGGTGTGAAAAATATGAAGAGCTTCAAAAGGTGTCAGAAATGAGATGAGCATTAAACGGTCTGAAAAAGAGGAGGAGCATGAAGCGGTGTTGAAAAACATGAAGAACCTGAAAACGTGTGAGAAATATGAAGAGCCTCAAAAGTTGTCAAAAATATGAAGAGCTTCAAAAGGTGTCAAAAATGAGAGGAGCATGAAGCGGTCTGAAAAATAGGAGGAGGAGGAAGTGGTGTTGAAAAACATGAAGAGCCTGAAAAGGTGTGAAATATATGAAGAGCTTCAAAAGGTGTCAAAAATATTAGGAACATGAAACGGTCTGAAAATTAGGAACAGCTTGAAACGGTGTTCAGAAACATGAAGAGCCTGAAAAGGTGTGAACAATGTGTAGAGCTTCAAAAGGTGTGAAATACATCAGGAGCATGAAACGGTCTGAAAAGAGGAGGAGCATGATGCGGTGTTCAAAAACATGAGGTGCCTGAAAATGTGTAAAAAATATGAAGAGCTTCAAAAGGTGTCAAAAATATGAGGAGCATGAAACGGTCTGAAAAATATAAGCAGCATGAAACGGTGTTGAAAAACATGAAGAGACTGAAAAGGTGTGAAAAATATGAAGAGCTTCAAAAGGTGTGAAATACATGAGGGGCCTGAAACTCTCTGTAAAATAGGAGGAGCATGAAGTGGTGTTCAAAAACATGAAGAGCCTGCAAAGTTGTGAAAAATATGAAGAGCTTCAATAGGTGTGAAAATATGAGGAGCAGGATACGGTCTGAAAAATAGGAGGAGCATGAAGCGGTGTTCAAAAACATGAAGAGCCTGAAAAGGTGTGAAAAATATGAAGAGCTTCAAAAGGTGTCAAAAATGAGATGAGCATGAAATGGTCTGAAAAATGGAGGAGCATGAAGTGGTGTAGCAAAACATGAAGAGCATGAAAAGTTGTGAAAAATAAGAAGAGCTTCTAAAGGTGTCAAATATGAGATGAGCATGAAACAGTTTGAAAAATAGGAGGAGCATGAAGTGTTGTTAAAAATCATGAAGAGCCTGAAAAGGTGTGAAATATATGAAGAGCTTCAATAGGTGTCAAAAATATGAGGAGCATGAAACGGTGTAAAAAAGAGGAGGAGCATGAAGCGGTGGTGAAAAACATGAAGAGCCTGAAAAGGTGTGAAAAATATGAAGAGCTTCAAAAGGTGTCAAAAATATGAGGAGCATGAAACGGTCTGAAAAATAGGAGCAGCATGAAGTGGTGGTCAAAAATATGAAGAGCCTGAAAAGGTTTGAAAAATATGAAGAGCTTCAAAAGGTGTCAAAAATATAAGGAGCAAGAAAGATTCTGAAAAATACGATGAGAATTAAGCGGTGTGAAACACATGAAGAGCCTGAAAAAGTGTGAAAAATATGAAGAGCTTAAAAAGGTGTCAAAAATATGAGGAGCATGAAACGGTCTGAAAAACAGGAGGAGCATGAAGCGGTCCTCAAATAAATGAAGAGAGTGAAAAGGTGTGAAAAATATGCTGTGCTAAAAAAGGAGACAAAATTATGAGGAGCATAATACTTCTGAAAAATACGAGGAGCATGAACCGGTGGTCAAAAACATGAAGAGCCTGAACAGGTGTGAAAAATCTGAAGAGCTTCAAAAGGTGTCAAAAATATGAGGAGCATGAAACGGTCTGAAAAATAGGAGGAGAATGAAGCGGTGTTTAAAAACATGAAGAGCCTGAAAAGGTGTGAAAAATATGAAGAGCTTCAAAACGTGTCAAAAATACGAGTAGCATAAAACGGTCTGAAAAATAGGAGGAGCATGAAGCGGTGGTCAAAAACACGAAGAGCATGAAAAGGTGTGAAAAATATGAAAAGCTTCAAAACTTGTCAAAAATATGTGGAGCATGAAACGGTCTGGAAATTAGGAGCAGCATGAAGTGTTGTTCAAAAACATGAAGAGCCTGAAAAGGTGTGAAAAATATGAAGAGCTTCAAAAGGTGTCAAAAATATGAGAAGCATGAAACGGTATGAAAAATAAGAGGAGCGTGAAGCGGTGTTGAAAAACATGAAGAGCCTGAAAAGGTGTGAAGAATCTGAAGAGCTTCAAAACGTGTCAAAAATATGAGGAGCATGAAACAGTCTGAAAAATATTAGGAGTATGAAACCGTGTTCAAAAACATGAAGAGCCTGAAAAGGAGTGCGAAATATGAAGAGGTTCAAAAGGTGTAAAATATACGAGGAGCATGAAACGGTCTGAAAAATTGGAGGGGCATGAAGCGGTGGTCAAAAATATGAATAGCCTGAAAAGCTGTGAAAAATATGAAGAGCTTCAAAAAGTGTCAAACATATGAGGAGCATGAAACAGTCTGAAAAATAGGATGAGCATGAAACGGTTTTTTAAAAGAAGTAGGGCATGAAAAGGTGTGAAAAATATGAAGAGGTTCAAAATGTGTAAAAAATTTGAGGAGCAAGAAACGGTCTGAAAAATAGGAGGAGCATGAAGTGGTGTTAAAAAACTTGAAGAGCCTGAAAAGGTGTGAAAAATATGAAGAGCTTCAAAAGTGTGACAAAAATATGAGGAGCATGAAACGGTCTGAAAAAAGGAGGAGCATGAAGTGGTGTTAAAAAACTTGAAGAGCCTGAAAAGGTGTGAAAAATATGAAGAGCTTCAAAAGGTGTGAAAAATATGAGGAGCATGAAACGTTCTGAGAAAAGGAGGACCATGAAGTGGTGTTAAAAAACTTGAAGAGCCTGAAAAGGTGTGAAAAATATGAAGAGCTTCAAAAGGTGTGAAAAATATGAGGAGCATGATGCGTTCTGAAAAATAGGAGGAGCATGAAGCGGTGTTCAAAAACATGAAGAGCCTGAAAAGTTGTGAAAAATATGCAAAGCTTCAAAAGGTGTCAAAAATGAGAGGCGCATGAAATGGTCTGAAAAATAGGAGGAGCATGAAGTCGAGTTCATAAATATGAAGAGCCTGAAAAGGTGTGAAAAATATGAAGAGCTTCAAAAGGTGTGAAAAATATGAGGAGCATGATACGGTCTGAAAAATAGGAGGAGCATGAAGCGGTGTTCAAAAACATGAAGAGCCTGAAAAGTTGTGAAAAATATGCAAAGCTTCGAATGGTGTCAAAAATGTGATGAGCATGAAACGGTCTGAAAAATAGGAGGAGCATGAAGCGGTGTTGAAAAACATGAAGTGCCTGAAAAGCTGTGAAAAATATGAAGACCTTCAAAAGGTGTCAAAAATATGAGAAGTATGAAACGTTCTGAAAAATAGGAGGAGCATGAAGCGGTTTTGAAAAACATGAAGAGCCTGAAAACGTGTGAAAAATAAGAAGAGCTACAAAAGGTGTCAAAAATATGAGGAGCATGAAACGGTCTGAAAACGAAGAGGAGCATGAAGGGGTGTTCAAAAACATGAAGAGCCTGAAAAGCTGTGAAAAATATGAAGAGCTTCAAAAGGTGTCAAAAATATGAGAAGTATGAAACGTTCTGAAAAATAGGAGGAGCATGAAGCGGTTTTGAAAAACATGAAGAGCCTGAAAACGTGTGAAAAATATGAAGAGCTACAAAAGGTGTCAAAAATATGAGGAGCACGAAACGGTCTGAAAAATAGGAGGAGAATGAAGCACTGTTGAAAAACATGAAGAGCCTGAAAAGGTGAGAAAAAAATGAAGAGTTTCAAAACGTGTCAAAAATATGAGGAGCATGAAACGGTCTGAAATACGCGGAGCATGAAATGGTGTTGAGAAACATGAAGAGCCTGAAAAAGTTTCAAAAATATGAAGAGTTTCAAAAGGTGTCAAAATTATGGGGAGCATTAAACGTTCTAAACATAGGAGGAGCATGAAGTGGTGTTGAAAAATATGAAGAGCCAGAAAAGGTGTGAAAAATTTGAAGAGCTCCAAAAGGTGTGAAAAATATGAGGAGCATGGAACGTTCTGAAAAATAGGAGGAGCATGAAACGATGTTCAAAATCCTGAAGAGCCTGAAAAGCTGTGAAATATATGAAGAGCTTCAAAAGGTGTCAAAAATATGAGGAGCATGAAACTGTCTGAAAAATATGAAGAGTTTCAATAGTTGTCAAAATATGAGGAGCATGAAATGGTGTTCAACAACACGAAGAGCCTGTAAAGGTGTTAAAATATGAAGAGCTTCAAAAGGTGTCAAAATATGAGGAGCATGAAACGGTCTGAAAAATAGGAGGAGCATGAAGTGGTGTTCAGAAACATGAAGAGCCTTAAAAGGTGTGAAAAATATGAAGAGCTTTAAAGGTGTGAAAATTATGAGGAGCATGAAACCGTCTGAAAAATAGGAGGAGCATGACACTGTGATGAAAAACATGAAGAGCCTTAAATTGTGTGAAAAATATGAAGAGTTTGAAGGTGTGAAAAATATGAGGAGCATGAAACCATCTGAAAAATAGGAGGAGCATGACACGGGGTTGAAAAAAAAGAAGATCATGAAAAGGTGTGAAAAATATGAAGAGATTCAAAAGCTGTCAAAAATATGAGGAGCCTGAAACTGTCTGAGAAATAGGAGGAGCATGAAGTGGTGTTGAAAAAGATGAAGAGCCTGAAAAGGTGTGAAAAATATGAAGAGCTTCAAAAGGTGTCAAAAATATGAGGAGCATGAAACGTTCTGAAAAAAGGAGGAGCATGAAGTGGTGTTAAAAAACTTGAAGAGCCTGAAAAGGTGTGAAAAATATGAAGAGCTTCAAAAGGTGTGAAAAATATGAGGAGCATGATGCAGTCTGAAAAATAGGAGGAGCATGAAGCGGTGTTCAAAAACATGAAGAGCCTGAAAAGTTGTGAAAAATATGCAAAGCTTCAAAAGGTGTCAAAAATGAGAGGAGCATGAAATGGTCTGAAAAATAGGAGGAGCATGAAGTCGAGTTCATAAATATGAAGAGCCTGAAAAGTTATGAAAAATATGAAGAGCTTCAAAAGGTGTGAAAAATATGAGGAGCATGATACGGTCTGAAAAATAGGACGAGCATGAAGCGGTGTTCAAAAATATGAAGAGTCTGAAAAGGTGTGAAATATATGAAGAGCTTCAAAAATTGTGAAATACATTAGGATGATTAAACGGTCTGAAAAATAGGAGGAGCATGAAGCGATGTTCAGAAGCATGAAGATCCTGAAAAGGTGTGAAAAATATGAAGAGCATCAAAAGATGTCAAAAATATGAGGAGCATGAAACGGTCTGAAAAATAGGAGGAGCATGAAGCAGTGTTCAAAAATATGAAGAGTCTGAAAAGGTGTGAAAAATATGAAGAGCTTCAAAAGGTGTCACAAATATGAGGAACAAGAAATGGTCTGAAAAATAAGAGAAGCATGAAGCGGTGTTCAAAAACATGAAGAGCCTGAAAAGTTGTGAAAAATATGAAGAGCTTCAAAATGTGTGAAAAAAAAAAGAAGAGCTTCAAAAGGTGTCAAAAATAGGAGGAGCATGAAACGGTCTGAAAAATAGGAGGAGCATGAAACGGTGTTGAAAAACATGAGGACACTTAAAATGTGTGAAAAATATGAAGAGCTTCAAAAGGTGTCAAAAATATGAGGAGCATGAAAAGGTCTGAAAAATAGGAGGAGCATGAAGTCGTGTTGAAAAACAAGAAGACACTTAAAATGTGTCAGAAATATGAAGAGCTTCAAAAGGTGTCAAAAATACGAGGAACATGAGACGGACTGAAAAATAGGAGGAGCATGAAGTCGTGTTGAAAAACATGAAGACACTTAAAATGTGTGAAAAATATGAAGAGCTTCAAAAGGTGACAAAAATGTGATGAGCATGAAGCGGTCTGAAAAATAGGAGAAGCATGAAAGTGTGTTCAAAAACATGAAGAGCCTGAGAAGGTGTGAAAAATGTGAAGAGCTTCAAAACGTGTCAAAAATATGAGGAGCATGAAACGGTCTGAAAAATAGGAGAAGCATGAAGCGGTGTTCAAAAACATGAAGAGCCTGAAAAGGTGTGAAAAACATGAAGAGCTTCAAAAGGTGTCAAAAATATGAGGAGCATGAAACGGTCTGAAAATAGGAGGATTATGAAACGGTGTTCAAAAACATGAAGAGCATGAATAGGTGTGAAAAATATGAAAAGCCTCAAAACCTGTCAAAAATATGAGGAGCATGAAACGGTCTGAAAAATAGCAGGAGCATGAAGCGGTGTTGAAAAACAGGAAGAGTCTGAAAAGGTGTTAAAAAATGAAGAGCTTCAAAAATATGAAAAATATGAAGAGCTTCAAAACGTGTGAAAAATATGAAGAGCTTCAAAAGGTGTAAAAAATGAGATGAGCATGAAACGGTCTGAAAAATAGGAGGAGCATGAAGCGGTGTTGAAAATAATGAAGATAAAGAAAAGGTGTGAAAAATATGAAGAGCTTCAAAAGGTGTCAAAATGAGATGAGCATGAAACGTCTGAAAAATAGGAGGAGCATGAAGTGGTGTTGAAAAACATGAAAAGCCTGAAAATGTGTGAAAAATATGAAGAGCTTCAAAAGGTGTGAAATATATGAGGTGCAAGAAACGGTGTGAAAAATAGGAGGAGCATTATGCGTTGTTGAAAGACATGAATAGCCGAAAAGGTGTGAAAAATATGAAGCGCTTCAAAAGGTGTCAAAAATATGAGAAGCATGAAACGTTCTGAAAAATAGGAGGTGCATGAAGCGGTGTTGAAAAACATGAATAGCCTGAAAAGGTGTGAAAAATATGAAGAGCTTCAAAAGGTGTCAAAAATATGAGTAGCACGAAACGGTCTGAAAAATAGGAGGAGAATGAAGCGGTGTTGAAAAACATGAAGAGCCTGAAAACGTGTGAAAAATATGAAGAGCTTCAAAAGGTGTGAAAAATATGAAGAGCTTCAAAAGGTGTCAAAAATATGAGGAGCATGAAACGGTCTGAAAAATATAAGAAGCATGAAACGGTGTTCAAAAACATGAAGAGCCTGAAAAGGTGTGAAAAATATGAAGAGCTTAAAAAGGTGTCAAAAATATGAGGAGCATGAAACGGTCTGAAAAATAGGAGGATTATGAAACGGTGTTCAAAAACATGAAGAGCCTGAAAGGGTGTGAAAAATATGAAAGCCTCAAAACCTGTCAAAAATATGAGGAGCATGGAACGTTCTGAAAAATAGGAGGATTATGAAACGGTGTTCAAAAACATGAAGAGCCTGAAAAGGTGTGAAAAATATGAAGAGCTTAAAAAGGTGTCAAAAATATGAGGAGCATGAAACGGTCTGAAAAATAGGAGGATTATGAAACGGTGTTCAAAAACATGAAGAGCCTGAAAAGGTGTGAAAAATATGAAGAGCTCCAAAAGGTGTGAAAAATATGAGGAGCATGGAACGTTCTGAAAAATAGGAGGAGCATGAAACGATGTTCAAAATCCTGAAGGGCCTGAAAAGCTGTGAAGTATATGAAGAGCTCCAAAACGTGTCAAAAATATGATGAGCATGAAACTGTCTGAAAAATATGAAGAGTTTCAATAGTTGTCAAAATATGAGGAGCATGAAATGGTGTTCAAAAACATGAAGAGCCTGTAAAGGTGTTAAAATATGAAGAGCTTCAAAAGGTGTCAAAAATATGAGGAGCATGAAACAGTCTGCACAAAAGGAGGAGCATGAAGTGGTGTTCAAAAACATGAAGAGCCTGAAAAGGTGTGAAAAATATGAAGAGCTTCAAAAGGTGTGAAATAAATGAGGAGCATGAAACATTCTGAAAAATAGGAGGAGCATGATGTGGTGTTCAAAAACATGAAGAGCCTGAAAAGGTGTGAAAAATATGAAGAGCTTCAAAAGGTGTGAAAAATATGAGGACCGTGATATGGTCTGAAAAATAGGAGGAGCGTGAAGTGGTTGTGAAAAACATGAAGAGCCTGAAAAGGTTTGCTAAATATGGAGAGCTTCAAAAGGTGTGAAATACATGAGGAGCATGAAAAGGTCTGAAAAAGAGGAGGAGCGTGAACTGGTGTTCAAAAACATGCAGAGACTGAAAAGGTGTGAAAAATATGAAGAGCTTCAAAATGTGTCAAATATATGAGGAGCATGAAATGGTCTGCAAAAAAGGAGGAGCATGAAGTGGTGTTGAAAAACATGAAGAGCCTGAAAAGGTGTGAGAAATATGAAGAGCTTCAAAATGTGTAAAAAATATGAGTAGCTTGAAATGGTCTGCAAAAAAGGAGGAGCATGAAGTGGTGTTGAAAAACATGAAGAGCCTGAAAAGGTGTGAAAAATATGAAAGCTTCAAAAGGTGTCAAAATGAGATGAGCATGAAACGGTCTGAAAAATAGGAGGAGCATGAAGTCGTGTTGAAAAAAAGGAAAAGTCTGAAAATGTGTGAAAAATATGAAGAGCTTCAAAACGTGTGAAAAATATGAAGAGCTTCAAAAGGTGTCAAAATGAGATGAGCATGAAACGTCTGAAAAATAGGAGGAGCATGAAGTGGTGTTGAAAATCATGAAAAGCCTGAAAATGTGTGAAAAATATGAAGAGCTTCAAAAGGTGTGAAATATATGAGGTGCAAGAAACGTTCTGAAAAATAGGAGGTGCATGAAGCGGTGTTGAAAAACATGAATAGCCTGAAAAGAGGTGAAAAATATGAAGAGCTTCAAAAGGTGTCAAAAATATGAGTAGCACGAAACGGTCTGAAAAATAGGAGGAGAATGAAGCGGTGTTGAAAAACATGAAGAGTCTGAAAACGTGTGAAAAATATGAAGAGCTTCAAAAGGTGTGAAAAATATGAAGAGCTTCAAAAGGTGTCAAAAATATGAGGAGCATGAAACGGTCTGAAAAATATAAGAAGCATGAAACGGTGTTCAAAAACATGAAGAGCCTGAAAAGGTGTGAAAAATATGAAGAGCTTAAAAAGGTGTCAAAAATATGCGTAGCACGAAACGGTCTGAAAAATAGGAGGAGAATGAAGCGGTGTTGAAAAACATGAAGAGTCTGAAAACGTGTGAAAAATATGAAGAGCTTCAAAAGGTGTGAAAAATATGAAGAGCTTCAAAAGGTGTCAAAAATATGAGGAGCATGAAACGGTCTGAAAAATAGGAGGAGCATGAAGTGGTGTTCAAAAACATGAAGAGCCTTAAAAGGTGTGAAAAATATGAAGAGCTTTAAAGGTGTGAAAATTATGAGGAGCATGAAACCGTTTGAAAAATAGGAGGAGCATGACACTGTGATGAAAAACATGAAGAGCCTTAAATTGTGTGAAAAATATGAAGAGTTTGAAGGTGTGAAAAATATGAGGAGCATGAAACCATCTGAAAAATAGGAGGAGCATAACACGGGGTTGAAAAATATGAAGATCATGAAAAGGTGTGAAAAATATGAAGAGATTCAAAAGCTGTCAAAAATATGAGGAGCCTGAAACTGTCTGAGAAATAGAAGGAGCATGAAGTGGTGTTGAAAAAGATGAAGAGCCTGAAAAGGTGTGAAAAATATGAAGAGCTTCAAAAGGTGTCAAAAATATGAGGAGCATGAAACTCTCTGAAAAATAGGAGGAGCATGAAGCGGTGTTCAAAAACATGAAGAGCCTGAAAAGTTGTGAAAAATATGCAAAGCTTAAAAAGGTGTCAAAAATGAGAGGAGCATGAAATGGTCTGAAAAATAGGAGGAGCATGAAGTCGTGTTCATAAATATGAAGAGCCTGAAAAGTTATGAAGAAATATGAAGAGCTTCAAAAGGTGTGAAAAATATGAGGAGCATGATACGGTCTGAAAAATAGGAGGAGCATGAAGCGGTGTTCAAAAATATGAAGAGTCTGAAAAGGTGTGAAAAATATGAAGAGCTTCAAAAATTGTGAAATACATTAGGATGATTAAACGGTCTGAAAAATAGGAGGAGCATGAAGCGATGTTCAGAAACATGAAGATCCTGAAAAGGTGTGAAAAATATGAAGAGCATCAAAAGATGTCAAAAATATGAGGAGCATGAAACGGTCTGAAAAATAGGAGGAGCATGAAGCAGTGTTCAAAAATATGAAGAGTCTGAAAAGGTGTGAAAAATATGAAGAGCTTCAAAAGGTGTCACAAATATGAGGAACAAGAAATGGTCTGAAAAATAAGAGAAGCATGAAACGGTGTTCAAAAATATGAAGAGCCTGAAAAGGTGTGAAAAATATGAAGAGCTTCAAACGGTGTGAAATACATGAGGAGCATGAAACTCTCTGAAAAATAAGAGGAGCATGAAGCGGTGTTCAAAAACATGAAGAGCCTGAAAAGTTGTGAAAAATATGAAGAGCTTCAAAATGTGTGAAAAAAAAAGAAGAGCTTCAAAAGGTGTCAAAAATAGGAGGAGCATGACACGGTCTGAAAAATAGGAGGAGCATGAAACGGTGTTGAAAAACATGAAGACACTTAAAATGTGTGAAAAATATGAAGAGCTTCAAAAGGTGTCAAAAATATGAGGAGCATGAAAAGGTCTGAAAAATAGGAGGAGCATGAAGTCGTGTTGAAAAACAAGAAGACACTTAAAATGTGTGAGAAATATGAAGAGCTTCAAAAGGTGTCAAAAATACGAGGAACATGAAACGGACTGAAAAATAGGAGGAGCATGAAGTCGTGTTGAAAAACATGAAGACACTTAAAATGTGTGAAAAATATGAAGAGCTTCAAAAGGTGTCAAAATATGAGGAGCATGAAACGGTCTGAAAAATAGGAAGAGAATGAAGCGGTGTTCAAAAATATGAAGAGCCTGAAAAGTTGTGAAAAATATGAAGAGCTTCAAAAGGTGTCAAAATATGAGGAGCATGAAATGGTCTGAAATATAGGTGGAGCATGAAACGGTGTTGAAAAATATGAAGAGCCTGAAAACGTGTGAAAAATAT
Organism: Dama dama; assembly: GCF_033118175.1. Lineage (NCBI taxonomy): Eukaryota > Metazoa > Chordata > Mammalia > Artiodactyla > Cervidae > Dama > Dama dama. Next base: position 2,032,884 of record NW_026870927.1, read on the forward strand.
GAAGAGCTTCAAAAGGTGACAAAAATGTGATGAGCATGAAACGGTCTGAAAAATAGGAGAAGCATGAAACTGTGTTCAAAAACATGAAGAGCCTGAAAAGGTGTGAAAAATGTGAAGAGCTTCAAAACGTGTCAAAAATATGAAGAGCATGAAAAGGTCTGAAAAATAGGAGAAGCATGAAGCGGTGTTGAAAAACATGAATAGCCTGAAAAGGTGTGAAAAATATGAAGAGCTTCAAAAGGTGTCAAAAATATGAGTAGCACGAAACGGTCTGAAAAATAGGAGGAGAATGAAGCGGTGTTGAAAAACATGAAGAGCCTGAAAACGTGTGAAAAATATGAAGAGCTTCAAAAGGTGTGAAAAATATGAAGAGCTTCAAAAGGTGTCAAAAATATGAGGAGCATGAAACGGTCTGAAAAATATAAGAAGCATGAAACGGTGTTCAAAAACATGAAGAGCCTGAAAAGGTGTGAAAAATATGAAGAGCTTAAAAAGGTGTCAAAAATATGAGGAGCATGAAATGGTCTGAAAAATAGGAGGATTATGAAACGGTGTTCAAAAACATGAAGAGCCTGAAAAGGTGTGAAAAATATGAAGAGCTCCAAAAGGTGTGAAAATTATGAGGAGCATGGAACGTTCTGAAAAATAGGAGGAGCATGAAATGATGTTCAAAATCCTGAAGAGCCTGAAAAGCTGTGAAATATATGAAGAGCTCCAAAACGTGTCAAAAATATGATGAGCATGAAACTGTCTGAAAAATATGAAGAGTTTCAATAGTTGTCAAAATATGAGGAGCATGAAATGGTGTTCAAAAACATGAAGAGCCTGTAAAGGTGTTAAAATATGAAGAGCTTCAAAAGGTGTCAAAAATATGAGGAGCATGAAACGGTCTGCAAAAAAGGAGGAGCATGAAGTGGTGTTGAAAAACATGAAGAGCCTGAAAAGGTGTGAAAAATATGAAGAGCTTCAAAAGGTGTGAAATAAATGAGGAGCATGAAACATTCTGAAAAATAGGAGGAGCATGATGCGGTGTTCAAAAACATGAAGAGCCTGAAAAGGTGTGAAAAATATGAAGAGCTTCAAAAGGTGTGAAAAATATGAGGACCGTGATATGGTCTGAAAAATAGGAGGAGCGTGAAGTGGTTGTGAAAATCATGAAGAGCCTGAAAAGGTGTGCAAAATATGGAGAGCTTCAAAAGGTGTGAAATACATGAGGAGCATGAAAAGGTCTGAAAAAGAGGAGGAGCGTGAACTGGTGTTCAAAAACATGCAGAGACTGAAAAGGTGTGAAAAATATGAAGAGAATCAAAAAGTGTCAAAAATTAGATTAGCATGAAAGGGTCTGAAAAATAGGAGGAGCATGATGCGGTGTTGAAAAACATGAAGAGCCTGAAAAGTTGTGAAAAATATGAAGAGCTTCAAAATGTGTCAAAAATATGAGGAGCATGAAATGGTCTGCAAAAAAGGAGGAGCATGAAGTGGTGTTGAAAAACATGAAGAGCCTGAAAAGGTGTGAGAAATATGAAGAGCTTCAAAATGTGTAAAAAATATGAGTAGCTTGAAATGGTCTGCAAAAAAGGAGGAGCATGAAGTGGTGTTGAAAAACATGAAGAGCCTGAAAAGGTGTGAAAAATATGAAAGCTTCAAAAGGTGTCAAAATTATGAGGAGCATGAAACGGTCTGAAAAATAGGAGGAGCATGAAGCGCTGTTGAAAATCATAAAGAGCCTGAAAAGTTGTGAAAAATATGAAGAGCTTCAAAAGATGTGAAAAACATGAAGAGCTTCAAAAGGTGTCAAAATGAGATGAGCATGAAACGGTCTGAAAAATAGGAGGAGCATGAAGTCGTGTTGAAAAAAAGGAAAAGTCTGAAAAGGTGTGAAATATATGAAGAGCTTCAAAAGGTGTCAAAAATATGAGGAGAATGAAACGGTCTGAAAAATAGGAGGAGAATGAAGCGATGTTGAAAAACATGAATTGTCTGAAAACGTGTGGAAAATATGAAGAGGTTCATAAATGTGAAAAATATGAAGAGCTTCAAAAGGTGTGAAAAATATGAAGAGCTTGAAAAGGTGTCAAAAAAGAGATGAGCATGAAAAGGTCTGAAAAATAGGAGGAACATGAAGCGGTGTTGAAAATCATGAAGAGCCTGAAAACGTGTGAAAAATATGAAGAACTTCATAATTTGTCAAAAATATGAAGAGCTTCAAAAGGTGTTAAAATGACATGAGCATGAAACGATCTGAAAAATTGGAGGTGCATGAAGTGGTGTTGAAAAAATCAAGAGCCTGGAAAGGTGTGAAATATCTGAAGAGCTTCAAAAGGTGTCAAAAATATGAAAAGCATGAAACGGTCGGCAAAATACGAGGAGCATGAAGCGATGTTGAAAAACATGAATTGTCTGAAAACGTGTGAAAAATACGAAGAGCTTCAAAAGGTGTCAAAAATATGAGGAGCATGAAACGGTCTGCAAAAAAGGAGGAGCATGAAGTGGTGTTGAAAAACATGAAGAGCCTGAAAAGGTGTGAAAAATAAGAAGAGCGCCAAAAGGTGTCAAAAATATGAGGAGCATGAAACAATCTGAAAAATAGGAGGAGCATGAAGCGGTGTTCAAAAATATGAAGAGCCTGAAAAGGTGTGAAATAAATGAAGAGCTTCAAAAGGTGTCAAAAATATGAGGAGCATGAAACGGTCTGAAAAATAGGAGGAACATGAAGCGGTGTTCAAAAACATGAAAAGCCTGAAAAGGTGTGAAAAATATGAAGAGCTTCAAAAGTTGTCAAAAATATGAGGAGCAGGAAACGGTCTGAAAAATAGGAGTAGCATGAAACTGTGATCAAAAACATGAAGAGCCTGAAAAGGTGTGAAAAATATGAAGAGCTTCAAAATGTGTGAAATACATGAGGAGCATGAAACGGTCTGAAAAATAGGAGAAGCATTAAGTGGTGTGGAAAAACATGAAGAGCCTGAAAAGGTGTGAAAAATATGAAGAGCTTCCAAGGGTGTCAAATTATGGGGAGCATGAAACGATCTGAAAAATAACAGAAGCATGAAACGGTGTTGAAAAACATGAAGAGTCTGAAAACGTGTGAAAATATGAAGAGCTTCAAAAATATGAAAAATATGAAGAGGTTCAAAAGGTGTGAAAAATATGAAGAGCTTCAAAAAGTGCCAAAAATTAGATGAGCATGAAACGATCTGAAAAATAGGAGGAGCATGAAGCGGTGTTCAAAAACATGAAGAGCCTGAAAAGGTGTGAAAAATATGAAGAGCTTCAAAAGGTGTCAAAAATATGAGGAGCATGAAACGGTCTGGAAAATAGGAGGAGCATGAAGCGGTGTTCAGAAACATAAAGAGCCTGAAAAGGTGTGAAAAATATGAAGACCTTCAAAAGGTGTCAAAAATATGAGAAGTATGAAGCGTTCTGAAAAATAGGAGGAGCATGAAGCGGTTTTGAAAAACATGAAGAGCCTGAAAAGTTGTGAAAAATATGAAAAGCTTCAAAAGGTGTCAAAAATGAGATGAGCATGAAACGGTCTGAAAAATAGAGGTGCATGAAGCGGTGTTAAAAAACATGAAGAGCCTGAAAAGGTGTGAAAAATATGCAAAGCTTCAAAAGGTGTCAAAAATATGAGGAGCATGAAACGGTCTGAAAAATATGAAGAGTTTCAATAGTTGTCAAAATATGAGGAGCATGAAATGGTGTTCAAAAACATGAAGAGCCTTAAAAGGTGTGAAAAATATGAAGAGCTTTAAACGTGTGAAAATTATGAGGAGCATGAAACCGTCTGAAAAATAGGAGGAGCATGACACTGTGATGAAAAACATGAAGAGCCTTAAATTGTGTGAAAAATATGAAGAGTTTGAAGGTGTGAAAAATATGAGGAGCATGAAACCATCTGAAAAATAGGAGGAGCATGAAGTCGAGTTCATAAATATGAAGAGCCTGAAAAGTTATGAAAAATATGAAGAGCTTCAAAAGGTGTGAAAAATATGAGGAGCATGATACGGTCTGAAAAATAGGAGGAGCATGAAGCGGTGTTCAAAAATATGAAGAGTCTGAAAAGGTGTGAAAAATATGAAGAGCTTCAAAAATTGAGAAATACATTAGGAGGATTAAACGGTCTGAAAAATAGGAGGAGCATGAAGCGATGTTCAGAAACATGAAGATCCTGAATAGGTGTGAAAAATATGAAGAGCATCAAAAGATGTCAAAAATATGAGGAGCATGAAACGGTCTGAAAAATAGGAGGAGCATGAAGCAGTGTTCAAAAATATGAAGAGTCTGAAAATGTGTGAAAAATATGAAGAGCTTCAAAAGGTGTCACAAATATGAGGAACAAGAAATGGTCTGAAAAATAAGAGAAGCATGAAACTGTGTTCAAAAATATGAAGAGCCTGAAAAGGTGTGAAAAATATGAAGAGCTTCAAACGGTGTGAAATACATGAGGAGCATGAAACTCTCTGAAAAATAAGAGGAGCATGAAGCGGTGTTCAAAAACATGAAGAGCCTGAAAAGTTGTGAAAAATATGAAGAGCTTCAAAATGTGTGAAAAAAAAGAAGAGCTTCAAAAGGTGTCAAAAATAGGAGGAGCATGAAACGGTCTGAAAAATAGGAGGAGCATGAAACGGTGTTGAAAAACATGAAGACACTTAAAATGTGTGAAAAATATGAAGAGCTTCAAAAGGTGTCAAAAATATGAGGAGCATGAAAAGGTCTGAAAAATAGGAGGAGCATGACGTCGTGTTGAAAAACAAGAAGACACTTAAAATGTGTGAGAAATATGAAGAGCTTCAAAAGGTGTCAAAAATACGAGGAACATGAAACGGACTGAAAAATAGGAGGAGCATGAAGTCGTGTTGAAAAATATGAAGACACTTAAAATGTGTGAAAAATATGAAGAGCTTCAAAAGGTGTCAAAATATGAGAGCATGAAACGGTCTGAAAAATAGGAAGAGAATGAAGCTGTGTTCAAAAATATGAACAGCCTGAAAAGTTGTGAAAAATATGAAGAGCTTCAAAAGGTGTCAAAATATGAGGAGCATGAAATGGTCTGAAATATAGGTGGAGCATGAAACGGTGTTGAAAAATATGAAGAGCCTGAAAAGGTGTGAAAAATATGAAGAGCTTCAAAAGGTGACAAAAATGTGATGAGCATGAAACGGTCTGAAAAATAGGAGAAGCATGAAACTGTGTTCAAAAACATGAAGAGCCTGAAAAGGTGTGAAAAATGTGAAGAGCTTCAAAACGTGTCAAAAATATGAGGAGCATGAAACGGTCTGAAAAATAGGAGAAGCAAGAAGCGGTGTTCAAAAACATGAAGAGCCTGAAAAGGTGTGAAAAACATGAAGAGCTTCAAAAGGTGTCAAAAATATGAGGAGCATGAAACGGTCTGAAAATAGGAGGATTATGAAACGGTGTTCAAAAACATGAAGAGCATGAATAGGTGTGAAAAATATGAAAAGCCTCAAAACCTGTCAAAAATATGAGGAGCATGAAACGGTCTGAAAAATAGCAGGAGCATGAAGCAGTGTTGAAAAACAGGAACGGTCTGAAAACGTGTTAAAAAATGAAGAGCTTCAAAAATATGAAAAATATGAAGAGCTTCAAAACGTGTGAAAAATATGAAGAGCTTCAAAAGGTGTAAAAAATGAGATGAGCATGAAACGGTCTGAAAAATAGGAGGAGCATGAAGCGGTGTTGAAAATAATGAAGATAAAGAAAAGGTGTGAAAAATATGAAGAGCTTCAAAAGGTGTCAAAATGAGATGAGCATGAAACGTCTGAAAAATAGGAGGAGCATGAAGTGGTGTTGAAAAACATGAAAAGCCTGAAAATGTGTGAAAAATATGAAGAGCTTCAAAAGGTGTGAAATATATGAGGTGCAAGAAACGGTCTGAAAAATAGGAGGAGCATTATGCGTTGTTGAAAGACATGAATAGCCGAAAAGGTGAGAAAAATATGAAGAGCTTCAAAAGGTGTCAAAAATATGAGTAGCACGAAACGGTCTGAAAAATAGGAGGAGAATGAAGCGGTGTTGAAAAACATGAAGAGCCTGAAAACGTGTGAAAAATATGAAGAGCTTCAAAAGGTGTGAAAAATATGAAGAGCTTCAAAAAGTGTCAAAAATATGAGGAGCATGAAACGGTCTGAAAAATATAAGAAGCATGAAACGGTGTTCAAAAACATGAAGAGCCTGAAAAGGTGTGAAAAATATGAAGAGCTTAAAAAAGTGTCAAAAATATGAGGAGCATGAAACGGTTTGAAAAATAGGAGGATTATGAAACGGTGTTCAAAAATATGAAGAGCCTGAAAGGGTGTGAAAAATATGAAAGCCTCAAAACCTGTCAAAAATATGAGGATCATGGAACGTTCTGAAAAATAGGAGGATTATGAAACGGTGTTCAAAAACATGAAGAGCCTGAAAAGGTGTGAAAAATATGAAGAGCTTAAAAAGGTGTCAAAAATATGAGGAGCATGAAACGGTCTGAAAAATAGGAGGATTATGAAACGGTGTTCAAAAACATGAAGAGCCTGAAAAGGTGTGAAAAATATGAAGAGCTCCAAAAGGTGTGAAAAATATGAGGAGCATGGAACGTTCTGAAAAATAGGAGGAGCATGAAACGATGTTCAAAATCCTGAAGAGCCTGAAAAGCTGCGAAATATATGAAGAGCTCCAAAACGTGTCAAAAATATGATGAGCATGAAACTGTCTGAAAAATATGAAGAGTTTCAATAGTTGTCTAAATATGAGGAGCATGAAATGGTGTTCAAAAACATGAAGAGCCTGTAAAGGTGTTAGAATATGAAGAGCTTCAAAAGGTGTCAAAAATATGAGGAGCATGAAACGGTCTGCAAAAAAGGAGGAGCATGAAGTGGTGTTGAAAAACATGAAGAGCCTGAACAGGTGTGAAAAATATGAAGAGCTTCAAAAGGTGTGAAATAAAGAGGAGCATGAAACATTCTGAAAAATAGGAGGAGCATGATGCGGTGTTCAAAAACATGAAGAGCCTGAAAAGGTGTGAAAAATATGAAGAGCTTCAAAAGGTGTGAAAAATATGAGGAGCGTGATATGGTCTGAAAAATAGGAGGAGCGTGAAGTGGTTGTGAAAAACATGAAGAGCCTGAAAAGGTGTGAAATACATGAGGAGCATGAAAAGGTCTGAAAAAGAGGAGGAGCGTGAACTGGTGTTCAAAAACATGCAGAGACTGAAAAGGTGTGAAAAATATGAAGAGAATCAAAAAGTATCAAAAATTAGATTAGCATGAAAGGGTCTGAAAAATAGGAGGAGCATGATGCGGTGTTGAAAAACATGAAGAGCCTGAAAAGTTGTGAAAAATATGAAGAGCTTCAAAATGTGTCAAAAATATGAGGAGCATGAAATGGTCTGCAAAAAAGGAGGAGCATGAAGTGGTGTTGAAAAACATGAAGAGCCTGAAAAGGTGTGAGAAATATGAAGAGCTTCAAAAGGTGTTAAAAATATGAGTAGCTTGAAATGGTCTGCAAAAAAGGAGGAGCATGAAGTGGTGTTGAAAAACATGAAGACCCTGAAAAGGTGTGAAAAATATGAAAGCTTCAAAAGGTGTCAAAATTATGAGGAGCATGAAACGGTCTGAAAAATAGGAGTAGCATGAAGCGCTGTTGAAAATCATAAAGAGCCTGAAAAGTTGTGAAAAATATGAAGAGCTTCAAAAGATGTGAAAAACATGAAGAGCTTCAAAAGGTGTCAAAATGAGATGAGCATGAAACGGTCTGAAAAATAGGAGGAGCATGAAGTCGTGTTGAAAAAAAGGAAAAGTCTGAAAAGGTGTGAAATATATGAAGAGCTTCAAAAGGTGTCAAAATATGAGGAGAATGAAACGGTCTGAAAAATAGGAGGAGAATGAAGCGATGTTGAAAAACATGAATTTTCTGAAAACGTGTGGAAAATATGAAGAGGTTCATAAATGTGAAAAATATGAAGAGCTTCAAAAGGTGTGAAAAATATGAAGAGCTTGAAAAGGTGTCAAAAAAGAGATGAGCATGAAAAGGTCTGAAAAATAGGAGGAACATGAAGCGGTGTTGAAAATCATGAAGAGCCTGAAAACGTGTGAAAAATATGAAGAACTTCATAATTTGTCAAAAATATGAAGAGCTTCAAAAGGTGTTAAAATGACATGAGCATGAAACGATCTGAAAAATTGGAGGAGCATGAAGTGGTGTTGAAAAAATCAAGAGCCTGGAAAGGTGTGAAATATCTGAAGAGCTTCAAAAGGTGTCAAAAATATGAAAAGCATGAAACGGTCGGCAAAATACGAGGAGCATGAAGCGATGTTGAAAAACATGAATTGTCTGAAAACGTGTGAAAAATACGAAGAGCTTCAAAAGGTGCCAAAAATATGAGGAGCATGAAACGGTCTGCAAAAAAGGAGGAGCATGAAGTGGTGTTGAAAAACATGAAGAGCCTGAAAAGGTGTGAAAAATATGAAGAGCGCCAAAAGGTGTCAAAAATATGAGGAGCATGAAACAATCTGAAAAATAGGAGGAGCATGAAGCGGTGTTCAAAAATATGAAGAGCCTGAAAAGGTGTGAAATAAATGAAGAGCTTCAAAAGGTGTCAAAAATATGAGGAGCATGAAACGGTCTGAAAAATAGGAGGAACATGAAGCGGTGTTCAAAAACATGAAAAGCCTGAAAAGGTGTGAAAAATATGAAGAGCTTCAAAGGTTGTCAAAAAGATGAGGAGCAGGAAACGGTCTGAAAAATAGGAGTAGCATGAAACTGTGATCAAAAACATGAAGAGCCTGAAAAGGTGTGAAAAATATGAAGAGCTTCAAAATGTGTGAAATACATGAGGAGCATGAAACGGTCTGAAAAATAGGAGAAGCATTAAGTGGTGTGGAAAAACATGAAGAGCCTGAAAAGGTGTGAAAAATATGAAGAGCTTCCAAGGGTGTCAAATTATGAGGAGCATGAAACGATCTGAAAAATAACAGAAGCATGAAACGGTGTTGAAAAACATGAAGAGTCTGAAAACGTGTGAAAATATGAAGAGCTTCAAAAATATGAAAAATATGAAGAGGTTCAAAAGGTGTGAAAAATATGAAGAGCTTCAAAAAGTGCCAAAAATTAGATGAGCATGAAACGGTCTGAAAAATAGGAGGAGCATGAAGCGGTGTTCAAAAACATGAAGAGCCTGAAAAGGTGTGAAAAATATGAATAGCTTCATAAGGTGTCAAAAATATGAGGAGCATGAAACGGTCTGGAAAATAGGAGGAGCATGAAGCGGTGTTCAAAAACATAAAGAGCCTGAAAAGGTGTGAAAAATATGAAGAGCTTGAAAAGGTGTGAAATACATGAGGAGCCTGAAGCGGTCTGAAAAATAGGAGGAGCATGAAACGGTGTTCAAAAACATGAAGAGCCTGAAAAGGTGTGAAAAATATGAAGAACTTCAAAAGGTGTGAAAAATATGAGGAACATGAAACGGTCTGAAAAACAGGAGGAGCAAGAAGCGGTGTTGAAAATCATGAAGAGCCTGAAAACGTGTGAAAAATATGAAGAGCTTCAAAAGGTGTGAAAAATATGAACAGCTTCAAAAGGTGTGAAAAATGAGATGAGCATGAAGCGGTCTGAAATATAGGAGGAGCATGAAGTGTTGTCGAAAAACATGAAGAGCATGAAAAGGTGTGAAATATATGAAGATCTACAAAAGGTGTCAAAAATATGCGGACCATGAAACGGTCTGAAAAATAGGAGGAGCATGAAGTGTTGTAGAAAAACATGAAGAGCCTGAAAATGTGTGAAAAATATGAAGATCTACAAAAGGTGTCAAAAATATGAGGAGCATGAAACGGTCTGACAAATAGGAGGAGCATGAAGCGGTGTTGAAAACATGAAGACCCTGAAAAGCTGTGAAAAATATGAAGAGCTACAAAAGGTGTGAAAAATATGTGGAGCATGAAAGGGTCAGAATTATAGGAGGAGCATGAAGTGGTGTTGAAAAACATGAAGAGCCTGAAAAGGTGTGAAAAATATGAAGAGCTTCAATAGGTGTGAAAAATATGAGGAGCATGAAAAGGTCTGAAAAATACTAGGAACATGAAGTGGTGTGGAAAAACATGAAGAGCCTGAAAAGGTGTGAAAATGAAGAAGAGCTTCAAAAGGTGTCAAAAATATGAGGAGCATGAAACGGTCTGAAAAATAGGAGTAGCATGAAACGGTGTTCAAAAACATGAAGAGCCTGAAAAGGTGTGAAAAATATGAAGAACTTCAAAAGGTGTGAAAAATATGAGGAACATGAAACGGTCTGAAAAACAGGAGGAGCAAGAAGCGGTGTTGAAAATCATGAAGAGCCTGAAAACGTGTGAAAAATATGAAGAGTTTCAAAAGGTGTGAAAAATATGAAGAGCTTCAAAAGGTGTCAAAAATGAGATGAGCATGAAACGGTCGGAAAAAGAGGAGGAACATGAAGCAGTGTTCAAAAACATGAAGCGTCTGAAAAGGTGTGAAAAATGTGAAGAGCTTCAAAAGGTGTCAAAAATATGAGGAGCATGAAACGGTCTGAAATATAGCAGTAGCATGAGGCGGTATTGAAAAGCATGAAGAGCCTAAAAAGGTGTGAAAAATATGAAGAGCTTCAAAAGGTGTCAAAAATATGAGGAACATGAAACGGTCTGAAAAATAGGAGGAGCATGAGGTAGTGTTGAAAAACATGAAGACACTGAAAATGTGTGAAAAATATGAAGAGCTTCAAAAGGTGTGAAATGCATGAGGTGCATGAAACGGTCTGAAAAATAGGAGGAGCATGAAGCTGTGTTCAAAAACATGAAGAGCCTGAAAAGGTGTGAAAAATATGAAGAGCTTCAAAAGGTGTGAAAAATATGAGGAGCATGAAACAGTCTGAAAAATAGGAGGAGCATGATGCAGTGTTCAAAAAAATGAAGACCCTGAAAAGTTGTGAAAAATATGAAGAGCTTCAAAATGTGTCAAACATGAGATGAGCATGAAGCGGTCTGAAAAATAGAAGGAGCATGAAGCGGAGTTAAAAAACATGAAGAAGCTGAAAACGTGTGAAAAATATGAACAGCTTCAAAAGGTGTGAAAAATGAGATGAGACTGAAGCGGTCTGAAAAATAGGAGGAGCATGAAGTGTTGTTTAAAAGCATGAAGAGCCTGAAAAGGTGTGAAATATATGAAGAGCTTCAAAAGGTGTGAAAAAAAAAGAAGAGCTTCAAAAGGTGTCAAAAATATGAGGAGCATGAAACGGTCTGAAAAATAGGAGGAGCATGAAACGGTGTTGAAATACATGAAGAGCCTAAAAAGGTGTGAAAAATATGAAGAGCTTCAAAGGTGTGAAAATATGAAGATCTGCAAAAGGTGTAAAATTCGATGAGCATGACATGATCTGAAAATTAGGAGCAGCACGAAGCGGTGTTGAAAAACATGAAGAGCCTGAAAACGTGTAAAATATATGAAGAGCTTCAAAAGATATGAAAAATATGAACCGCTTCAAAATGTGTCAAACATGAGATGAGCATGAAGCGGTCTGAAAAACTGAGGAGCATGAAGTGGTGTTGAAAAACATGAAGAGCCTGAAAAGGTGTGAAATATATGAAGAGTTTCAAAAAATGTCAAAAATATGAGGAGCATGAAACGGTCTGAAAAATAGGAGGAGCATCAAACTGTGCTGAAAAACATGAAGAGCCTGAAAACGTGTGAAAAATATGATGAGCTTCAAAACGTATCAAAAATATGAGGAACATGAAACGGTCTGAAAAATAGGAGGAGCATGAAACTGTGCTGAAAATCATGAGGAGCATGAAAACGTGTGAAAAATATGAAGAGCTTCAAAAGGGAAGAATGATATTAAGAGCTTGAATACGATTCAAAAAGAGATGAGCATGAAACGTTTTGAAAAATAGGAGGAGCATGAAGTGGTGTTCAAAAAAATGAAGACACTGAAAAGGTTTGAAATATATGAAGAGCTTCTAAAGGTGTCAAAAATATGAGGAGCAGGAAACGGTCTGAAAAATACTAGCAGCTTGAAATGATGTTCTAAAACATGAAGAGCCTGAAAATGTGTGAAAAATATGAAGAGATTCAAAAGGTGTGAAATACATGAGGAGGTTGAAACGGTCTGAAAATAGTAGGAGCATGAAGCGGCATAGAAAAACATGAAGAGCCTGAAAAAGTGTGAAAAATATGAAGAGCTTCAAAAGGTGTGAAAAATATGAAGAGCTTTCAAAGGTGTCAAAAATGAGATGCGCAGGAAACGGTCTGAAAAATAGGAGGAGCATGAAGTGGTGTTCAAAAACATGAAGAGCCTGAAAAGGTGTGAAAAATATGAAGAGCTTCAAAAGGTTTCAAAAATATGAGGAGCATGAAATGGTCTGAAAAGTAGGAGGAGCAAGAAGCGGTCGTCAAAAACATGAAGAGCCTGAAAAGGTGTGAAAAATACGAAGAGCTTCAAAAGGTGTCAAAAATATGAGGAGCATGAAACGGTCTGAAAAGTAGGAGGAGCATGAAGCACTGTTGAAAAACATGAAGAGCCTGAAAACGTGTGAAAAATATGAAGAGCTTCAAAAGGTGTCAAAAATGAGATGAGCAGGAAACGCTCTGAAAAATAGGAGGAGCATGAAGCGGTGTTCAAAAACATGAAGAGCCTAAAAAGGTGTGAAAAATATGAAGAGCTTCAAAAGGTGTCAAAAATATGAGGAGCATGAAAAGGTCTGAAAAATAGGAGGAGCAAGAAGCGGTGTTGAAAAACATGAAGAGCCTGAAAACGTTTGAAAAATATGAAGAGCTTCAAAAGGTGTGAAAAATATCAAGAGCTTGAAAAGGTGTCAAAAATGAGATGAGCATGAAACGGTCTGAAAAATAGAAGGAGCATAAAGTGGTGTTGAAAAACAAGAAGAGCCTGAAAAGTTGTGAAATATATTAAGAGCTTCAAAAGGTGTCAAAACTATGAGGAGCATGAAAAGGTCTGAAAAATAGGAGGAGCATGAAGTGGTATTGAAAAACATGAAGAGCCGGAAAAGGTTTGAAAAATATGAAGAGCTTCAAAAAGTGTCAAAAATATGAGGAGCATGAAACGGTCTGAAATATAGGAAGGACATGAAGTGTTGTTTGAAAACATGAAGAGCCTGAAAAGGTGTGAAAAATATGAAGAGCTTCAAAAGGTGTCAAAAATATGAGGAGCATGAAACGGTCTGACAAATAGGAGGAGCATGAAGCGGTGTTGAAAAACATGAAGAGCCTGAAAAGCTGTGAAAAATATGAAGAGCTACAAAAGGTGTGAAAAATATGTGGAGCATGAAAGGGTCAGAAATATAGGAGGAGCATGAAGTGGTGTTGAAAAACATGAAGAGCCTGAAAAGGTGTGAAAAATATGAAGAGCTTCAATAGGTGTCAAATATATGAGGAGCATGAAACGGTCTGAAAAACAGGAGGAGCAATAAGCGGTGTTGAAAATCATGAAGAGCCTGAAAACGTGTGAAAAATATGAAGAGTTTCAAAAGGTGTGAAAAATATGAAGAGTTTGAAAAGGTGTCAAAAATGAGATGAGCATGAAACGGTCGGAAAAATAGGAGGAGCATGAAGCGGTGTTCAAAAACATGAAGAGCCTGAAAAGGTGTGAAAAATATGAAGAGCTTCAAAAGGTTTCAAAAATATGAGGAGCATGAAATGGTCTGAAAAGTAGGAGGAGCAAGAAGCGGACGTCAAAAACATGAAGAGCCTGAAAAGGTGTGAAAAATATGAAGAGCTTCAAAAGGTGTCAAAAATATGAGGAGCATGAAACGGTCTGAAAAGTAGGAGGAGCATGAAGCACTGTTGAAAAACATGAAGAGCCTGAAAACGTGTGAAAAATATGAAGAGCTTCAAAAGGTGTGAAAAATATGAAGAGCTTTCAAAGGTGTCAAAAATGAGATGAGCAGGAAACGCTCTGAAAAATAGGAGGAGCATGAAGCGGTGTTCAAAAACATGAAGAGCCTAAAAAGGTGTGAAAAATATGAAGAGCTTCAAAAGGTGTCAAAAATATGAGGAGCATGAAAAGGTCTGAAAAATAGGAGGAGCAAGAAGCGGTGTTGAAAAACATGAAGAGCCTGAAAACGTTTGAAAAATATGAAGAGCTTCAAAAGGTGTGAAAAATATCAAGAGCTTGAAAAGGTGTCAAAAATATGAGGAGCATGAAACTATCTGAAAAATACTAGGAGCATGAAGCAGTGTTAAAAAACATGAAGAGCCTGAAAAGGTGTGAACAATAAGAAGAGCTTCAAAAGGTGTGAAAAATATGAAGAGCTTCAAAATGTGTCAAAAATGAGATGAGCATGAAAAGGTCTGAAAAATAGGACGAGCATGAAGCGGTGTTGAAAAAAATGAAGAGCCAGAAAAGGTGTGAAATATATGAAGAGCTTCTAAAAGTGTGAAATATATGAGGAGCATGAAACTCTCTGAAAAATAGGAGGAGCATGAAGTGTTGTTCAAAAACATGAAGAGCCTGAAAAGTTGTGAAATATCTGAAAAGCTTCAAAAGGTGTCAAAAATGAGATGAGCATGAAACAGTCTGAAAAATTGGAGGAGCATGAAGTGGTGTTCAAAAAATGAAGAGCCTGAAAAGGTGTGATTTATATGAAGAGTTTCAAAAGGTGTCAAAAATATGAGGAGCATGATACGGTCTGAAAAATAGGAGTAGCATGAATTGGTGTTGAAAACATGAATAGCCTGGAAAGGTGTGAAATATATGAAGAGCTTCAAAAGGTGTCAAAAATATGAGGAGCATGAAACAGTCTGAAAAATTGGAGGAGCATGAAACGGTGTTCAAAAACAAGAAGAACCTGAGAAGGTGTGAAAAATATGAAGAGCTTCAAAAGGTGTGAAAAATATGAAGAGCTTCAAAAGGTGTCAAAAATTAGATGACCAAGAAAAGGTCTGAAAAATAGGAGGAGCATGAAGTGGTGTTGAAAAAATGAAGAGCCTGAAAAGGTGTGAATTATATGAAGAGCTTCAAAAGGTGTCAAAAATATGAGGAGCATGAAACAGTCTGAAAAATTGGAGGAGCATGAAACGGTGTTCAAAAACAAGAAGAACCTGAGAACGTGTGAAAAATATGAAGAGCTTCAAAAGGTGTGAAAAATATGAAGAGCTTCAAAAGGTGTCAAAAATTAGATGACCAAGAAAAGGTCTGAAAAATAGGAGGAGCATGAAGTGGTGTTGAAAAAATGAAGAGCCTGAAAAGGTGTGAATTATATGAAGAGCTTCAAAAGGTGTGAAATATATGAAGAGCTTCAAAACGTGTGAAAAATATGAAGAGCTTCAAAAGGTGTGAAAAATATGAAGAGCTTCAAAAGGTGTGAAATACATGAGTAGCATGAAACTCTCTGAAAAACACGAGGAGCATGGAGTGGTGTTCAAAAACATGAAGAGCCTGAAAAGTTTTGAAATATACAAAGAGCTTCAAAAGGTGTGAAAAATATGAGGAGCATGAAACGGTCTGAAAAATAGTAGGAGCATGAAGTGTTGTTTAAAAGCATGAAGAGCCTGAAAATGTGTGAAATATATGAAGAGCTTCAAAAGGTGTGAAAAAAAAAGAAGAGCTTCAAAAGGTGTCAAAAATATGAGGAGCATGAAAAGGTCTGAAAAATAGGAGGAGCATGAAACGGTGTTCAAATACATGAAGAGCCTAAAAAGGTGTGAAAAATATGAAGAGCTTCAAAAGGTGTGAAAATATGAAGACCTGCAAAAGGTGTAAAAATCGATGAGCATGAAATGATCTGAAAATTAGGAGCAGCACGAAGCGGTTTTGAAAAACATGAAGAGCCTGAAAACGTGTAAAATATATGAAGAGCTTCAAAAGATATGAAAAATATGAACAGCTTCAAAATGTGTCAAAAATGAGATGAGCATGAAGCGGTCTGAAAAAAGGAGGAGCATGAGTGGTGTTGAAAAACATGAAGAGCCTGAAAAGGTATGAAATATATGAAGAGTTTCAAAAAATGTCAAAATATATGAGGAGCATGAAACGGTCTGAAAAATAGGAGGAGCATCAAACTGTGCTGAAATACATGAAGAGCCTGAAAAGGTGTGAAAAATATGATGAGCTTCAAAACGTGTCAAAAATATGAGTAACATGAAACGGTCTGAAAAAAGGGAGGAGCATGACACTGTGCTGAAAATCATGAAGAGCATGAAAACGTGTGAAAAATATGAAGAGTTTCAAAAGGGAAGAATGATATTAAGAGCTTGAATAGGAGTCAAAAAGAGATGAGCATGAAACGTTCTGAAAAATAGGAGGAGCATGAAGTGGTGGTCAAAAAAATGAAGACACTGAAAAGGTTTGAAATATATGAAGAGCTTCAAAAGGTGTCAAAAATATGAGGAGCATGAAACGGTCTGAAAAATAGGAGGAGCATGACGTGGTGGTGAAAAACATGAAGAGCCTGAAAAGGTGTGAAATATATGAAGAGCTTCAAAGGTGTGAAATATATGAAGAGTTTCAAAGGTGTGAAATATTTGAAGAGCTTCAAAAGGTGTCAAAAATATGAGGAGCATTAAACGGTCTGAAAAATAGAAGTAACATGAATCAGTGTTCAAAAACATGAAGAGCCTGAAAAGGTGTGAAAAATATGAAGAGCTTCAAAAGGTGTCAAAAATACGAGGAGCATGAAACGGTATGAAAAATACGAGGAGCATGAAACGGTGATCAAAAATATGATGTGCCTGAAAACGTGTGAAAAATATGAAGAGATTCAAAAGGCGTGAAATATATGAAGAATTTCAAAAGGTGTCAAAAATGAGATGAGCATGTAACGGTCTGAAAAATAAGAGCAGCATAAAATGGTGTTGAAAAAAATGAAGAGCCTGAAAAGGTGTGAAAAATATGAAGAGCTTCAAAATGTGTCAAAAATATGAGGAGCTTGAAACGGTCTGAAAAATAGGAGGAGCATGAAATGATGTTGAAAAACATGAAGATCCTGAAAATTTTGAAAAATATGAAGAGCTTCAAAAGGTGTCAAAAATATGAGGAGCATGAAACGGTCTTAAAAACAGAAGGATCATGAAGCGGTGTTGAAAAACATGAAGAGCCTGAAAAGGTGTGAAAAATATGAAGAGCTTCAAAAGGTGTCAAATATATGAGAAGCATGAAACGGTCTGAAAAATAGGAGCAGCATGAAACGGTGTTCAAAAACATGAAGAGTCTGAAAACGTGTGAAAAATATGAAGAGCCTCAAAAGGTGTGAAAAATATGAAAAGCTTCAAAAGCTGTCAAAAATGAGATGAGCATGAAGCGGTCTGAAAAATAGGAGGAGCATGAAGTCGTGTTGAAAAACATGAAGAGCCTGAAAAGGTGTGAAAAATATGAAGAGCTTCAAAAGGTGTCAAAAATATGAGAAGCATGAAACGGTCAGAAATATAGGAGGAGCATGAAACGGTGTTCAAAAACATGAAGAGCATGAAAAGGTGTGAAAAATATGAACAGCTTCAAAAGGTGTCAAATATATGAGGAGCATGTAACGGTCTGAAAAATCGGAGAAGCATGAAGCTGTGCTCAAATACATGAAGAGCCTGAGAAGGTGTGAAAAATATGAAGAGCTTGAAAATGTGTGAAAAATATGAACAGCTTCAAAGGTGTCAAAAATATGAGGAGCATGAAACGGTCTGAAAAATAGGAGCAGCATGAAACGGTGTTCAAAAACATGAAGAGCCTGAAAACGTGTGAAAAATATGAAGAGCCTCAAAAGGTGTGAAAAATATGAAAAGCTTCAAAAGCTGTCAAAAATGAGATGAGCATGAAGCGGTCTGAAAAATAGGAGGATCAAGAAACTGTGTTGAAAAACATGAAGAGCCTGAAAAGGTGTGAAAAATATGCGAGCTTCAAAAGGTGTCAATAATAAGAGGTGCATGAAACAGTCTGAAAAATAGGAGGAGCATGAAACTGTCTGAAAAATAGGAGAAGCATGAAGCGGAGTTGAAAAACATGAAGAGCATGAAAAGGTGTGAAAAATATGAACAGCTTCAAAAGGTGTCAAATATATGAGGAGCATGAAACGGTCTGAAAAATAAGAGAAGCATGAAGCTGTGCTCAAATGCATGAAGAGCCTGAGAAGTTGTGAAAAATATGAAGAGCTTGAAAATGTCTGAAAAATATGAACAGCTTCAAAGGTGTCAAAAATATGAGGAGCATGAAACGGTCTCAAAAATAGCAGGAGCATGAAGCAGTGTTCAAAAATATGGAAAGCCTGAAAAGGTATGAAATATATGAAGAGCTTCAAAAGTTGTCAAAAATATGTGGAGCATGAAACGGTCTGAAAAATAGGAGGAACATGAAACGGTGTTCAAAAATATGAAGAGCCTGGAATGGTGTGAAAAATATGAAGAGCCCCATAACGTGTCAAAAATATGAGGAGCATGAAACGGTCTGAAAAATAGGAGCAGCATGAAATGGTGTTCAAAAACATGAAGAGCCTGAAAAGGTGTGAAAAATATGAACAGCTTCAAAAGGTGTCAAATATATGAGGAGCATGAAACGGTCTGAAAAATAGGAGAAGCATGAAGCTGTGCTCAAATACATGAAGAGCCTGAGAAGGTGTGAAAAATATGAAGAGCTTCAAAATGTGTGAAAAATATGAAGAGCTTCAAAGGTGTCAAAAATATGAGGAGCATGAAACGGTCGCAAAAATAGGAGGAGCATGAAGTGGTGTTCAAAAACATGAAGAGCCTGAAAAGGTGTGAAAAATATGAAGAGCTTCAAAAGGTTTCAAAAATATGAGGAGCATGAAATGGTCTGAAAAGTAGGAGGAGCAAGAAGCGGTCGTCAAAAACATGAAGAGCCTGAAAAGGTGTGAAAAATACGAAGAGCTTCAAAAGGTGTCAAAAATATGAGGAGCATGAAACGGTCTGAAAAGTAGGAGGAGCATGAAGCACTGTTGAAAAACATGAAGAGCCTGAAAACGTGTGAAAAATATGAAGAGCTTCAAAAGGTGTCAAAAATGAGATGAGCAGGAAACGCTCTGAAAAATAGGAGGAGCATGAAGCGGTGTTCAAAAACATGAAGAGCCTAAAAAGGTGTGAAAAATATGAAGAGCTTCAAAAGGTGTCAAAAATATGAGGAGCATGAAAAGGTCTGAAAAATAGGAGGAGCAAGAAGCGGTGTTGAAAAACATGAAGAGCCTGAAAACGTTTGAAAAATATGAAGAGCTTCAAAAGGTGTGAAAAATATCAAGAGCTTGAAAAGGTGTCAAAAATGAGATGAGCATGAAACGGTCTGAAAAATAGAAGGAGCATAAAGTGGTGTTGAAAAACAAGAAGAGCCTGAAAAGTTGTGAAATATATTAAGAGCTTCAAAAGGTGTCAAAATTATGAGGAGCATGAAAAGGTCTGAAAAATAGGAGGAGCATGAAGTGGTATTGAAAAACATGAAGAGCCGGAAAAGGTTTGAAAAATATGAAGAGCTTCAAAAAGTGTCAAAAATATGAGGAGCATGAAACGGTCTGAAATGTAGGAGGGACATGAAGTGTTGTTGAAAAACATGAAGAGCCTGAAAAGGTGTGAAAAATATGAAGAGCTTCAAAAGGTGTCAAAAATATGAGGAGCATGAAACGGTCTGACAAATAGGAGGAGCATGAAGCGGTGTTGAAAAACATGAAGAGCCTGAAAAGCTGTGAAAAATATGAAGAGCTACAAAAGGTGTGAAAAATATGTGGAGCATGAAAGGGTCAGAAATATAGGAGGAGCATGAAGTGGTGTTGAAAAACATGAAGAGCCTGAAAAGGTGTGAAAAATATGAAGAGCTTCAATAGGTGTCAAATATATGAGGAGCATGAAACGGTCTGAAAAACAGGAGGAGGAATAAGCGGTGTTGAAAATCATGAAGAGCCTGAAAACGTGTGAAAAATATGAAGAGTTTCAAAAGGTGTGAAAAATATGAAGAGTTTCAAAAGGTGTCAAAAATGAGATGAGCATGAAACGGTCGGAAAAATAGGAGGAGCATGAAGCGGTGTTCAAAAACATGAAGAGCCTGAAAAGGTGTGAAAAATATGAAGAGCTTCAAAAGGTTTCAAAAATATGAGGAGCATGAAATGATCTGAAAAGTAGGAGGAGCAAGAAGCGGACGTCAAAAACATGAAGAGCCTGAAAAGGTGTGAAAAATATGAAGAGCTTCAAAAGGTGTCAAAAATATGAGGAGCATGAAACGGTCTGAAAAGTAGGAGGAGCATGAAGCACTGTTGAAAAACATGAAGAGCCTGAAAACGTGTGAAAAATATGAAGAGCTTCAAAAGGTGTGAAAAATATGAAGAGCTTTCAAAGGTGTCAAAAATGAGATGAGCAGGAAACGCTCTGAAAAATAGGAGGAGCATGAAGCGGTGTTCAAAAACATGAAGAGCCTAAAAAGGTGTGAAAAATATGAAGAGCTTCAAAAGGTGTCAAAAATATGAGGAGCATGAAAAGGTCTGAAAAATAGGAGGAGCAAGAAGCGGTGTTGAAAAACATGAAGAGCCTGAAAACGTTTGAAAAATATGAAGAGCTTCAAAAGGTGTGAAAAATATCAAGAGCTTGAAAAGGTGTCAAAAATATGAGGAGCATTAAACGATCTGAAAAATACTAGGAGCATGAAGCAGTGTTAAAAAACATGAAGAGCCTGAAAAGGTGTGAACAATAAGAAGAGCTTCAAAAGGTGTGAAAAATATGAAGAGCTTCAAAATGTGTCAAAAATGAGATGAGCATGAAAAGGTCTGAAAAATAGGACGAGCATGAAGCGGTGTTGAAAAAAATGAAGAGCCAGAAAAGGTGTGAAATATATGAAGAGCTTCTAAAAGTGTGAAATATATGAGGAGCATGAAACTCTCTGAAAAATAGGAGGAGCATGAAGTGTTGTTCAAAAACATGAAGAGCCTGAAAAGTTGTGAAATATCTGAAAAGCTTCAAAAGGTGTCAAAAATGAGATGAGCATGAAACAGTCTGAAAAATTGGAGGAGCATGAAGTGGTGTTCAAAAAATGAAGAGCCTGAAAAGGTGTGATTTATATGAAGAGTTTCAAAAGGTGTCAAAAATATGAGGAGCATGATACGGTCTGAAAAATAGGAGTAGCATGAATTGGTGTTGAAAACATGAATAGCCTGGAAAGGTGTGAAATATATGAAGAGCTTCAAAAGGTGTCAAAAATATGAGGAGCATGAAACAGTCTGAAAAATTGGAGGAGCATGAAACGGTGTTCAAAAACAAGAAGAACCTGAGAAGGTGTGAAAAATATGAAGAGCTTCAAAAGGTGTGAAAAATATGAAGAGCTTCAAAAGGTGTCAAAAATTAGATGACCAAGAAAAGGTCTGAAAAATAGGAGGAGCATGAAGTGGTGTTGAAAAAATGAAGAGCCTGAAAAGGTGTGAATTATATGAAGAGCTTCAAAAGGTGTCAAAAATATGAGGAGCATGAAACAGTCTGAAAAATTGGAGGAGCATGAAACGGTGTTCAAAAACAAGAAGAACCTGAGAACGTGTGAAAAATATGAAGAGCTTCAAAAGGTGTGAAAAATATGAAGAGCTTCAAAAGGTGTCAAAAATTAGATGACCAAGAAAAGGTCTGAAAAATAGGAGGAGCATGAAGTGGTGTTGAAAAAATGAAGAGCCTGAAAAGGTGTGAATTATATGAAGAGCTTCAAAAGGTGTGAAATATATGAAGAGCTTCAAAACGTGTGAAAAATATGAAGAGCTTCAAAAGGTGTGAAAAATATGAAGAGCTTCAAAAGGTGTGAAATACATGAGTAGCATGAAACTCTCTGAAAAACACGAGGAGCATGGAGTGGTGTTCAAAAACATGAAGAGCCTGAAAAGTTTTGAAATATACAAAGAGCTTCAAAAGGTGTGAAAAATATGAGGAGCATGAAACGGTCTGAAAAATAGTAGGAGCATGAAGTGTTGTTTAAAAGCATGAAGAGCCTGAAAATGTGTGAAATATATGAAGAGCTTCAAAAGGTGTGAAAAAAAAAGAAGAGCTTCAAAAGGTGTCAAAAATATGAGGAGCATGAAACGGTCTGAAAAATAGGAGGAGCATGAAACGGTGTTCAAATACATGAAGAGCCTAAAAAGGTGTGAAAAATATGAAGAGCTTCAAAAGGTGTGAAAATATGAAGACCTGCAAAAGGTGTAAAAATCGATGAGCATGAAATGATCTGAAAATTAGGAGCAGCACGAAGCGGTTTTGAAAAACATGAAGAGCCTGAAAACGTGTAAAATATATGAAGAGCTTCAAAAGATATGAAAAATATGAACAGCTTCAAAATGTGTCAAAAATGAGATGAGCATGAAGCGGTCTGAAAAAAGGAGGAGCATGAGTGGTGTTGAAAAACATGAAGAGCCTGAAAAGGTATGAAATATATGAAGAGTTTCAAAAAATGTCAAAATATATGAGGAGCATGAAACGGTCTGAAAAATAGGAGGAGCATCAAACTGTGCTGAAATACATGAAGAGCCTGAAAAGGTGTGAAAAATATGAAGAGCTTCAAAAGGTGTGAAATACATGAGGAGAATGAAACTCTCTGAAAAATAGAAGGTGCATGAAGTGGTGTTCAAAAACATGAAGAGTCTGAAAAGGTTTGAAAAATATGAAGAGCTTCATCATGTGTGAAAAATATGAGGAGCATGATATGGTTTCAAAAATAGGCTTAACATGAAGCGGTGTTCAAAACATGAAGAGCCTGAAAAGTTTTGAAAAATATGAAAAGCTTCAAAAGGTGTCAAAAATGAGATGAGCATGAAACGTTCTGAAAAATAGGAGGTGCATGAAGCGGTGTTGAAAAACATGAAGAGCCTGAAAAGGTGTGAAAAATATGAAGAGCTTCAAAAGGTGTCAAAAATATGAGGAGCATGAAACCGTCTGAAAAATCGGAGGAGCATGAAGCGTTGTTGAAAAACATGAAGAGCCTGAAAAGGTGTGAGAAATATGAAGAGCTTTAAAATGTGTCAAATTTATGAGGAGAATGAAACGGTCTGAAAAATAGGAGGAGCTGAAGCAGTGTTGAAAAACATGAAGAGCCTGAAAAAGTGTGAAATATATGAAAAGTTTCTAAAGGTGTCAAAAATATGAGGAACATGAAACCTCTGAAAAACAGGAGAAGCATGAAGTGGTGTTGAAAAACATGAAGAGCTTGAAAAAGTGGGAAAATATGAAGAGCTTCAAAAGGTGTCAAAATATGAGGAGCATGAAACCGTCTGAAAAATAGGAGGACTATGAAACGGTGTTCAAAAACATGAAGAGCCTGAAAAGGTGTGAAAAATATGAAGAGCTTCAAAAGGTGTGAAATACATGAGGAGAATGTAACTCTCTGAAAAATAGAAGGAGCATGAAGTGGTGTTCAAAAACATGAAGAGTCTGAAAAGGTTTGAAAAATATGAAGAGCTTCAATATGTGTGAAAAATATGAGGAGCATGATATGGTTTCAAAAATAGGATTACCATGAAGCGGTGTTCAAAACATGAAGAGCGTGAAAAGTTTTGAAAAATATGAAAAGCTTCAAAAGGTGTCAAAAATGAGATGAGCATGAAACGTTCTGAAAAATAGGAGGTGCATGAAGCGGTGTTGAAAAACATGAAGAGCCTGAAAAGGTGTGAAAAAAATGAAGAGCTTCAAAAGGTGTCAAAAATATGAGGAGCATGAAACCGTCTGAAAAATCGGAGGAGCATGAAGCGTTGTGGAAAAACAAGAAGAGCCTGAAAAGGTGTGAGAAATATGAAGAGCTTCAAAAGGTGTCAAAAATATGACTAGCATGAAACGGTCTGAAAAAGAGGAGGAGCATGAAGCGGTGTTGAAAAACATGAAGAGCCTGAAAAGGTGTGAATAATATGAAGAGCTTCAAAAGGTGTCAAAAATATGAGGAGCATGAAACGGTCTGAAAAATAGGAGGAGCATGAAACGGTGTTCAAAAACATGACGAGCCTGAAAAGGTGTGAAAAATATGAAGAGCCTCAAAAAATGTCAAATATATGAGGAGCATGAAACGGTCTGAAAAATAGGAGGATCATGAAGTGGTGTTCAAAAACATGAAGAGCCTGAAAATGTGTGAAAAATATGAAGAGCCTCAAAAGGTGTAAAAAATGAGATGTGCATGAAACGATCTGAAAAATAGGAGGAGCATGAATTGGTTGTGAAAAACATGAAGAGCCTGAAAAGGTGTGCAAAATATGAAGAGCTTCAAAAGGTGTGAAATACATGAGGAGCATGAAACGGTCTGAAAAACAGGAGGAGCATGAAGCGGTGTTGAAAAACATGAAGAGCCTGAAAAGGTTTGAGAAATATGAAGAGCTTCAAAAGGTGTCAAAAATATGAGGAGCATGAAACGGTCTGAAAAATCGGAGGTGCATGAAGCGGTGTTGAAAAACATGAAGAGCCTGAAAAGGTGTGAGAAATATGAAGAGCTTCAAAAGGTGTCAAATATATGAGTAGCATGAAACGGTCTGCAAAAAAGGAGGAGCATGAAGTGGTGTTGAGAAACATGAAGAGCTTGAAAAGGTGTGAAAAATATGAAAGCTTCAAAAGGTGACAAAAATATGAGGAGCATGAAACGGTCTGAAAAATAGGAGGAACAAGAAGTGGTGTTCAAAAACATGAAGAGCCTGAAAAGGTGTGAAAAATATGAAGAGCTTCAAAATGTGTCAAAAATATGACGAGCATGAAACCCTCTTAAAAATAGGAGGAGAATGAAGCCATGTTCAAAAACATGAAGAGCCTGCAAAGGTGTGAAAAATATGAAGAGCTTCAAAATGTGTCAAAAATATGACGAGCATGAAACCCTCTTAAAAATAGGAGGAGGATGAAGCGGTGTTCAAAAACATGAAGAGCCTGAAAATGTGTGCAAAATATGAAGAGCTTCAAAAGGAGTGAAATACATGAGGATCATGAAAAGGTGTTCAAAAACATGCAGAGACTTAAAAGGTGCGAAAAGTACAAAGAGCTTCAAAAAGTGTCGAAAATTAGATTAGCATGAAAGGGTCTGAAAAATATTAGGAGCCTGAAGAGGTGTTGAAAAACATGAAGAGGCTGAAAAAGTGTGAAAAATATGAAGAGCTTCAAAAATATGAATATTATGAAGAGCTCAAAAGGTGTGAAAAATATGAAGAGCTTCAAAAGATGTCAAAAATGAGATGAGCATGAAACGGTCTGAAAAATAGGAGGAGCATGAAGTGGTGTTGAAAATCATGAAGAGCCTGAAAAGGTGTGAAATATATGCAGAGCTTCAAAAGGTGTCAAAAATATGAGGAGAATGAAACCGTCTGAAAAATACGAGGAGCATGAAGTGTTGAGAAAAACATGAAGAGCCTGAAAAGCTGTGAAAAATATGAAGAGCTTCAAAAGGTGTCAAAAATATGAGGAGCATGATATGGTTTGAAAAATAGGATTAGCATGAAGCGGTGTTCAAAAACATGAAGAGCCTGAAAATATGTGAAAAATATGAAAAGCTTCAAAAGGTGTCAAAAATATGAGGAGCATGAAACGGTCTGAAAAATAGGAGGTGCATGAAGCGGTGTTGAAAAACATGAAGAGCCTGAAAAGGTTTGAGAAATATGAAGAGCTTCAAAAGGTGTCAAAAATATGAGGAGCATGAAACGGTCTGAAAAATCGGAGGTGCATGAAGCGGTGTTGAAAAACATGAAGAGCCTGAAAATGTGTGAGAAATATGAAGAGCTTCAAAAGGTGTCAAATATATGAGTAGCATGAAACGGTCTGCAAAAAGGAGGAGTATGAAGTGGGGTTGAAAAAAATGAAGAGCCTGAAAAGGTGTGAAATATATGAAAGCTTCAAAAGGTGACAAAAATATGAGGAGCATGAAACGGTCTGAAAAATAGGAGGAACATGAAGTGGTGTTCAAAAACATGAAGAGCCTGAAAAGGTGTGAAATATATGAAGAGCTTCAAAAGGTGTCAAAAATGATGTGAGCATGAAACGGTCTGAAAAATAGGAGGAGCATGAAGTGGGGTTGAAAAAAATGAAGAGCCTGAAAAGGTGTGAAATATATGAAGAGCTTCAAAAGCTGTCAAAAATATGTGGAGCATGAAATGATCTGAAAAATAGGAGGAACATGAAACGGTCTGAAAAATAGGAAGAGCATGAAACGGTGTTCAAAAACATGAAGAGCCTGAAAAGGTGTGAAAAATATGAAGAGCTTGAAAAGGTGTGAAAAATATGAACAGCTTCAAAAGGTGTCAAAAATGAGATGAGCATGAAGCGGTCTGAAAAATAGGAGGAGCATGAAGTGGTGTTGAAAAACATGAAAAGCCTGAAAAAGTGTGAAATATATGAAGAGCTTCAAAAGGTGTGAAAAATATGAGAGGCATGAAACGACTGAAAAATAGGAGGAGCATGATGCCGTCGTCAAAAACATGAAGAGCCTGAAAAGGTGTGAAAAATATAAAGAGTTTCAAAAGGTGTCAAAAATATTAGGAGCATGAAACAGTATGAAACATAGGATGAGCATGATACTTTTTTGAAAAAGATGAAGAGCCTGAAAACGTGTGAAAAATATGAAGAGCTTCAAAAGGTGTGAAAAATATGAAGAGCTTCAAAAGGTGGCAAAAATGAGATGAACATGAAACGGTCTGAAAAATAGGCGGAGCATGAAGCGGTGTTGGAAAACATGAAGAGCCTTAAAAGGTCTGAAAAATATGAAAGGCTTCAAAAGGTGTGAAAAATATGAGGAGCATGAAACGGTCTGAAAAATCGGAGGAGCAGGAAGCGGTGTTGAAAAACATGAAGAGCCTGAAAAGTTTTGAAAAATATGAAGAGCTTCAAAAGGTGTCAAAAATATGAGGAGCATGAAACGGTCTGAAAAATATGAGCAGCATGAAGCGGTGTTGAAAAACATGAAGAGCCTGAAAAGGTGTGAAAAATATGAAGAGCTTCAAAATGTGTCAAAAACATGAGGAGCATGAAACGGTCTGAAATATAGGAGGAGCATGAGGCGGTGTTGAAAAACATGAAGAGCCTGAAAACGTGTGAAAAATATGAAGAGCTTCAAAAGGTGTGAAAAATATGAAGAGCTTCAAAAGGTGGCAAAAATGAGATGAACATGAAACGGTCTGAAAAATAGGCGGAGCATGAAGCGGTGTTGGAAAACATGAAGAGCCTTAAAAGTTCTGAAAAATAGGAAAGGCTTCAAAAGGTGTGAAAAATATGAGGAGCATGAAACGGTCTGAAAAATCGGAGGAGCATGAAGCGGTGTTGAAAAACATGAAGAGCCTGAAAAGGTGTGAAAAATATGAAGAGCTTCAAAAAGTGTAAAAAATATGAGGAGCATGAAACGGTCTGCAAAAAAGTAGGAGCATGAAGTGATGTTGAAAAACTTGAAGAGCATGAAAAGGTGTGAAAAATATGAAGAGGTTCAAAGTTGTGAAATACATGAGGATCATGAAACGGTTTGAAAAATTGGAGGAGCATGAAGCAGAGTTCGAAAACATGAAGAGCCTGAAAAGGTTTGAAAAATATGAAGAGCTCAAAAAGTGTCAAAAATATGAGGAGCATGAAACGATCAGAAAAATAGGAGGAGCATGAAGCGGTGTTGAAAAACATGAAGAGCCTGAAAACGTGTGAAAAATATGAAGAGCTTCAAAAGGTGTGAAAAATATGAAGAGCTTCCAAAGGTGTCAAAAATGAGATGAGCATGAAACGGTCTGAAAAATAGGAGGAGCATGAACTGGTCGTGAAAATCATGAAGTGCCTGAAAAGGTGTGAAATATATGAAGAGCTTCAAAAGTTGTGAAAAAATGAGGAGGTTCAAAAGGTGTCAAAAATATGAGGAGCATGAAACGGTCTGAAAAATAGGAGGAGCATGAAACGGTGTTCAAAAACATGAAGAGCCTGAAAAGGTGTGAAAAATATGAACAGCTTCAAAAGCTGTGAAAAATATGAGGAGCATGAAACAGTTTGAAAAATAGGAGAAGCATGAAACAGTGTTGAAAACATGAAGAGCATGACAAGTGTGAAAAATATAAAGAGCATTAAAAGGTGTCAAAAATATGAGGAGCATGAAATGGTCTGAAAAAAAGGAGGAGCATGAAGTGGTGTTGAAAACATGAAAAGCCTGAAAATGTGTGAAAAATATGAAGAGCTTCCAAAGGTGTGAAAAATATGAATAGCTTCGAAATGTGTCAATAATGAGAGGAGGATGAAACGGTGTGAAAAATAGGAGGAGCATGAAGCGGTGTGCAAAAACATGAAGAGCCTGAAAAGGTGTGAAAAATATGAAGAGCTTCAAAAGGTGTTAAAAATATGAGGAGCATGAAACGGTCTGAAAAATACGAGGAGCATGAAACGGTGTTGAAAACATGAAGAGCCTGAAAAGGTGTGAAAAATATGAAGAGCTTCAAAAGATGTCAAAAATATGAGGAGCATGAAGCGGTCCGACAAATAGGATGAGCATGAAGCGGTGTTGAAAACATTAAGAGCCTGAAGAGGTGGGAAATATATAAAGAGCTTGTAAAGGTGTCAAAAATAGTGGGAGCATGAAACGGTGTGAAAAATAGGAGAAGCATGAAGTGATGTTGAGAGACCTGAAGAGAATGAAAAGGTGTGAAAAATATGAAGAGCTACAAAAGATGTGAAATATATGAGGAGCATGAAATGATCTGAAAAATAGGAGGAGCATGAAACGGTGTTGAAAAACATGAAGAGCTTGAAAACGTGTGAAAATTATGAAGACCTTCAAAATGTGTCAAAAAAAAGGAGGAGCATGAAATGGTGTTCAAAAACATGAAGAGCCTGAAAAGGTGTGTAAAATATTAAGATCTTCAAAAGGTGTCAAAAATATGAGGAGCATGAAACGGTCTGAAAAATAGGAGGAACATGAAGCATGGTTGAAAAACATGAAGAGCCTGAAAAGGTGTGAAAAATATGAAGAGCTTCAAAAGGAGTCAAAAATATGAGGAGCATGAAACGGTCTGAAAAATCAGAGGAGCATGAAGCGGTGTTGAAAAACATGAAGAGCCTGAAAAGGTGTGAAAAATATGAAGAGCTTCAAAAGGTGTGAAAAATATGAAGAGCTTCAAAAGGTGTCAAATATTGGATGATCAAGAAAAGTTCTGAAAAATAGGAGGAGTATGAAATGTTGTTGAAAAAATGAAGAGCCTGAAAAGGAGTGAAATATATGAAGAGCTTCAAAAGGTGTGAAAAATATGAAGAGCTTCAAAAGGTGTCAAAAATGAGATGATAATGAAGCGGTCTGAAAAACTGGAGGAGCATGAAGCGCTGTTGAAAACCATGAAGAGGCTGAAAAGGTGTGAAAAATATGAAGAGCTTCAAAAGGTGTGAAAAATATGAAGAGCTTCAAAAGGAGACAAGCATATAAGGAGCATGAAACGGTCTGAAAAATAGGAGGAGCATGAAACGGTGTTGAAAAACATGAAGAGCCTGAAAACGTGTGAAAAATATGAAGAGTTTCAAAAGATGTGAAAAATAAGAAGAGCTTCAAAAGGTGTCAAAAATGATGTGAGCATGAAACGGTCTGAAAAATAGGAGGAGCATGAAGTGGGGTTGAAAAAAATGAAGAGCCTGAAAAGGTGTGAAATATATGAAGAGCTTCAAAAGGTGTCAAAAATATGAGGAGCATGAAATGATCTGAAAAATAGGAGGAACATGAAACGGTCTGAAAAATAGGAAGAGCATGAAACGGTGTTCAAAAACATGAAGAGCCTGAAAAGGTGTGAAAAATATGAAGAGCTTGAAAAGGTGTGAAAAATATGAACAGCTACAAAAGGTGTCAAAAATGAGATGAGCATGAAGCGGTCTGAAAAATAGGAGGAGCATGAAGTGGTGTTGAAAAACATGAAAAGCCTGAAAAAGTGTGAAATATATGAAGAGCTTCAAAAGGTGTGAAAAATATGAGAGGCATGAAACGACTGAAAAATAGGAGGAGCATGATGCCGTGGTCAAAAACATGAAGAGCCTGAAAAGGTGTGAAAAATATAAAGAGCTTCAAAAGGTGTCAAAAATATTAGGAGCATGAAACAGTATGAAACATAGGATGAGCATGATACTTTTTTGAAAAAGATGAAGAGCATGAAAAGGTGTGAAAAATATGAAGAGCTTCAAAAGATGTTAAAAATATGAGGAGCATGAAACTTTCTGAAAATTTGGAGGAGCACGAAGCGGTGTTGAAAAGCATGAAGAGCCTGAAAAGGTGTGAAATGTATGAAGAGCTTCAAAAGGTGTCAAAATATGAGGAGCATGAAACGTTCGGAAAAATGGGAGGAGCATGAAGCGGTGTTGAAAAACATGAAGAGCCTGAAAAGGTTTGAAAAATATTTAGAGCTTCAAAAGGTGTCAAAAATATGAGGAGCATGAAACGGTCTGAAAAATATGAGCAGCATGAAGCGGTGTTGAAAAACATGAAGAGCCTAAAAAGGTGTGAAAAATATGAAGAGCTTCAAAATGTGTCAAAAATATGAGGAGCATGAAACGGTCTGAAAAATATGAGCAGCATGAGGCGGTGTTGAAAAACATGAAGAGCCTGAAAACGTGTGAAAAATATGAAGAGCTTCAAAAGGTGTGAAAAATATGAAGAGCTTCAAAAGGTGGCAAAAATGAGATGAACATGAAACGGTCTGAAAAATAGGCGTAGCATGAAGCGGTGTTGGAAAACATGAAGAGCCTTAAAAGGTGTGAAAAATATGAAAGGCTTCAAAAGGTTTGAAAAATATGAGGAGCATGAAACGGTCTGAAAAATCGGAGGAGCATGAACCGGTGTTGAAAAACATGAAGAGCCTGAAAAGGTGTGAAAAATATGAAGAGCTTCAAAAGGAGTAAAAAATATGAGGAGCATGAAACGGTCTGCAAAAAAGTAGGAGCATGAAGTGATGTTGAAAAACTTGAAGAGCATGAAAATGTGTGAAAAATATGAAGAGGTTCAAAGTTGTGAAATACATGAGGATCATGAATCGGTTTGAAAAATTGGAGGAGCATGAAGCAGAGTTCGAAAACATGAAGAGCCTGAAAAGGTTTGAAAAATATGAAGAGCTCAAAAAGTGTCAAAAATATGAGGAGCATGAAACGATCTGAAAAATAGGAGGAGCATGAAGCGGTGTTCAAAAACATGAAAAGTCTGAAAAGGTGTGAAAAATATGAAGAGCTTCAAAAGGTGTCAAACATATGAGGAGCATGAAACTGTGTTGAAAAACAAGAAGAGCATGAAAAGGTGTGAAAAATATGAGGAGCTTCAAAAGGTGTCAATAATAAGAGGTGCATGAAACAGTCTGAAAAATAGGAGGAGCATGAAACGATCTGAAAAATAGTAGGAGCATGAAGTGGTGTTCAAAAATATGAACAGCCTGAAAAGGTGTGAAAAATATGAAGAGCTTCAAAATGTGTGAAAAATATGAGGAGCATGATGCGGTCTGAAAAATAGGAGGAGCATGAAGCGGTGTTCAAAAACATGAAGGGCCTGAAAAGTTGTGAACAATATGAAAAGCTTCAAAAGGTGTCAAAAATATGAGGAGCATGAAACGGTCTGAAAAATAGGAGGAGCATGAAGCGGTGTTCAAAAATATGAAGAGCCTGAAAAGGTGTGAAAAATATGAAGAGCTTCAAAAGGTGTCAAAAATATGAGGAACATGAAACGGTCTGAAAAATAGGAGGAGCATGAAGCGGTGTTCAAAAACATGCAGAGCCTGAAAATGTGTGAAAAATATGAAGAGCTTCAGAAGGTGTGAAAAATATGAGGAACATGAAACGGTCTGAAAAATAGGAGGAGCATGAAGCGATGTTCAAAAACCTGAAGAGCCTGAAAAGGTGTGAAAAATAAGAAGAGCTTTAAAAGATGTCAAAAATGAGATGAACATGAAGCGGTCTGAAAAGTAGGAGGAGCTTAAAGTGGTGTTTAAAAAATGAAGAGCCTGAAAAGGTGTGAAAATTATGAATAGCTTCTAAAGGTGTCAGAAATTTGAGGAGCATGAAACGGTCTGAAAAATAGGAGGAGCATGAAGTGGTGTTGAAAAACATGAAGAGCCTGAGAAGGTGTGAAATATATGAAGAGCTTCTAAAGCTATCAAAAATATGAGTAGCATGAAACAGTCTGAAAAATAGGAGGAGCATGAACTGGTGTTGAAAAACATGAAGAGCCTGAAAAAGTGTGAAAAATATGAAGAGCTTCAAAAGGTTTGAAATACATGAGGAGCATGAAACGGTCTGAAAAATAGGAGGAGCATGAAGCGGTGTTCAAAAACATGAAAAGTCTGAAAAGTGTGAAAAATATGAAGAGCTTCAAAAGGTGTCAAAAATATGAGGAACATGAAACAGTCTGAAAAATAGGAGGAGAATGAAGCTGTGTTGAAAAACATGAAGAGCCTGAAAAGGTGTGAAAAATATGAAGAGCTTCAAAAGGTGTAAAATATATGAGGAGCATGAAACGGTGTTCAAAAACATGAAGAGCCTGAAAAGTTGTGAAGAATATGAAGAGCTTCAAAAGGTGTAAAAAAAAAATATGAGGAGCATGAAACGATCTGAAAAATAGGAGGAGCATGAAGCGGTGTTGAAAAACATGAAGAGCCTGAAAAGGTGTGAAAAATATGAAGAGCTTCAAAAGGTGTCAAAAATATGAGGAGCATGAAACGGTCTGAAACATAGGAGGAGCATGAAGCAGTGTTCAAAAACATGAAGAGCATGAAAAGGTGTGAAGAAAGTGAAGAGTTTCAAAAGTTGACATAAATATGAGGAGAATGAAACGGTCTGAAAAATATGAGGAGCATGAAACGGTCTGAAAAAGAGGAGGAGCATGAATCGGTGTTGAAAATCATGAAGAGCCTGAAAAGGTGTGAAAAATATGAAGAGCTTCAAAAGGTGTCAAAAATATGAGGAGCATGAAACGGTCTGAAACATAGGAGGAGCATGAAGCAGTGTTCAAAAACAGGAAGAGCATGAAAAGGTGTGAAGAAAGTGAAGAGTTTCAAAAGTTGACATAAATGTGAGGAGAAGGAAACGGTCTGAAAAATATGAGGAGCATGAAACGGTCTGAAAAAGAGGAGGAGCATGAATCGGTGTTGAAAATCATGAAGAGCCTGAAAACGTGTGAGAAATATGAAGAGCTTCAAAAGGTGTCAAAAATATGAAGAGCTTCAAAAGGTGTCAAAAATGAGAGGAGTATGAACCGGTCTCAAAAATAGGAGGAGCATGAAGCGGTGTTCAAAAACATAAAGAGCCTGAAAAGGTGTGAAAAATATGAAGAGCTTCAAAAGGTGTCAAAAATGAGATGAGCATGAAACGGTCTGAAAAATAGGAGGAGCATGAAGCGGTTTTGAAACACATGAAGAGCCTGAAAAGGTGTGAAAAATATGAAGAGCTTCAAAAGGTGTCAAAATTGAGATGAGCATGAAAAGTTCTGAAAAATAGGACGAGCCTGAAGTGGTGTTGAAACACATGAAGAGCCTGAAAAGGTGTGAAAAATATGAAGAGCTTCAAAAGGTGTGAAATACATGAGGAGCATGAAACTCTCTGAAAAATCGTAGGAGGATGAAGTGGTGTTCAAAAATAGAACAGCCTGAAAAGGTGTGAAAAATATGAAGAGCTTCAAAATGTGTGAAAAATATGAGGAGCATGATGCGGTCTGAAAAATAGGAGGAGCATGAAGCGGTGTTCAAAAACATGAAGAGCCTGAAAAGTTGTGAAAAATATGAAAAGCTTCAAAAGGTGTCAAAAATATGAGGAGCATGAAACGGTCTGAAAAATAGGAGGAGCATGAAGCGGTGTTCAAAAATATGAAGAGCCTGAAAAGGTGTGAAAAATATGAAGAGCTTCAAAAGGTGTCAAAAATATGAGGAGCATGAAACGGTCTGAAAAATAGGAGGAGCATGAAGTGGTCGTGAAAATCATGAAGTGCCTGAGAAGGTGTGAAATATATGAAGAGCTTCAAAAGATGTGAAAAAATGAGGAGGTTCAAAAGGTGTGAAAAATATGAGGAACATGAAACGGTCTGAAAAATAGGAGGAGCATGAAACCGTCTGAAAAATAGGAGCAGCATGAAACAGTGTTGAAAGACATGAAGAGCTTCAAAAGTGTCAAAAATATGATGAGCATGAAACGGTCTGAAAAATAAGAGGATCATGAAACGGTCTGAAAAATAGGAGCAGCATGAAACGGTGTTGAAAGACATGAAGAGCTTCAAAAGGTGTCAAAATATGAGGAGAATGAAACGGTTTGAAAAATAGGAGTAGCATTAAACCGTCTGAAAAATAGAGGCAGCATGGAATGATGTGGAAAAACATGAAGAGCTTCAAAAGTTGTGAAAAAATGAGGAGGTTCAAAAGGTGTCAAAAATATGAGGAGCATGAAACGGTCTGTAAAATAGGAGGGGCTTGAAACGGTGTTCCAAAGCATGAAGAGCCTGAAAAGATGTGAAAAATATGAACAGCTTCAAAAGCTGTGAAAAATATGAGGAGCATGAAACAGTTTGAAAAATAGGAGAAGCATGAAACAGTGTTGAAAACATGAAGAGCATGACAAGTGTGAAAAATATAAAGAGCATTAAAAGGTGTCAAAAATATGAGGAGCATGAAATGGTCTGAAAAAAAGGAGGAGCATGAAGGGGTGTTGAAAACATGAAAAGCCTGAAAATGTGTGAAAAATATGAAGAGCTTCCAAAGGTGTGAAAAATATGAATAGCTTCGAAATGTGTCAATAATGAGAGGAGGATGAAACGGTGTGAAAAATAGGAGGAGCATGAAGCGGTGTGCAAAAACATGAAGAGCCTGAAAAGGTGTGAAAAATATGAAGAGCTTCAAAAGGTGTTAAAAATATGAGGAGCATGAAACGGTCTGAAAAATACGAGGAGCATGAAACGGTGTTGAAAACATGAAGAGCCTGAAAAGGTGTGAAAAATATGAAGAGCTTCAAAAGATGTCAAAAATATGAGGAGCATGAAGCGGTCCGACAAATAGGATGAGCATGAAGCGGTGTTGAAAACATTAAGAGCCTGAAGAGGTGGGAAATATATAAAGAGCTTGTAAAGGTGTCAAAAATAGTGGGAGCATGAAACGGTGTGAAAAATAGGAGAAGCATGAAGTGATGTTGAGAGACCTGAAGAGAATGAAAAGGTGTGAAAAATATGAAGAGCTACAAAAGATGTGAAATATATGAGGAGCATGAAATGATCTGAAAAATAGGAGGAGCATGAAACGGTGTTGAAAAACATGAAGAGCTTGAAAACGTGTGAAAATTATGAAGACCTTCAAAATGTGTCAAAAAAAAGGAGGAGCATGAAATGGTGTTCAAAAACATGAAGAGCCTGAAAAGGTGTGTAAAATATTAAGATCTTCAAAAGGTGTCAAAAATATGAGGAGCATGAAACGGTCTGAAAAATAGGAGGAACATGAAGCATGGTTGAAAAACATGAAGAGCCTGAAAAGGTGTGAAAAATATGAAGAGCTTCAAAAGGAGTCAAAAATATGAGGAGCATGAAACGGTCTGAAAAATCAGAGGAGCATGAAGCGGTGTTGAAAAACATGAAGAGCCTGAAAAGGTGTGAAAAATATGAAGAGCTTCAAAAGGTGTGAAAAATATGAAGAGCTTCAAAAGGTGTCAAATATTGGATGATCAAGAAAAGTTCTGAAAAATAGGAGGAGTATGAAATGTTGTTGAAAAAATGAAGAGCCTGAAAAGGAGTGAAATATATGAAGAGCTTCAAAAGGTGTGAAAAATATGAAGAGCTTCAAAAGGTGTCAAAAATGAGATGATAATGAAGCGGTCTGAAAAACTGGAGGAGCATGAAGCGCTGTTGAAAACCATGAAGAGGCTGAAAAGGTGTGAAAAATATGAAGAGCTTCAAAAGGTGTGAAAAATATGAAGAGCTTCAAAAGGAGACAAGCATATAAGGAGCATGAAACGGTCTGAAAAATAGGAGGAGCATGAAACGGTGTTGAAAAACATGAAGAGCCTGAAAACGTGTGAAAAATATGAAGAGTTTCAAAAGATGTGAAAAATAAGAAGAGCTTCAAAAGGTGTCAAAAATGATGTGAGCATGAAACGGTCTGAAAAATAGGAGGAGCATGAAGTGGGGTTGAAAAAAATGAAGAGCCTGAAAAGGTGTGAAATATATGAAGAGCTTCAAAAGGTGTCAAAAATATGAGGAGCATGAAATGATCTGAAAAATAGGAGGAACATGAAACGGTCTGAAAAATAGGAAGAGCATGAAACGGTGTTCAAAAACATGAAGAGCCTGAAAAGGTGTGAAAAATATGAAGAGCTTGAAAAGGTGTGAAAAATATGAACAGCTACAAAAGGTGTCAAAAATGAGATGAGCATGAAGCGGTCTGAAAAATAGGAGGAGCATGAAGTGGTGTTGAAAAACATGAAAAGCCTGAAAAAGTGTGAAATATATGAAGAGCTTCAAAAGGTGTGAAAAATATGAGAGGCATGAAACGACTGAAAAATAGGAGGAGCATGATGCCGTGGTCAAAAACATGAAGAGCCTGAAAAGGTGTGAAAAATATAAAGAGCTTCAAAAGGTGTCAAAAATATTAGGAGCATGAAACAGTATGAAACATAGGATGAGCATGATACTTTTTTGAAAAAGATGAAGAGCATGAAAAGGTGTGAAAAATATGAAGAGCTTCAAAAGATGTTAAAAATATGAGGAGCATGAAACTTTCTGAAAAATTGGAGGAGCACGAAGCGGTGTTGAAAAGCATGAAGAGCCTGAAAAGGTGTGAAATGTATGAAGAGCTTCAAAAGGTGTCAAAATATGAGGAGCATGAAACGTTCGGAAAAATGGGAGGAGCATGAAGCGGTGTTGAAAAACATGAAGAGCCTGAAAAGGTTTGAAAAATATTTAGAGCTTCAAAAGGTGTCAAAAATATGAGGAGCATGAAACGGTCTGAAAAATATGAGCAGCATGAAGCGGTGTTGAAAAACATGAAGAGCCTAAAAAGGTGTGAAAAATATGAAGAGCTTCAAAATGTGTCAAAAATATGAGGAGCATGAAACGGTCTGAAAAATAGAAGGAGCATGAGGCGGTGTTGAAAAACATGAAGAGCCTGAAAACGTGTGAAAAATATGAAGAGCTTCAAAAGGTGTGAAAAATATGAAGAGCTTCAAAAGGTGGCAAAAATGAGATGAACATGAAACGGTCTGAAAAATAGGCGTAGCATGAAGCGGTGTTGGAAAACATGAAGAGCCTTAAAAGGTGTGAAAAATATGAAAGGCTTCAAAAGGTTTGAAAAATATGAGGAGCATGAAACGGTCTGAAAAATCGGAGGAGCATGAACCGGTGTTGAAAAACATGAAGAGCCTGAAAAGGTGTGAAAAATATGAAGAGCTTCAAAAGGAGTAAAAAATATGAGGAGCATGAAACGGTCTGCAAAAAAGTAGGAGCATGAAGTGATGTTGAAAAACTTGAAGAGCATGAAAATGTGTGAAAAATATGAAGAGGTTCAAAGTTGTGAAATACATGAGGATCATGAATCGGTTTGAAAAATTGGAGGAGCATGAAGCAGAGTTCGAAAACATGAAGAGCCTGAAAAGGTTTGAAAAATATGAAGAGCTCAAAAAGTGTCAAAAATATGAGGAGCATGAAACGATCTGAAAAATAGGAGGAGCATGAAGCGGTGTTCAAAAACATGAAAAGTCTGAAAAGGTGTGAAAAATATGAAGAGCTTCAAAAGGTGTCAAACATATGAGGAGCATGAAACTGTGTTGAAAAACAAGAAGAGCATGAAAAGGTGTGAAAAATATGAGGAGCTTCAAAAGGTGTCAATAATAAGAGGTGCATGAAACAGTCTGAAAAATAGGAGGAGCATGAAACGATCTGAAAAATAGTAGGAGCATGAAGTGGTGTTCAAAAATATGAACAGCCTGAAAAGGTGTGAAAAATATGAAGAGCTTCAAAATGTGTGAAAAATATGAGGAGCATGATGCGGTCTGAAAAATAGGAGGAGCATGAAGCGGTGTTCAAAAACATGAAGGGCCTGAAAAGTTGTGAACAATATGAAAAGCTTCAAAAGGTGTCAAAAATATGAGGAGCATGAAACGGTCTGAAAAATAGGAGGAGCATGAAGCGGTGTTCAAAAATATGAAGAGCCTGAAAAGGTGTGAAAAATATGAAGAGCTTCAAAAGGTGTCAAAAATATGAGGAACATGAAACGGTCTGAAAAATAGGAGGAGCATGAAGCGGTGTTCAAAAACATGCAGAGCCTGAAAATGTGTGAAAAATATGAAGAGCTTCAGAAGGTGTGAAAAATATGAGGAACATGAAACGGTCTGAAAAATAGGAGGAGCATGAAGCGATGTTCAAAAACCTGAAGAGCCTGAAAAGGTGTGAAAAATAAGAAGAGCTTTAAAAGATGTCAAAAATGAGATGAACATGAAGCGGTCTGAAAAGTAGGAGGAGCTTAAAGTGGTGTTTAAAAAATGAAGAGCCTGAAAAGGTGTGAAAATTATGAATAGCTTCTAAAGGTGTCAGAAATTTGAGGAGCATGAAACGGTCTGAAAAATAGGAGGAGCATGAAGTGGTGTTGAAAAACATGAAGAGCCTGAGAAGGTGTGAAATATATGAAGAGCTTCTAAAGCTATCAAAAATATGAGTAGCATGAAACAGTCTGAAAAATAGGAGGAGCATGAACTGGTGTTGAAAAACATGAAGAGCCTGAAAAAGTGTGAAAAATATGAAGAGCTTCAAAAGGTTTGAAATACATGAGGAGCATGAAACGGTCTGAAAAATAGGAGGAGCATGAAGCGGTGTTCAAAAACATGAAAAGTCTGAAAAGTGTGAAAAATATGAAGAGCTTCAAAAGGTGTCAAAAATATGAGGAACATGAAACAGTCTGAAAAATAGGAGGAGAATGAAGCTGTGTTGAAAAACATGAAGAGCCTGAAAAGGTGTGAAAAATATGAAGAGCTTCAAAAGGTGTAAAATATATGAGGAGCATGAAACGGTGTTCAAAAACATGAAGAGCCTGAAAAGTTGTGAAGAATATGAAGAGCTTCAAAAGGTGTAAAAAAAAAATATGAGGAGCATGAAACGATCTGAAAAATAGGAGGAGCATGAAGCGGTGTTGAAAAACATGAAGAGCCTGAAAAGGTGTGAAAAATATGAAGAGCTTCAAAAGGTGTCAAAAATATGAGGAGCATGAAACGGTCTGAAACATAGGAGGAGCATGAAGCAGTGTTCAAAAACATGAAGAGCATGAAAAGGTGTGAAGAAAGTGAAGAGTTTCAAAAGTTGACATAAATATGAGGAGAATGAAACGGTCTGAAAAATATGAGGAGCATGAAACGGTCTGAAAAAGAGGAGGAGCATGAATCGGTGTTGAAAATCATGAAGAGCCTGAAAAGGTGTGAAAAATATGAAGAGCTTCAAAAGGTGTCAAAAATATGAGGAGCATGAAACGGTCTGAAACATAGGAGGAGCATGAAGCAGTGTTCAAAAACAGGAAGAGCATGAAAAGGTGTGAAGAAAGTGAAGAGTTTCAAAAGTTGACATAAATGTGAGGAGAAGGAAACGGTCTGAAAAATATGAGGAGCATGAAACGGTCTGAAAAAGAGGAGGAGCATGAATCGGTGTTGAAAATCATGAAGAGCCTGAAAACGTGTGAGAAATATGAAGAGCTTCAAAAGGTGTCAAAAATATGAAGAGCTTCAAAAGGTGTCAAAAATGAGAGGAGTATGAACCGGTCTCAAAAATAGGAGGAGCATGAAGCGGTGTTCAAAAACATAAAGAGCCTGAAAAGGTGTGAAAAATATGAAGAGCTTCAAAAGGTGTCAAAAATGAGATGAGCATGAAACGGTCTGAAAAATAGGAGGAGCATGAAGCGGTTTTGAAACACATGAAGAGCCTGAAAAGGTGTGAAAAATATGAAGAGCTTCAAA
The DNA here is from genome assembly GCF_033118175.1 of Dama dama. Classification (NCBI taxonomy): domain Eukaryota; kingdom Metazoa; phylum Chordata; class Mammalia; order Artiodactyla; family Cervidae; genus Dama; species Dama dama. Next base: position 2,072,691 of record NW_026870927.1, read on the forward strand.
AGGTGTCAAAATTGAGATGAGCATGAAAAGTTCTGAAAAATAGGACGAGCCTGAAGTGGTGTTGAAACACATGAAGAGCCTGAAAAGGTGTGAAAAATATGAAGAGCTTCAAAAGGTGTGAAATACATGAGGAGCATGAAACTCTCTGAAAAATCGTAGGAGGATGAAGTGGTGTTCAAAAATAGAACAGCCTGAAAAGGTGTGAAAAATATGAAGAGCTTCAAAATGTGTGAAAAATATGAGGAGCATGATGCGGTCTGAAAAATAGGAGGAGCATGAAGCGGTGTTCAAAAACATGAAGAGCCTGAAAAGTTGTGAAAAATATGAAAAGCTTCAAAAGGTGTCAAAAATATGAGGAGCATGAAACGGTCTGAAAAATAGGAGGAGCATGAAGCGGTGTTCAAAAATATGAAGAGCCTGAAAAGGTGTGAAAAATATGAAGAGCTTCAAAAGGTGTCAAAAATATGAGGAGCATGAAACGGTCTGAAAAATAGGAGGAGCATGAAGTGGTCGTGAAAATCATGAAGTGCCTGAGAAGGTGTGAAATATATGAAGAGCTTCAAAAGATGTGAAAAAATGAGGAGGTTCAAAAGGTGTGAAAAATATGAGGAACATGAAACGGTCTGAAAAATAGGAGGAGCATGAAACCGTCTGAAAAATAGGAGCAGCATGAAACAGTGTTGAAAGACATGAAGAGCTTCAAAAGTGTCAAAAATATGATGAGCATGAAACGGTCTGAAAAATAAGAGGATCATGAAACGGTCTGAAAAATAGGAGCAGCATGAAACGGTGTTGAAAGACATGAAGAGCTTCAAAAGGTGTCAAAATATGAGGAGAATGAAACGGTTTGAAAAATAGGAGTAGCATTAAACCGTCTGAAAAATAGAGGCAGCATGGAATGATGTGGAAAAACATGAAGAGCTTCAAAAGTTGTGAAAAAATGAGGAGGTTCAAAAGGTGTCAAAAATATGAGGAGCATGAAACGGTCTGTAAAATAGGAGGGGCTTGAAACGGTGTTCCAAAGCATGAAGAGCCTGAAAAGATGTGAAAAATATGAACAGCTTCAAAAGCTGTGAAAAATATGAGGAGCATGAAACAGTTTGAAAAATAGGAGAAGCATGAAACAGTGTTGAAAACATGAAGAGCATGACAAGTGTGAAAAATATAAAGAGCATTAAAAGGTGTCAAAAATATGAGGAGCATGAAATGGTCTGAAAAAAAGGAGGAGCATGAAGCGGTGGTGAAAACATGAAAAGCCTGAAAATGTGTGAAAAATACGAAGAGCTTCCAAAGGTGTGAAAAATATGAATAGCTTCGAAATGTGTCAATAATGAGAGGAGGATGAAACGGTGTGAAAAATAGGAGGAGCATGAAGCGGTGTGCAAAAACATGAAGAGCCTGAAAAGGTGTGAAAAATATGAAGAGCTTCAAAAGGTGTTAAAAATATGAGGAGCATGAAACGGTCTGAAAAATACGAGGAGCATGAAACGGTGTTGAAAACATGAAGAGCCTGAAAAGGTGTGAAAAATATGAAGAGCTTCAAAAGATGTCAAAAATATGAGGAGCATGAAGCGGTCCGACAAATAGGATGAGCATGAAGCGGTGTTGAAAACATTAAGAGCCTGAAGAGGTGGGAAATATATAAAGAGCTTGTAAAGGTGTCAAAAATAGTGGGAGCATGAAACGGTGTGAAAAATAGGAGAAGCATGAAGTGATGTTGAGAGACCTGAAGAGAATGAAAAGGTGTGAAAAATATGAAGAGCTACAAAAGATGTGAAATATATGAGGAGCATGAAATGATCTGAAAAATAGGAGGAGCATGAAACGGTGTTGAAAAACATGAAGAGCTTGAAAACGTGTGAAAATTATGAAGACCTTCAAAATGTGTCAAAAAAAAGGAGGAGCATGAAATGGTGTTCAAAAACATGAAGAGCCTGAAAAGGTGTGAAAAATATTAAGATCTTCAAAAGGTGTCAAAAATATGAGGAGCATGAAACGGTCTGAAAAATAGGAGGAACATGAAGCATGGTTGAAAAACATGAAGAGCCTGAAAAGGTGTGAAAAATATGAAGAGCTTCAAAAGGAGTCAAAAATATGAGGAGCATGAAACGGTCTGAAAAATCAGAGGAGCATGAAGCGGTGTTGAAAAACATGAAGAGCCTGAAAAGGTGTGAAAAATATGAAGAGCTTCAAAAGGTGTGAAAAATATGAAGAGCTTCAAAAGGTGTCAAATATTGGATGATCAAGAAAAGTTCTGAAAAATAGGAGGAGCATGAAATGTTGTTGAAAAAATGAAGAGCCTGAAAAGGAGTGAAATATATGAAGAGCTTCAAAAGGTGTGAAAAATATGAAGAGCTTCAAAAGGTGTCAAAAATGAGATGATAATGAAGCGGTCTGAAAAACTGGAGGAGCATGAAGCGCTGTTGAAAACCATGAAGAGGCTGAAAAGGTGTGAAAAATATGAAGAGCTTCAAAAGGTGTGAAAAATATGAAGAGCTTCCAAAGGTGTCAAAAATGAGATGAGCATGAAACGGTCTGAAAAATAGGAGGAGCATGAAGTGGTCGTGAAAATCATGAAGTGCCTGAAAAGGTGTGAAATATATGAAGAGCTTCAAAAGTTGTGAAAAAATGAGGAGGTTCAAAAGGTGTCAAAAATATGAGGAGCATGAAACGGTCTGAAAAATAGGAGGAGCATGAAACGGTGTTCAAAAACATGAAGAGCCTGAAAAGGTGTGAAAAATATGAAGAGCTTGAAAAGGTGTGAAATACATGAGGAGCCTGAAGCGGTCTGAAAAATAGGAGGAGCATGAAACGGTGTTGAAAAACATGAAGAGCCTGAAAAGGTGTGAAATATATGAAGAGCTTCAAAAGTTGTGAAAAAATGAGGAGGTTCAAAAGGTGTCAAAAATATGAAGAGCTTCCAAAGGTGTCAAAAATGAGATGAGCATGAAACGGTCTGAAAAATAGGAGGAGCATGAAGTGGTCGTGAAAATCATGATGTGCCTGAAAAGGTGTGAAATATATGAAGAGCTTCAAAAGTTGTGAAAAAATGAGGAGGTTCAAAAGGTGTCAAAAATATGAGGAGCATGAAACGGTCTGAAAAATAGGAGGAGCATGAAACGGTGTTCAAAAACATGAAGAGCCTGAAAAGGTGTGAAAAATATGAAGAGCTTGAAAAGGTGTGAAATACATGAGGAGCCTGAAGCGGTCTGAAAAATAGGAGGAGCATGAAACGGTGTTGAAAAACATGAAGAGCCTGAAAAGGTGTGAAAAATAGGAAGAGCTTCACAAGGTGTCTAATATATGAGGAGCATTAAACGGTCTGAAAAATAGGAGGAGCATGAAGTGGTCGTGAAAATCATGAAGTGCCTGAGAAGGTGTGAAATATATGAAGAGCTTCAAAAGATGTGAAAAAATGAGGAGGTTCAAAAGGTGTGAAAAATATGAGGAACATGAAACGGTCTGAAAAATAGGAGGAGCATGAAACCGTCTGAAAAATAGGAGCAGCATGAAACAGTGTTGAAAGACATGAAGAGCTTCAAAAGTGTCAAAAATATGAGGAGCATGAAATGGTCTGAAAAAAAGGAGGAGCATGAAGGGGTGTTGAAAACATGAAAAGCCTGAAAATGTGTGAAAAATATGAAGAGCTTCCAAAGGTGTGAAAAATATGAATAGCTTCGAAATGTGTCAATAATGAGAGGAGCATGAAACGGTGTGAAAAATAGGAGGAGCATGAAGCGGTGTGCAAAAACATGAAGAGCCTGAAAAGGTGTGAAAAATATGAAGAGCTTCAAAAGGTGTTAAAAATATGAGGAGCATGAAACGGTCTGAAAAATAGGAGGAGCATGAAACGGTGTTGAAGACATGAAGAGCCTGAAAAGGTGTGAAAAATATGAAGAGCTTCAAAAGATGTCAAAAATATGAAGAGCATGAAGCGGTCCGACAAATAGGATGAGCATGAAGCGGTGTTGAAAACATTAAGAGCCTGAAGAGGTGGGAAATATATAAAGAGCTTGTAAAGGTGTCAAAAATAGTGTGAGCATGAAACGGTGTGAAAAATAGGAGAAGCATGAAGTGATGTTGAGAAACCTGAAGAGAATGAAAAGGTGTGAAAAATATGAAGAGCTATAACAGATGTGAAATATATGAGGAGCATGAAATGATCTGAAAAATAGGAGGAGCATGAAACTGTGTTGAAAAACATGAAGAGCTTGAAAACGTGTGAAAATTATGAAGACCTTCAAAATGTGTCAAAAAAAAGGAGGAGCATGAAATGGTGTTCAAAAACATGAAGAGCCTGAAAAGGTGTGAAAAATATGAAGAGGTTCAAAAGGAGTCAAAAATATGAGGAGCATGAAAAGGTCTAAAAAATAGGAGGAGCATGAAGCGGTGTTGAAAAACATGAAGAGCCTGAAAAGGTATGAAAAATATGAAGAGCTTGAAAAGGTGTCAAAAATATGAGGAGCATGAAATGATCTGAAAAATAAGAGGAATATGAAAAGGTCTGAAAAATAAGAGGAGCATGAAGCGGTGTTCAAAAACATGAAGAGCCTGAAAAGTTGTGAAAAATTTGAAGAGCTTCAAAAGGTGTCAAAAATATGAGGAGCATGAAATGATCTGAAAAATAGGAGGAATATGAAAAGGTCTGAAAAATAGGAGGAGCATGAAGCGGTTTGAAAAACATGAAGAGCCTGAAAAAGTGTGAAAAATATGAAGAGCTTCAAAAAGGTGTCAAATATATAGAGGGAGAAACGGTCTGAAAAATATGAGGAGCAAGAAACTGTTTTCAAAAACATGAAGAGCCTCAAAAGGTGTGAAAAATTTGAAGAGCTTCAAACTGTGTCAAAAATATGAGGAGCATGAAACGGTCTGAAACATAGGAGGAGCATGAGGCGGTGTTGAAAAACATGAAGAGCCTGAAAACGTGTGAAAAATATGAAGAGCTTGAAAAGGTGTGAAATACATGAGGAGCCTGAAGCGGTCTGAAAAATAGGAGGAGCATGAAACGGTGTTGAAAAACATGAAGAGCCTGAAAAGGTGTGAAAAATAGGAAGAGCTTCACAAGGTGTCTAATATATGAGGAGCATGAAACGGTCTGAAAAATAGGAGGAGCATGAAACGGTGTTGAAAACATGAAGAGCCTGAAAAGGTGTGAAAAATATGAAGAGCTTCAAAAGATGTCAAAAATATGAGGAGCATGAAGCGGTCCGACAAATAGGATGAGCATGAAGCGGTGTTGAAAACATTAAGAGCCTAAAGAGGTGGGAAATATATAAAGAGCTTGAAAAGGTGTCAAAAATAGTGTGAGCATGAAACGGTGTGAAAAATAAGAGAAGCATGAAGTGATGTTGAGAAACCTGAAGAGAATGAAAAGGTGTGAAAAATATGAAGAGCTATAAAAGATGTGAAATATATGAGGAGCATGAAATGATCTGAAAAATAGGAGGAGCATGAAACGGTGTTGAAAAACATGAAGAGCTTGAAAACGTGTGAAAATTATGAAGACCTTCAAAATGTATCAAAAAAAAGGAGGAGCATGAAATGGTGTTCAAAAACATGAAGAGCCTGAAAAGGTGTGAAAAATATGAAGAGGTTCAAAAGGAGTCAAAAATATGAGGAGCATGAAAAGGTCTAAAAAATAGGAGGAGCATGAAGCGGTGTTGAAAAACATGAAGAGCCTGAAAAGGTATGAAGAATATGAAGAGCTTGAAAAGGTGTCAAAAATATGAGGAGCATGAAATGATCTGAAAAATAGGAGGAATATGAAAAGGTCTGAAAAATAGGAGGAGCATGAAGCGGTGTTCAAAAACATGAAGAGCCTGAAATGTTGTGAAAAATTTGAAGAGCTTCAAAAGGTGTCAAAAATATGAGGAGCATGAAATGATCTGAAAAATAGGAGGAATATGAAAAGGTCTGAAAAATAGGAGGAGCATGAAGCGGTTTGAAAAACATGAAGAGCCTGAAAAAGTGTGAAAAATATGAAGAGCTTCAAAAAGGTGTCAAATATATAGAGGGTGAAACGGTCTGAAAAAAATGAGGAGCAAGAAACTGTTTTCAAAAACATTAAGAGCCTCAAAAGGTGTGAAAAATTTGAAGAGCTTCAAACTGTGTCAAAAATATGAGGAGCATGAAACGGTCTGAAATATAGGAGGAGCATGAAGTGTTGTTGAAAAACATGAAGAGCCTGAAAAAGGTGTGAAACATATGAGGAGCATGATACGGTCTGATAAATAGGAGGAGCGTGAAGCGGTGTTAAAAAATATGAGGAGCATGAAAACGTGTGAAAAATATGAAGAGCTTCAAAAGGTGTCAAAAATATAAGGAGCATGAAATGGTCTGAAATATAGGAGGAGCATGAAAAGGTGTTAAAAAACATGAAGAGCCTGAAAAGGTGTGAAAAATATGAAAAGCTTCAAATGGTGTCAAAAATATGAGGAGAATGAAACGGTCTGATAATTAGGAGGAGCATGAAGTGGTGTTGAAAAACATGAACAGCTTGAAAAAGTTGTGAAACATATGAGTAGAATAAAACGGTCTGAAAAATAGGAGGAGCATGAAGTGGTGTAGAAAAACATGAAGACCCTGAAAAGGTGTGAAAAATATGAAGAGCTACAAAAAGTGTCAAAAATATGAGGAGCATGAAACAATCTGAAACATAGGAGGAGCATGAAGTGTTGTTGAAAAACATGAAGAGCCTGAAAAAGGTGTGAAACATATGAGGAGCATGATACGGTCTGAAATATAGGAGGAGCATGAAGCGGTGATGAAAAATATGAAGAGCCTGAAAACGTGTGAAAAATATGAAGAGCTTCAAAAGGTGTCAAAAATATAAGGAGCATGAAACGGTCTGAAAAATAGGAGGAGCATGAAAAGGTGTTAAAAAACATGAAGAGCCTGAAAAGGTGTGAAAAATATGAAGAGCTTCAAATTGTGTCAAAAATATGAGGAGAATGAAATGGTCTGATAATTAGGAGGAGCATGAAGTGGAGTTGAAAAACATGAAGAGCTTGAAAAAGGTGTGAAACATATGAGTAGAATAAAACGGTCTGAAAAATAGGAGGAGCATGAAGCGGTGTTGAAAAACATGAAGAGCCTGAAAACGTGTGAAAAATATGAAGAGCTTCAAAAGGTGTGAAAAATATGAAGAGCTTCCAAAGGTGTCAAAAATGAGATGAGCATGAAACGGTCTGAAAAATAGGAGGAGCATGAAGTGGTCGTGAAAATCATGAAGTGCCTGAAAAGGTGTGAAATATATGAAAAGCTTCAAAAGTTGTGAAAAAATGAGGAGGTTCAAAAGGTGTCAAAAATATGAGGAGCATGAAACGGTCTGAAAAATAGGAGGAGCATGAAACGGTGTTCAAAAACATGAAGAGCCTGAAAAGGTGTGAAAAATATGAAGAGCTTGAAAAGGTGTGAAATACATGAGGAGCCTGAAGCGGTCTGAAAAATAGGAGGAGCATGAAACGGTGTTGAAAAACATGAAGAGCCTGAAAAGGTGTGAAAAATAGGAAGAGCTTCACAAGGTGTCTAATATATGAGGAGCATGAAACGGTCTGAAAAATAGGAGGAGCATGAAGTGGTCGTGAAAATGATGAAGTGCCTGAGAAGGTGTGAAATATATGAAGAGCTTCAAAAGATGTGAAAACATGAGGAGGTTCAAAAGGTGTGAAAAATATGAGGAACATGAAACGGTCTGAAAAATAGGAGGAGCATGAAACCGTCTGAAAAATAGGAGCAGCATGAAACAGTGTTGAAAGACATGAAGAGCTTCAAAAGTGTCAAAAATATGAGGAGCATGAAACGGTCTGAAAAATAAGAGGATCATGAAACGGTCTGAAAAATAGGAGCAGCATGAAACGGTGTTGAAAGACATGAAGAGCTTCAAAAGGTGTCAAAAATATGAGGAGAATGAAACGGTTTGAAAAATAGGAGTAGCATTAAACGGTCTGAAAAATAGAGGCAGCATGGAATGGTGTGGAAAAACATGAAGAGCTTCAAAAGTTGTGAAAAAATGAGGAGGTTCAAAAGGTGTCAAAAATATGAGGAGCATGAAACGGTCTGAAAAATAGGAGGGGCTTGATACGGTGTTCCAAAACATGAAGAGCCTGAAAAGATGTGAAAAATATGAACAGCTTCAAAAGCTGTGAAAAATATGAGGAGCATGAAACAGTTTGAAAAATAGGAGAAGCATGAAACAGTGTTGAAAACATGAAGAGCATGACAAGTGTGAAAAATATAAAGAGCATTAAAAGGTGTCAAAAATATGAGGAGCATGAAACGGTCTGAAAAATAGGAGGAGCATGAAACGGTGTTCAAAAACATGAAGAGCCTGAAAAGGTGTGAAAAATATGAAGAGCTTGAAAAGGTGTGAAATACATGAGGAGCCTGAAGCGGTCTGAAAAATAGGAGGAGCATGAAACGGTGTTGAAAAACATGAAGAGCCTGAAAAGGTGTGAAAAATAGGAAGAGCTTCACAAGGTGTCTAATATATGAGGAGCATGAAACGGTCTGAAAAATAGGAGGAGCATGAAGTGGTCGTGAAAATCATGAAGTGCCTGAGAAGGTGTGAAATATATGAAGAGCTTCAAAAGATGTGAAAACATGAGGAGGTTCAAAAGGTGTGAAAAATATGAGGAACATGAAACGGTCTGAAAAATAGGAGGAGCATGAAACCGTCTGAAAAATAGGAGCAGCATGAAACAGTGTTGAAAGACATGAAGAGCTTCAAAAGTGTCAAAAATATGAGGAGCATGAAACGGTCTGAAAAATAAGAGGATCATGAAACGGTCTGAAAAATAGGAGCAGCATGAAACGGTGTTGAAAGACATGAAGAGCTTCAAAAGGTGTCAAAAATATGAGGAGAATGAAACGGTTTGAAAAATAGGAGTAGCATTAAACGGTCTGAAAAATAGAGGCAGCATGGAATGGTGTGGAAAAACATGAAGAGCTTCAAAAGTTGTGAAAAAATGAGGAGGTTCAAAAGGTGTCAAAAATATGAGGAGCATGAAACGGTCTGAAAAATAGGAGGGGCTTGATACGGTGTTCCAAAACATGAAGAGCCTGAAAAGATGTGAAAAATATGAACAGCTTCAAAAGCTGTGAAAAATATGAGGAGCATGAAACAGTTTGAAAAATAGGAGAAGCATGAAACAGTGTTGAAAACATGAAGAGCATGACAAGTGTGAAAAATATAAAGAGCATTAAAAGGTGTCAAAAATATGAGGAGCATGAAATGGTCTGAAAAAAAGGAGGAGCATGAAGGGGTGTTGAAAACATGAAAAGCCTGAAAATGTGTGAAAAATATGAAGAGCTTCCAAAGGTGTGAAAAATATGAATAGCTTCGAAATGTGTCAATAATGAGAGGAGCATGAAACGGTGTGAAAAATAGGAGGAGCATGAAGCGGTGTGCAAAAACATGAAGAGCCTGAAAAGGTGTGAAAAATATGAAGAGCTTCAAAAGGTGTTAAAAATATGAGGAGCATGAAACGGTCTGAAAAATACGAGGAGCATGAAACGGTGTTGAAAACATGAAGAGCCTGAAAAGGTGTGAAAAATATGAAGAGCTTCAAAAGATGTCAAAAATATGAGGAGCATGAAGCGGTCCGACAAATAGGATGAGCATGAAGCGGTGTTGAAAACATTAAGAGCCTGAAGAGGTGGGAAATATATAAAGAGCTTGTAAAGGTGTCAAAAATAGTGTGAGCATGAAACGGTGTGAAAAATAGGAGAAGCATGAAGTGATGTTGAGAAACCTGAAGAGAACGAAAAGGTGTGAAAAATATGAAGAGCTATAAAAGATGTGAAATATATGAGGAGCATGAAATGATCTGAAAAATAGGAGGAGCATGAAACGGTGTTGAAAAACATGAAGAGCTTGAAAACGTGTGAAAATTATGAAGACCTTCAAAATGTGTCAAAAAAAAAGGAGGAGCATGAAATGGTGTTCAAAAACATGAAGAGCCTGAAAAGGTGTGAAAAATATGAAGAGGTTCAAAAGGAGTCAAAAATATGAGGAGCATGAAAAGGTCTAAAAAATAGGAGGAGCATGAAAAGGTGTTAAAAAACATGAAGAGCCTGAAAAGGTGTGAAAAATATGAAAAGCTTCAAAAGTGTCAAAAATATGAGGAGCATGAAATGGTCTGAAAAAAAGGAGGAGCATGAAGGGGTGTTGAAAACATGAAAAGCCTGAAAATGTGTGAAAAATATGAAGAGCTTCCAAAGGTGTGAAAAATATGAATAGCTTCGAAATGTGTCAATAATGAGAGGAGCATGAAACGGTGTGAAAAATAGGAGGAGCATGAAGCGGTGTGCAAAAACATGAAGAGCCTGAAAAGGTGTGAAAAATATGAAGAGCTTCAAAAGGTGTTAAAAATATGAGGAGCATGAAACGGTCTGAAAAATACGAGGAGCATGAAACGGTGTTGAAAACATGAAGAGCCTGAAAAGGTGTGAAAAATATGAAGAGCTTCAAAAGATGTCAAAAATATGAGGAGCATGAAGCGGTCCGACAAATAGGATGAGCATGAAGCGGTGTTGAAAACATTAAGAGCCTGAAGAGGTGGGAAATATATAAAGAGCTTGTAAAGGTGTCAAAAATAGTGTGAGCATGAAACGGTGTGAAAAATAGGAGAAGCATGAAGTGATGTTGAGAAACCTGAAGAGAACGAAAAGGTGTGAAAAATATGAAGAGCTATAAAAGATGTGAAATATATGAGGAGCATGAAATGATCTGAAAAATAGGAGGAGCATGAAACGGTGTTGAAAAACATGAAGAGCTTGAAAACGTGTGAAAATTATGAAGACCTTCAAAATGTGTCAAAAAAAAAGGAGGAGCATGAAATGGTGTTCAAAAACATGAAGAGCCTGAAAAGGTGTGAAAAATATGAAGAGGTTCAAAAGGAGTCAAAAATATGAGGAGCATGAAAAGGTCTAAAAAATAGGAGGAGCATGAAGCGGTGTTGAAAAACATGAAGAGCCTGAAAAGGTATGAAAAATATGAAGAGCTTGAAAAGGTGTCAAAAATATGAGGAGCATGAAATGATCTGAAAAATAGGAGGAATATGAAAAGGTCTGAAAAATAGGAGGAGCATGAAGCGGTGTTCAAAAACATGAAGAGCCTGAAAAGTTGTGAAAAATTTGAAGAGCTTCAAAAGGTGTCAAAAATATGAGGAGCATGAAATGATCTGAAAAATAGGAGGAATATGAAAAGGTCTGAAAAATAGGAGGAGCATGAAGCGGTTTGAAAAACATGAAGAGCCTGAAAAAGTGTGAAAAATATGAAGAGCTTCAAAAAGGTGTCAAATATATAGAGGGTGAAACGGTCTGAAAAAAATGAGGAGCAAGAAACTGTTTTCAAAAACATGAAGAGCCTCAAAAGGTGTGAAAAATTTGAAGAGCTTCAAACTGTGTCAAAAATATGAGGAGCATGAAACGGTCTGAAACATAGGAGGAGCATGAAGTGTTGTTGAAAAACATGAAGAGCCTGAAAAAGGTGTGAAACATATGAGGAGCATGATACGGTCTGATAAATAGGAGGAGCGTGAAGCGGTGTTAAAAAATATGAAGAGCATGAAAACGTGTGAAAAATATGAAGAGCTTCAAAAGGTGTCAAAAATATAAGGAGCATGAAACGGTCTGAAATATAGGAGGAGCATGAAAAGGTGTTAAAAAACATGAAGAGCCTGAAAAGGTGTGAAAAATATGAAAAGCTTCAAATGGTGTCAAAAATATGAGGAGAATGAAACGGTCTGAAAAATAGGAGGAGCATGAAGCGTTGTTGAAAAACATGAAGAGCCTGAAAAGGTGTGAAAAATATGAAGTGCTTCAAAACGTGTCAAAAACATGAGGAGCATGAAAATGTCTGAAAAAAAGGAGGAGCATGAAGCGATGTTCAAAAAAATGAAGAGCCTGGAGAAGTGTGAAAAATATGAAGAGCTTCAAAAAGTGTCAAAAATATGAGGAGCATTAAACGGTCTGAAAAATAGGAGAAGCATGAAGTGGTGTTGAAAAACATGAAGAGCCTGAAAAGGTGTGAAAAATATGAAGAGCTTCAAAGGTGTCAAAATTATGAGGAGCATGAAACACTCTGAAAAAGAGGAGGAGCAGCAAGCGATGTTGAAAAACATGAACAGAGTGAAAAGGTGTGAAAAATATGAAGAGCTTCCAAAGGTGTCAAAAATATGAGGAGCATGAAACGGTCTGAAAAATACGAGGAGCATGAAGCGGTGTTGAAAAACATGAAGAGTCTGAAAAGGTGTGACAAATAGGAAGAGCTTCAAAAGGCGTCAAAAATATGAGGAGCATGAAACGGTCTGAAAAATAGGAGAAGCATGAAACGGTCTGAAAAATAGGAGGAGCATGAAGCGGTGTTGAAAAATATGAAGAGCCTGAAAACGTGTGAAAAATATGAAGAGCTTCAAAAGGTGTCAAAAATATCAGGAGCATGAAACGGTCTGAAATATACGAGGAGCATGAAAAGGTGTTAAAAAACATGAAGAGCCTGAAAAGGTGTGAAAAATATGAAGAGCTTCAAATGGTGTCAAAATATGAGGAGAATGAAATGGTCTGATAATTAGGAGGAGCATGAAGTGGTGTTGAAAAACATGAAGAGCTTGAAAAAGGTGTGAAACATATGAGTAGAATAAAATGGTCTGAAAAATAGGAGGAGCATGAAGTGGTGTAGAAAAACATGAAGACCCTGAAAAGGTGTGAAAAATATGAAGAGCTACAAAAAGTGTCAAAAATACGAGGAGCTTGAAACGGTCTGAAATATAGGAGGAGCGTGAAAAGGTGTTAAAAAAAATATGAAGAGCTTCAAAAGGTGTGAAACATATGAGGAGCATGAAACGGTCTGAAAAATAGGAGGAGCATGAAGCGTTGTTGAAAACGATGAAGAGCCTGAAAAGGTGTGAAAAATATGAAGTGCTTCAAAAGTTGTCAAAAACATGAGGAGTATGAAAAGGTCTGAAAAATAGGAGGAGCATGAAGCGGTGTTCAAAAAAATTAAGAGCCTGGAGAAGTGTGAAAAATATGAAGAGCTTCAAAAAGTGTCAGAAATATGAGGAGCATTAAACGGTCTGAAAAATAGGAAAAGCATGAAGTGGTGTTGAAAAATATGAAGAGCCTGAAAAGTAGTGAAAAATATGAAGAGCTTCAAAGGCGTCAAAATTATGAAGAGCATGAAACGCTCTGAAAAAGAGGAGGAGCAGCAAGCGATGTTGAAAATCATGAAGAGCGTGAAAAGGTGTAAAAAATATGAAGAGCTTCAAAAGGTGTTAAAAATATGAGGAGCATGAAACGGTCTGAAATATAGGAGGAGCATGAAGCGGTGTTGAAAAACATGAAGAGCCTGAAAAGGTGTGAAAAATATGAAGAGCTTCAAAAGGTGTCAAAAATATGAGGAGCATGACACGGTCTGAAAAATAGGAGGAGCATGAAGTGGTGCTGAAAAATATGAAGAGCCTGAAAAGGTGTGAAAAATAGGAAGAGCTTCAAAAGGCGTCAAAAATATGAGGAGCATGAAACGGTCTGAAAAATAGGAGAAGCATGAAACGGTCTGAAAAATAGGAGGAGCATGAAGCGGTGTTGAAAAATATGAAGAGCCTGAAAACGTATGAAAAATATGAAGAGCTTCAAAAGGTGTCAAAAATATAAGGAGCATGAAACGGTCTGAAATATAGCAGGAGCATGAAAAGTTGTTAAAAAACATGAAGAGCCTGAAAAGGTGTGAAAAATATGAAAAGCTTCAAATGGTGTCAAAAATATGAGGAGAATGAAACGGTCTGATAATTAGGAGGAGCATGAAGTGGTGTTGAAAAATATGAACCGCTTGAAAAAGGTGTGAAACATATGAGTAGAATAAAACGGTCTGAAAAATAGGAGGAGCATGAAGTGGTGTAGAAAAACATGAAGACTCTGAAAAGGTGTTAAAAATATGAAGAGCTACAAAAAGTGTCAAAAATATGAGGAGCTTGAAACGGTCTGAAATATAGGAGGAGCGTGAAAAGGTGTTAAAAAAAATATGAAGAGCTTCAAAAGGTGTGAAACATATGAGGAGCATGAAACGGTCTGAAAAATAGGAGGAGCATGAAGCGGTGTTGAAAAACATGAAGAGCCTGAAAAGGTGTGAAAAATATGAAGAGCTTCAAAATGTGTGAAAAATATGAGGAGCATGAAACGGTTGAAAAATAGGAGGAGCATGAAGTGGTGCTGAAAAACATGAAGAGCCTGAAAAGGTGTGAAAAATATGAAGAGCTTCAAAAGGCGTCAAAAATATGAGGAGCATGAAACGGTCTGAAAAATAGGAGAAGCATGAAACGGTCTGAAAAATAGGAGGAGCATGAAGCGGTTTGAAAAACATGAAGAGCCTGAAAAAGTGTGAAATATATGAAGAGCTTCAAAAGGTGTCAAAAATATGAGGAGAATGAAATGGTCTGAAAATTAGGAGGAGCATGAAGCGGTGTTGAAAAACATAAAGAGCCTGAAACAGTGTGAAATATATGAAGAGCCTCAAAGGTGTCAAAAATATAAGGAGCAAGAAAAAGTCTGAAAAATAGAAGGAGCTTGAAGTGGTGTTGAAAAACATGAAGAGCCTGAAAAGGTGTCAAAAATATGAGAAGCTTGAAACGGTCTGAAATATAGGAGGAGCGTGAAAAGGTGTTAAAAAAAAACTATGAAGAGGTTCAAAATGTGTGAAACATATGAGGAGCATGAAACGGTCTGAAAAATAGGAGGAGCATGAAGCGTTGTTGAAAAACATGAAGAGCCTGAAAAGGTGTGAAAAATATGAAGAGCTTCAAAAGGTGTCAAAAACATGAGGAGCATGAAAAGGTCTGAAAAATAGGAGGAGTATGAAGCAGTGTTCAAAAACATGAAGAGCCTGAAAAGGTGTGAAAAATATGAAGAGTTTCAAAAGGTGTGAAATACATGAGGAGCATGAAACGGTCTGAAAAAGAGGAGGAGCAGCAAGCGATGTTGAAAAACATGAAGAGCGTGAAAAGGTGTGAAAAATATGAAGAGCTTCAAAAGGTGTCAAAAATATGAGGAGCATGAAAGGGTCTGAAAAAAGGTAGGAGCATGAAGCGGTGTTGAAAAACATGAAGAGCCTGAAAAGGTGTGAAAAATATGAAGAGCTTCAAAAGTGGTCAAAAATATGAGGAGCATGAAACGGTCTGAAAAATAGGAGGAGCATGAAGTGGTGCTGAAAAACATGAAGAGCCTGAAAAGGTGTGAAAAACATGAAGAGCTTCAAAAGGCGTCAAAAATATGAGGAGCATGAAACGGTCTGAAAAATAGGAGAAGCATGAAACGGTCTGAAAAATAGGAGGAGCATGAAGCGGTTTGAAAAACATGAAGAGCCTGAAAAAGTGTGAAAAATATGAAGAGCTTCAAAAGGTGTCAAAAATATGAGGAGCATGAAACGGTCTGAAAAGTAGGAGGAGCATGAAGCACTGTTGAAAAACATGAAGAGCCTGAAAACGTGTGAAAAATATGAAGAGCTTCAAAAGGTGTGAAAAATATGAAGAGCTTTCAAAGGTGTCAAAAATGAGATGAGCAGGAAACGCTCTGAAAAATAGGAGGACCATGAATTGGTGTTGAAAATCATGAAGAGCCTGAAAAGGTGTGAAATATATGCAGAGCTTCAAAAGGTGTCAAAAATATGAGGAGAATGAAACCGTCTGAAAAATACGAGGAGCATGAAGTGTTGAGAAAAACATGAAGAGCCTGAAAAGCTGTGAAAAATATGAAGAGCTTCAAAAAGGTGTCAAATATATAGAGGGTGAAACGGTCTGAAAAATATGAGGAGCAAGAAATTGTTTTCAAAAACATGAAGAGCCTGAAAAGTTGTGAAAAATGTGAAGAGCTTCAAACTGTGTCAAAAATATGAGGAGCATGAAACGGTCTGAAACATAGGATGAGCATGAAGTATTGTTGAAAAAAATGAAGAGCCTGAAAAATGTGTGAAACATATGAGGAGCATGATTCGGTCTGAAAAATAGGAGGAGCATGAAGCGGTGTTGGAAAATTATGAAGAGCCTGAAAAGGTGTGAAAAATATGAAGAGCTTCAAAAGGTGTCAAAAATATAAGGAGCATGAAACGGTCTGAAATATAGCAGGAGCAAGAAAAGGTGTTAAAAAACATGAAGAGCCTGAAAAGGTGTGAAAAATATGAAAAGCTTCAAATGGTGTCAAAAATATGAGGAGAATGAAACGGTCTGAAAAATAGGAGGAGCTTGAAGCGGTGTTGAAAAATATGAAGAGCCTGAAAATGTGTGAAATATATGAAGAGCCACAAAGGTGTCAAAAATATGAGGAGCAAGAAACGGTCTGAAAAATAGGAGGAGCTTGAAGCGGTGTTGAAAAATATGAAGAGTCTGAAAAGGTGTGAAATATATGAAGAGCTTCAAAAGGAGTCAAAAATATAAGGAGCATGAAATGGTATGAAATATAGGAGCAGCATGAAACGGTGTTCATACACTTGAAGAGCCTGGAAAGGTGTGAAAAAAATGAAGAGCTTCAAAAAGGTATCAAAAATATGAGGAGGGTGAAAGGGTCTGAAAAACAAGAGGAGCAAGAAACTGTTTTCAAAAACATGAAGAGCCTCAACAGTTGTGAAAAATATGAAGAGCTTCAAACTGTGTCAAATATATGAGAAACATGAAACGGTCTGAAAAATAGAAGGAGCTTGAAGTGGTGTTGAAAAACATGAAGAGCCTGAAATAGTGTGAAATATAGGAAGAGCCTCAAAGGTGTAAAAAATATGAGGAGCAAGAAACGGTCTGAAAAATAGAAGGAGCTTGAAGTGGTGTTGAAAAACAAGAAGAGCCTGAAAAGGTGTGAAAAATATTAAAAGCTTCAAAGAGGTGTCAAATATATAGAGGGTGAAACGGTCTGAAAAATATGAGGAGCAAGAAACTGTTTTGAAAAACATGAAGAGCCTCGAAAGGTGTGAAAAATATGAAGAGCTTCAAAAAGGTGTCAAATATATAGAGGGTGAAACGGTCTGAAAAAAATGAGGAGCAAGAAACTGTTTTCAAAAACATGAAGAGCCTCAAAAGGTGTGAAAAATGTGAAGAGCTTCAAACTGTGTCAAAAATATGAGGAGCATGAAACGGTCTGAAACATAGGAGGAGCATGAAGTGTTGTTGAAAAACATGAAGAGCCTGAAAAAGGTGTGAAACATATGAGGAGCATGATACGGTCTGAAAAATAGGAGAAGAATGAAGCCGTGTTGAAAAACATGAAGAGCATGAAAAGGTGTGAAAAATATGAAGAGGTTGAAAATGTGTGAAATATATGAAGAGCTTCAAAAGGTGTCAAAAATGAGATGAGCATGAAACGGTCTGAAAAATAAGAGGAGCATGAAATGGTGATCAAAACGTAAAGAGCCGGAAAAGGTGTGAAAAATATGAAGAGCTTCAAAAGGTGTGAAATATATGCAGAGCATGAAACGGGCTGAAAAATAGGAGAAGCATGAAGTGGTGTGGAAAAACATGAAGAGCCTGAAAAGGTGTGAAAAATATGAAGAGCTTCAAAAGGTGTGAAATACATGAGGAGCATGAAACTCTCTGAAAAATAGAAGGAGCATGAAGGGTGTTCAAACATGAAGAGCCTGAAAAGGTGTGAAAAATATGAAGAGCTTCAAAAGGTGTCAAAAATAATAGGAGCATGAAACGGTCTGAAAAATAGGAGGAGCATGAAGCGGTGTTCAAAAACATGAAGAGCCTGAAAAGGTGTTAAAATATGAAGAGCTTCAAAAGGTGTCAAAAATATGAGAAGCATTAAACGGTCTGAAAAATAGGAGGAGCATGAAGCGGTGTTCAAAAACATGAAGAGCGTGAAAAGGTGTGAAAAAAAGGAAGAGCTTCAAAAGGTGTCAAAAATATGAGAAGCATGAAACGGTCTGAAAAATATGAGGAGCATGAAGCGGTGTAGAAAAACATTTAGAGACTGAGAACTTGTGAAAAATATGAAGAGCTTCAAAAGGTGTCAAAAATATGAGGAGAATGAAACGGTCTGAAAAATAGGAGGATCATGAAGCGGTGTTGAAAACATGAAGAGTCTGAAAAGGTGTGAAATATATGTAGAGTTTCTAAAGATGTCAAAAATATGAGAAGCATGACACGGTCTGAAAAATAGGAGGAGCATGAAGCGGTGTTGAAAAACATGAAGAGCCTGAAAACGTGTGAAAAATTTGAAGAGCTTCAAGAGGTGAGAAATACATGAGGAGCATGAAACTCTCTGAAAAATAGGAGAAGCATGAACCGGTGTTGAAAAACATGAAGAGCCTGAAAAGGTGTGAAAAATATGAGAGCTTCAAAAGGTGTCAATAATAAGAGGTGCATGAAACAGTCTGAAAAATAGGAGGAGCATGAATCTGTCTGAAAAATAGGAGAAGCATGAAGCGGTGTTGAAAAAAATGAAGAGCCTGAAAAGGTGTGAAAAATATGAAAAGCTTCAAAAGGTGTCAAAAATATGAGGAGCAAGAAACGGTCTGAAAAATAGGTGGAGCATGAAGCGGTGATGAAAAATATGAAGAGCCTGGAAAGGTGTGCAAAATATGAAGAGCTTCAAAAGGTGTGAAATATATGAAGAGCTTCAAAAGGTGTCAAAAATGAGATGAGCATGAAACGGTCTGAAAAATAGGAGGAGCATGAAACGGTGATCAAAAACATGAAGGGCCTGAAAAGGTGTGAAAAATATGAAGAGCTTCAAAAGGTGTGAAATACATGAGGAGCATGAAACCGGCTGAAAAATAGGAGAAGCATGAAGGGGTGTGGAAAAACATGAAGAGCCTGAAAAGGTTTGAAAAATATGAAGAGCTTCAAAAGGTGTGAAATACATGAGGAGCATGAAACTCTCTGAAAAATAGAAATAGCATGAAGCGGTGTTGAAAAACATGAAGAGCCTGAAAACGTGTGAAAATATGAAGAGCTTCAAAAATATGACAAATATGAAGAGTTTCAAAAGGTGTGAAAAATTTGAAGAGCTTCAAAAGGTGTCAAAATGAGATGAGCATGAAACGGTCTGAAAAATAGGAGGAACATTAAGCGGTGTTGAAAATCATAAAGAGCCTGAAAAGTTGTGAAAAATATGAAGAGCTTCAAAAGACGTGAAAAATTTGAAGAGCTTCAAAAGGTGTCAAAATGAGATGAGCATGAAACGGTCTGAAAAATAGGAGGAGCATGAAGGGGTGTGGAAAAACATGAAGAGCCTGAAAATGTTTGAAAAATATGAAGAGCTTCTAAAGGTGTGAAATACATGAGGAGCATGAAACTCTCTGAAAAATAGAAATAGCATGAAGCGGTGTTGAAAAACATGAAGAGCCTGAAAACGTGTGAAAAATATGAAGAGCATCAAAAGGTGTGAAAAATATGAAGAGCTTCAAAAGGTGTAAAAAATGAGATGAGCATGAAACAGCCTGAAAAATAGGAGGAGCATGAGGTGGTGTTGAAAAAAATGAAGAGCCTGAAAAGGTGTGAAATATATAAAGAGCTTCAAAAGGTGTCAAAAATATGAGGAGAATGAAAGGGCTGCAAATTAGGAGAAGCCAGAAATGGTGTTCAAAAACATGAAGAGCCTGAAAAGTTGTGAAAAACATGAAGAGCCTGAAAAGGTGTGAAAAATATGAAGAGCTTCAAAAGGTGTAAAAAATGAGATGAGCATGAAACCGTCTGAAAAATAGGAGGAGCATGAAGTGGTGTTGAAAAAATGAAGAGCCTGAAAAGGTGTGAAACATATGAAGAGCTTCAAAAGGTGTCAAAATTATGAGGAACATGAAACGGGCTGAAAAATTGGAGGAGCATGAAGCGGTGTTCAAAAATATGAAGAGCCTGAAAAGGTGTGAAAAATATGAAGAGCTTCAAAAGGTGTGAAATACATGAGGAGTTTGAAACGGGCTGAAAAATAGGAGAAGCATGAAGTGGTGTGGAAAAATATGAAGAGCGTGAAAAGGTGTGGAAAATATGAAGAGCTTCAAAAGGTGTGAAATACATGAGGAGCATGAAACTCTCTGAAAAATAGAAGGAGCATGAAGCGGTGTTCAAACATGAAGAGCCTGAAAAGGTGTGAAAAATATGAAGAGCTTCAAATGGTGTCAAAAATATGAGGAGCATGAAACGGTCAGAAAAATAGGAGGAGCACGAAGCCGTGTTCAAAAACATGAAGAGCCTGAAAAGGTCTGAAAAATATGAAGAGCTTGAAAAGGTGTGAAATATATGAAGAGCTTCAAAAGGTGTCAAAAATGAGATGAGCATGAAACGGTGTGAAAAATAGGAGGAGCATGAAGCAGTTTTGAAAAAAATGAAGAGGCTGAAAAGGTGTGAAATATATGAAGAGCTTCAAGAGGTGTCAAAAATATGAAGAGCAGGAAATGGTCTGAAAAATAGGAGGAGCATGAAGCGGTGTTGAAAAACATGAAGAGTCTGAAAAGGTGTGAAAGATATGAAGAGTTTCTAAAGATGTCAAAAATATGAGGAGCATGAAACGGTCTGAAATATAGGAGAAGCATGAAGTGTTGTTGAAAAACATGAAGAGCCTGAAAGGGTGTGAAAATTATGAAGAGCTTCAAAAGGTGTCAAAAATATGAGGAGCATGAAACGGTCTGAAAAATAGGAGGAGCAAAAAACGGTGATCAAAAACATGGAGAGCCTTAAAAGGTGTGAAAAATATGACGAGCTTCAAAAGGTGTGAAAAACATGAGGAGCATGAAACGGGCTGAAAAATAGGAGAAGCATGAAGTGGTGTTGAAAAACATGAAGAGCCTGAAAAAGTGTGAAAAATATAAAGAGCTTCAGAAGGTGTGAAAAATATTAAGAGCTTCAACAGGTGTCAAAAATTAGATGAGCATGAAACGGTCTGAAAAATTGGAGGAGCAAGAAGTAGTGTTGAAAAAACTGAAGAGCCTGAAAAGGTGTGAAAAATATGAAAAGCTTCAAAAGGTGTCAAAAATATGAGGAGCACGAAACGGTCTGAAATGTAGGTGGAGCATGAAGCGATGTTGAAAAATATGAAGAGCCTGGAAAGGTGTGCAAAATATGAAGAGCTTCAAAAGGTGTGAAATATATGAAGAGCTTCAAAAGGTGTCGAAAATGACATGAGCATGAAACGGTCTGAAAAATAGGAGGAGCATGAAACGGTGATCAAAAACATGAAGAGCCTGAAAAGGTGTGAAAAATATGAAGAGCTTCAAAAGGTGTGAAATACATGAGGAGCATGAAACGGGCTGAAAAATAGGAGAAGCATGAAGGGGTGTGGAAAAACATGAAGAGCCTGAAAAGGTTTGAAAAATATGAAGAGCTTCTAAAGGTGTGAAATACATGAGGAGTATGAAACTCTCTGAAAAATAGAAATAGCATGAAGCGGTGTTGAAAAACATGAAGAGCCTGAAAAGGTTTGAAAAATATGAAGAGCTTCTAAAGGTGTGAAATACATGAGGAGTATGAAACTCTCTGAAAAATAGAAATAGCATGAAGCGGTGTTGAAAAACATGAAGAGCCTGAAAACGTGTGAAAAATATGAAGAGCATCAAAAGGTGTGAAAAATATGAAGAGCTTCAAAAGGTGTAAAAAATGAGATGAGCATGAAACCTTCTGAAAAATAGGAGGAGCATGAAGTGGTGTTGAAAAAAATCAAGAGCCTGAAAAGTTGTGAAACATATGAAGAGCTTCAAAAGGTGTCAAAATTATGAGGAGCATGAAACGGCCTGAAAAATAGGAGGAGCATGAAGCGGTGTTCAAAAACATGAAGAGCCTGAAAAGGTGTGAAAAATATGAAGAGCTTCAAAAGATGTCAAAAATATGAGGAGCATGAAAGGGTCTGAAAAATAGGAGGAGCATGAAGCGGTGTTCAAAAACATGAAGAGCCTGAAAAGGTGTGAAAAATATGAAGAGCTTCAAAAGGTGTGAAAAATATGAGGAGCATGAAACGGTCTGAAAAATAGGAGGAGCATGAAGCGGTGTTGAAAAACATGAGGAGGCTGAGAACTTGTGAAAAATATGAAGAGCTTCAAAAGGCGTCAAAAATGAGATGAGCATGAAACGGTCTGAAAAATAGGAGGAGCATGAAGTGGATTTGAAAAAAATGAAGAGCATGAAAAGGTGTGAAAAATATGAAGAGCTTCAAAAGGTGTGAAATATATGAGGAGCAGGAAACGGTCTGAAAAATAGGAGGAGTATGCAGTGGTTAAAAAACATGAAGAGGCTGAAAAGGTGTGAAAAATATGAAGAGCTCCAAAAGTTGTCAAAAATATGTGGAGCGTGAAACGGTCTCAAAAATAGGAGGAGCGTGAAGCGGTGATGAAAAACATGAAGTGCCTGAAAACGTGTGATAAAATATGAAGAGGTTCAAAGGTGTCAAATATATGAGGAGCATGAAACGGTCGCAAAAATAGGAGGAGCATGAAGCGGTGTTGAAAAACATGAAGAGCCTGAAAAGGTGTGAAAAATATGAGAGCTTCAAAAGGTGTCAATAATAAGAGGTGCATGAAACAGTCTGAAAAATAGGAGGAGCATGAAACTGTCTGAAAAATAGGAGAAGCATGAAGCGGTGTTGAAAAACATGAAGAGCATGAAAAGGTGTAAAAATATGAAGAGGTTGAAAATGTGTGAAATATATGAAGAGCTTCAAAAGGTGTCAAAAATGAGATGAGCATGAAACGGTCTGAAAAATTGGAGGAGCAAGAAGTAGTGTTGAAAAAAATGAAGAGCCTGAAAAGGTGTGAAAAATATGAAAAGCATCAAAAGGTGTCAAAAATATGAGGAGCACGAAATGTTCTGAAATGTAGGTGGAGCATGAAGCGGTGTTGAAAAATATGAAGAGCCTGGAAAGTTGTGCAAAATATGAAGAGCTTCAAAAGGTGTGAAATATATGAAGAGCTTCAAAAGGTGTGAAATACATGAGGAGCATGAAACGGGCTGAAAAATAGGAGAAGCATGAAGGGGTGTGGAAAAACATGAAGAGCCTGAAAATGTTTGAAAAATATGAAAAGCTTCTAAAGGTGTGAAATACATGAGGAGCATGAAACTCTCTGAAAAATAGAAATAGCATGAAGCGGTGTTGAAAAACATGAAGAGCCTGAAAACGTGTGAAAAATATGAAGAGCATCAAAAGGTGTGAAAAATATGAAGAGCTTCAAAAAGTGTAAAAAATGAGATGAGCATGAAACCGCCTGAAAAATAGGAGGAGCATGAAGTGGTGTTGAAAAAAATGAAGAGCCTGAAAAGGTGTGAAATATATAAAGAGCTTCAAAAGGTGTCAAAAATATGAGGAGAATGAAACGGCTGCAAATTAGGAGAAGCCTGAAATGGTGTTCAAAAACATGAAGAGCCTGAAAAGGTGTGAAAAACATGAAGAGCCTGAAAAGGTGTGAAAAATATAAAGAGCTTCAAAAGGTGTAAAAAATGAGATGAGCATGAAACCGTCTGAAAAATAGGAGGAGCATGAAGTGGTGTTGAAAAAAATGAAGAGCCTGAAAATGTGTGAAACATATGAAGAGCTTCAAAAGGTGTCAAAATTATGAGGAACATGAAACGGCCTGAAAAATTGGAGGAGCATGAAGCGGTGTTCAAAAATATGAAGAGCCTGAAAAGGTGTGAAAAATATGAAGAGCTTCAAAAGGTGTGAAATACATGAGGAGTTTGAAACGGGCTGAATAATAGGAGAAGCATGAAGTGGTGTGGAAAAATATGAAGAGCGTGAAAAGGTGTGGAAAATATGAAGAGCTTCAAAAGGTGTGAAATACATGAGGAGCATGAAACTCTCTGAAAAATAGAAGGAGCATGAAGCGGTGTTCAAACATGAAGAGCCTGAAAAGGTGTGAAAAATATGAAGAGCTTCAAACGGTGTCAAAAAAATGAGGAGCATGAAATGGTCAGAAAAATAGGAGGAGCACGAAGCCGTGTTCAAAAACATGAAGAGCCTGAAAAGGTCTGAAAAATATGAAGAGCTTGAAAAGGTGTGAAATATATGAAGAGCTTCAAAAGGTGTCAAAAATGAGATGAGCATGAAACGGTGTGAAAAATAGGAGGAGCATGAAGCGGTTTTGAAAAAAATGAAGAGGCTGAAAAGGTGTGAAATATATGAAGAGCTTCAAGAGGTGTCAAAAATATGAAGAGCAGGAAATGGTCTGAAAAATAGGAGGAGCATGAAGCGGTGTTGAAAAACATGAAGAGTCTGAAAAGGTGTGAAAGATATGAAGAGTTTCTAAAGATGTCAAAAATATGAGGAGCATGAAACGGTCTGAAATATAGGAGAAGCATGAAGTGGTGTTGAAAAACATGAAGAGCCTGAAAGGGTGTGAAAATTATGAAGAGCTTCAAAAGGTGTCAAAAATATGAGGAGCATGAAACGGTCTGAAAAATAGGAGGAGCAAGAAACGGTGATCAAAAACATGGAGAGCCTTAAAAGGTGTGAAAAATATGACGAGCTTCAAAAGGTGTGAAAAACATGAGGAGCATGAAACGGGCTGAAAAATAGGAGAAGCATGAAGTGGTGTTGAAAAACATGAAGAGCCTGAAAAAGTGTGAAAAATATAAAGAGCTTCAGAAGGTGTGAAAAATATTAAGAGCTTCAACAGGTGTCAAAAATTAGATGAGCATGAAACGGTCTGAAAAATTGGAGGAGCAAGAAGTAGTGTTGAAAAAAATGAAGAGCCTGAAAAGGTGTGAAAAATATGAAAAGCTTCAAAAGGTGTCAAAAATATGAGGAGCACGAAACGGTCTGAAAAGTAGGTGGAGCATGAAGCGATGTTGAAAAATATGAAGAGCCTGGAAAGGTGTGCAAAATATGAAGAGCTTCAAAAGGTGTGAAATATATGAAGAGCTTCAAAAGGTGTCGAAAATGACATGAGCATGAAACGGTCTGAAAAATAGGAGGAGCATGAAACGGTGATCAAAAACATGAAGAGCCTCAAAAGGTGTGAAAAATATGAAGAGCTTCAAAAGGTGTGAAATACATGAGGAGCATGAAACGGGCTGAAAAATAGGAGAAGCATGAAGGGGTGTGGAAAAACATGAAGAGCCTGAAAAGGTTTGAAAAATATGAAGAGCTTCTAAAGGTGTGAAATACATGAGGAGTATGAAACTCTCTGAAAAATAGAAATAGCATGAAGCGGTGTTGAAAAACATGAAGAGCCTGAAAAGGTTTGAAAAATATGAAGAGCTTCTAAAGGTGTGAAATACATGAGGAGTATGAAACTCTCTGAAAAATAGAAATAGCATGAAGCGGTGTTGAAAAACATGAAGAGCCTGAAAACGTGTGAAAAATATGAAGAGCATCAAAAGGTGTGAAAAATATGAAGAGCTTCAAAAGGTGTAAAAAATGAGATGAGCATGAAACCTTCTGAAAAATAGGAGGAGCATGAAGTGGTGTTGAAGAAAATCAAGAGCCTGAAAAGTTGTGAAACATATGAAGAGCTTCAAAAGGTGTCAAAATTATGAGGAGCATGAAACGGCCTGAAAAATTGGAGGAGCATGAAGCGGTGTTCAAAAACATGAAGAGCCTGAAAAGGTGTGAAAAATATGAAGAGCTTCAAAAGATGTCAAAAATATGAGGAGCATGAAAGGGTCTGAAAAATAGGAGGAGCATGAAGCGGTGTTCAAAAACATGAAGAGCCTGAAAAGGTGTGAAAAATATGAAGAGCTTCAAAAGGTGTGAAAAATATGAGGAGCATGAAACGGTCTGAAAAATAGGAGGAGCATGAAGCGGTGTTGAAAAACATGAGGAGGCTGAGAACTTGTGAAAAATATGAAGAGCTTCAAAAGGCGTCAAAAATGAGATGAGCATGAAACGGTCTGAAAAATAGGAGGAGCATGAAGTGGATTTGAAAAAAATGAAGAGCATGAAAAGGTGTGAAAAATATGAAGAGCTTCAAAAGGTGTGAAATATATGAGGAGCAGGAAACGGTCTGAAAAATAGGAGGAGTATGCAGTGGTTAAAAAACATGAAGAGGCTGAAAAGGTGTGAAAAATATGAAGAGCTCCAAAAGTTGTCAAAAATATGTGGAGCGTGAAACGGTCTCAAAAATAGGAGGAGCGTGAAGCGGTGATGAAAAACATGAAGTGCCTGAAAACGTGTGATAAAATATGAAGAGGTTCAAAGGTGTCAAATATATGAGGAGCATGAAACGGTCGCAAAAATAGGAGGAGCATGAAGCGGTGTTGAAAAACATGAAGAGCCTGAAAAGGTGTGAAAAATATGAGAGCTTCAAAAGGTGTCAATAATAAGAGGTGCATGAAACAGTCTGAAAAATAGGAGGAGCATGAAACTGTCTGAAAAATAGGAGAAGCATGAAGCGGTGTTGAAAAACATGAAGAGCATGAAAAGGTGTAAAAATATGAAGAGGTTGAAAATGTGTGAAATATATGAAGAGCTTCAAAAGGTGTCAAAAATGAGATGAGCATGAAACGGTCTGAAAAATTGGAGGAGCAAGAAGTAGTGTTGAAAAAAATGAAGAGCCTGAAAAGGTGTGAAAAATATGAAAAGCATCAAAAGGTGTCAAAAATATGAGGAGCACGAAATGGTCTGAAATGTAGGTGGAGCATGAAGCGGTGTTGAAAAATATGAAGAGCCTGGAAAGGTGTGCAAAATATGAAGAGCTTCAAAAGGTGTGAAATATATGAAGAGCTTCAAAAGGTGTGAAATACATGAGGAGCATGAAACGGGCTGAAAAATAGGAGAAGCATGAAGGGGTGTGGAAAAACATGAAGAGCCTGAAAATGTTTGAAAAATATGAAAAGCTTCTAAAGGTGTGAAATACATGAGGAGCATGAAACTCTCTGAAAAATAGAAATAGCATGAAGCGGTGTTGAAAAACATGAAGAGCCTGAAAAGGTTTGAAAAATATGAAGAGCATCAAAAGGTGTGAAAAATATGAAGAGCTTCAAAAAGTGTAAAAAATGAGATGAGCATGAAACCGCCTGAAAAATAGGATGAGCATGAAGTGGTGTTGAAAAAAATGAAGAGCCTGAAAAGGTGTGAAATATATAAAGAGCTTCAAAAGGTGTCAAAAATATGAGGAGAATGAAACGGCTGCAAATTAGGAGAAGCCTGAAATGGTGTTCAAAAACATGAAGAGCCTGAAAAGGTGTGAAAAACATGAAGAGCCTGAAAAGGTGTGAAAAATATAAAGAGCTTCAAAAGGTGTAAAAAATGAGATGAGCATGAAACCGTCTGAAAAATAGGAGGAGCATGAAGTGGTGTTGAAAAAAATGAAGAGCCTGAAAATGTGTGAAACATATGAAGAGCTTCAAAAGGTGTCAAAATTATGAGGAACATGAAACGGCCTGAAAAATTGGAGGAGCATGAAGCGGTGTTCAAAAATATGAAGAGCCTGAAAAGGTGTGAAAAATATGAAGAGCTTCAAAAGGTGTGAAATACATGAGGAGTTTGAAACGGGCTGAAAAATAGGAGAAGCATGAAGTGGTGTGGAAAAATATGAAGAGCGTGAAAAGGTGTGGAAAATATGAAGAGCTTCAAAAGGTGTGAAATACATGAGGAGCATGAAACTCTCTGAAAAATAGAAGGAGCATGAAGCGGTGTTCAAACATGAAGAGCCTGAAAAGGTGTGAAAAATATGAAGAGCTTCAAACGGTGTCAAAAAAATGAGGAGCATGAAACGGTCAGAAAAATAGGAGGAGCACGAAGCCGTGTTCAAAAACATGAAGAGCCTGAAAAGGTCTGAAAAATATGAAGAGCTTGAAAAGGTGTGAAATATATGAAGAGCTTCAAAAGGTGTCAAAAATGAGATGAGCATGAAACGGTGTGAAAAATAGGAGGAGCATGAAGCGGTTTTGAAAAAAATGAAGAGGCTGAAAAGGTGTGAAATATATGAAGAGCTTCAAGAGGTGTCAAAAATATGAAGAGCAGGAAATGGTCTGAAAAATAGGAGGAGCATGAAGCAGTGTTGAAAAACATGAAGAGTCTGAAAAGGTGTGAAAGATATGAAGAGTTTCTAAAGATGTCAAAAATATGAGGAGCATGAAACGGTCTGAAATATAGGAGAAGCATGAAGTGGTGTTGAAAAACATGAAGAGCCTGAAAGGGTGTGAAAATTATGAAGAGCTTCAAAAGGTGTCAAAAATATGAGGAGCATGAAACGGTCTGAAAAATAGGAGGAGCAAGAAACGGTGATCAAAAACATGGAGAGCCTTAAAAGGTGTGAAAAATATGACGAGCTTCAAAAGGTGTGAAAAACATGAGGAGCATGAAACGGGCTGAAAAATAGGAGAAGCAAGAAGTGGTGTTGAAAAACATGAAGAGCCTGAAAAAGTGTGAAAAATATAAAGAGCTTCAGAAGGTGTGAAAAATATTAAGAGCTTCAACAGGTGTCAAAAATTAGATGAGCATGAAACGGTCTGAAAAATTGGAGGAGCAAGAAGTAGTGTTGAAAAAAATGAAGAGCCTGAAAAGATGTGAAAAATATGAAAAGCTTCAAAAGGTGTCAAAAATATGAGGAGCACGAAACGGTCTGAAAAGTAGGTGGAGCATGAAGCGGTGTTGAAAAATATGAAGAGCCTGGAAAGGTGTGCAAAATATGAAGAGCTTCAAAAGGTGTCGAAAATGACATGAGCATGAAACGGTCTGAAAAATAGGAGGAGCATGAAACGGTGATCAAAAACATGAAGAGCCTGAAAAGGTGTGAAAAATATGAAGAGCTTCAAAAGTTGTGAAATACATGAGGAGCATGAAACGGGCTGAAA
The DNA here is from genome assembly GCF_033118175.1 of Dama dama. NCBI lineage: Eukaryota > Metazoa > Chordata > Mammalia > Artiodactyla > Cervidae > Dama > Dama dama. The sequence goes on from NW_026870927.1 coordinate 2,101,388, forward strand.
AATAGGAGAAGCATGAAGGGGTGTGGAAAAACATGAAGAGCCTGAAAAGGTTTGAAAAATATGAAGAGCTTCTAAAGTTGTGAAATACATGAGGAGCATGAAACTCTCTGAAAAATAGAAATAGCATGAAGCGGTGTTGAAAAACATGAAGAGCCTGAAAACGTGTGAAAAATATGAAGAGCATCAAAAGGTGTGAAAAATATGAAGAGCTTCAAAAGGTGTAAAAAATGAGATGAGCATGAAACCGTCTGAAAAATAGGAGGAGCATGAAGTGGTGTTGAAAAAAATCAAGAGCCTGAAAAGTTGTGAAACATATGAAGAGCTTCAAAAGGTGTCAAAATTATGAGGAGCATGAAACGGCCTGAAAAACTGGAGGAGCATGAAGCGGTGTTCAAAAATATGAAGAGCCTGAAAAGGTGTGAAAAATATGAAGAGCTTCAAAAGGTGTCAAAAATATGAGGAGCATGAAAGGGTCTGAAAAATAGGAGGAGCATGAAGCGGTGTTCAAAAACATGAAGAGCCTGAAAAGGTGTGAAAAATATGAAGAGCTTCAAAAGGTGTGAAAAATATGAGGAGCATGAAACGGACTGAAAAATAGGAGGAGCATGAAGCGGTGTTGAAAAACATGAGGAGGCTGAGAACTTGTGAAAAATATGAAGAGCTTCAAAAGGTGTCAAAAATGAGATGAGCATGAAACGGTCTGAAAAATAGGAGGAGCATGAAGTGGATTTGAAAAAAATGAAGAGCCTGAAAAGGTGTGAAAAATATGAAGAGCTTCAAAAGGTGTGAAATATATGAGGAGCAGGAAACGGTCTGAAAAATAGGAGGAGTATGCAGCAGTTAAAAAACATGAAGAGGCTGAAAAGGTGTGAAAAATATGAAGAGCTCCAAAAGTTGTCAAAAATATGTGGAGCGTGAAACGGTCTCAAAAATAGGAGGAGCGTGAAGCGGTGATGAAAAACATGAAGAGCCTGAAAACGTGTGATAAAATATGAAGAGGTTCAAAGGTGTCAAATATATGAGGAGCATGAAATGGTCGCAAAAATAGGAGGAGCATGAAGCGGTGTTGAAAAACATGAAGAGCCTGAAAAGGTGTGGAAAATATGAGAGCTTCAAAAGGTTTCAATAATAAGAGGTGCATGAAACAGTCTGAAAAATAGGAGGAGCATGAAACTGTCTGAAAAATAGGAGAAGCATGAAGCGGTGTTGAAAAACATGAAGAGCATGAAAAGGTGTGAAAAATATGAAGAGGTAGAAAATGTGTGAAATATATGAAGAGCATCAAAAGGTGTCAAAAATGAGATGAGCATGAAACGGTCTGAAAAATTGGAGGAGCAAGAAGTAGTGTTGAAAAAAATGAAGAGCCTGAAAAGGTGTGAAAAATATGAAAAGCTTCAAAAGGTGTCAAAAATATGAGGAGCATGAAACGGTCTGAAAAGTAGGTGGAGCATGAAGCGGTGTTGAAAAATATTAAGAGCCTGGAAAGGTGTGCAAAATATGAAGAGCTTCAAAAGGTGTGAAATATATGAAGAGCTTCAAAAGGTGTCGAAAATGACATGAGCATGAAACGGTCTGAAAAATAGGAGGAGCATGAAACGGTTATCAAAAACATGAAGAGCCTGAAAAGGTGTGAAAAATATGAAAAGCTTCAAAAGGTGTCAAAAATATGAGGAGCATGAAATGGTCTGAAAAGTAGGAGAAGCATGAAGGGGTGTGGAAAAACATGAAGAGCCTGAAAAGGTTTGAAAAATATGAAGAGCTTCAAAAGGTGTGAAATACATGAGGAGCATGAAACTCTCTGAAAAATAGAAATAGCATGAAGCGGTGTTGAAAAACATGAAGAGCCTGAAAACGTGTGAAAATATGAAGAGCTTCAAAAATATGAAAAATACGAAGAGCTTCAAAAGGTGTGAAAAATTTGAAGAGCTTCAAAAGGTGTCAAAATGAGATGAGCATGAAACGGTCTGAAAAATAGGAGGAGCATGAAGTGGTGTTGAAAAAAATGAAGAGCCTGAAAAGGTGTGAAATATATAAAGAGCTTCAAAAGGTGTCAAAAATATGAGGAGAATGAAACGGTCTGCAAAATAGGAGAAGCCTGAAATGGTGTTCAAAAACAAGAAGAGCCTGAAAACGTGTGAAAAACATGAAGAGCATCAAAAGGTGTGAAAAATATGAAGAGCTTCAAAAGGTGTAAAAAATGAGATGAGCATGAAACCGTCTGAAAAATAGGAGGAGCATGAAGTGGTGTTGAAAAACATGAAGACCCTGAAAAGGTGTGAAACATATGAAGAACTTCAAAAGGTGTTACAAATATTAGGTGCATGAAACGTTCTGAAAAATAGGAGGAGCACGAAGCGGTGTTCAAAAACATGAAGAGCTTGAAAAGGTGTGAAAATATGAAGAGCTTCAAAAGGTGTCAAAAATATGAGAAGCATGAAACGGTCTGAAAAATAGGAGGAGCATGAAGCGGTGTTCAAAAACATGAAGAGCGTGAAAAGGTGTGAAAAAAAGGAAGAGCTTCAAAAGGTGTCACAAATATGAGAAGCATGAAACGGTCTGAAAAATATGAGGAGCATGAAGCGGTGTTGAAAAACATGCAGAGCCTGAGAACTTGTGAAAAATATGAAGAGCTTCAAAAGGTGTCAAAATTATGAGGAGAATGAAACGGTCTGAAAAATAGGAGGATCATGAAGCGGTGTTGAAAAACATGAAGAGTCTGAAAATGTGTGAAAGATATGTAGAGTTTCTAAAGATGTCAAAAATATGAGGAGCATGAAACGGTCTGAAAAATAGGAGGAGCATGAAGTGGTGTTGAAAAACATAAAGAGCCTGAAAAGGTGTGAAAAATTTGAAGAGCTTCAAAAGGTGAGAAATACATGAGGAGCATGAAACTCTCTGAAAAATAGGAGAAGCATGAACCGGTGTTGAAAAACATGAAGAGCCTGAAAAGGTGTGAAAAATATGAGAGCTTCAAAAGGTGTCAATAATAAGAAGTGCATGAAACAGTCTGAAAAATAGGAGGAGCATGAATCTGTCTGAAAAATAGGAGAAGCATGAAGCGGTGTTGAAAACAATGAAGAGCCTGAAAAGGTGTGAAAAATATGAAAAGCTTCAAAAGGTGTCAAAAATATGAGGAGCATGAAACGGTCTGAAAAATAGGTGGAGCATGAAGCGGTGTTGAAAAATATGAAGAGCTTCAAAAGGTGTGAAATACATGAGGAGCATGAAACTGGCTGAAAAATAGGAGAAGCATGAAGGGGTGTGGAAAAACATGAAGAGCCTGAAAAGGTGTGAAAAATATGAAGAGCTTCAAAAGGTGTGAAATATATGAGGAGCATGAAACTCTCTGAAAAATAGAAATAGCATGAGCGGTGTTGAAAAACATGAAGAGCCTGAAAACGTGTGAAAATATGAAGAGCTTCAAAAATATGAAAAATATGAAGAGCTTCAAAAGGTGTGAAAAATTTGAAGAGCTTCAAAATGTGTCAAAATGAGATGAGCATGAAACGGTCTGAAAAATAGGAGGAGCATGAAACGGTGTTGAAAATCATAAAGAGCCTGAAAAGTTGTGAAAAATATGAAGAGCTTCAAAAGACGTGAAAAATTTGAAGAGCTTCAAAAGGTGTCAAAATGAGATGAGCATGAAACGGTCTGAAAAATAGGAGGAGCATGAAGCGGTTTTGAAAATCATAAAGAGCCTGAAAAGTTGTGAAAAATATGAAGAGCTTCAAAAGGTGTGAAAAATATGAAGAGCTTCAAAAGGTTGGAAATACATGAGGAGCATGAAACGGTCTGAAAAATAGGAGGAGCATGAAGCGGTCTGAAAAATGGGAGGAGCATGAAGCGGTGTTGAAAAACATGAAGTTCCTGAAAAGCTGTGAAAATAAGACAAGCTTCAAAAGGTGTGAAAAATATGAGGAGCATGAAGCGGTGTTGAAAGACATGAAGACCCTGAAAAGGTGTGAAAAATATGAAGAGCTTCTAAAGGTGTCAAAAATATGAGGAGCATGAAACGGTCTGATAAATAGGAGAAGCAAGAAACGGTTTTAACAAACATGAAGAGCGTTAAAAGGTGTGAAATATATGAAGAGCTTCAAAAGGTGTCAAAAATATGAGGAGCATGAAACGGTCTGAAAAATAGGAGGAGCATGAAACGGTGTTCAAAAACATGAAGAGCCTGAAAAGGTGTGAAAAATATGAGGAACTTCAAAAGGTGTCAAAAATATGAGGAGCATGAAACACTCTGAAAAATAAGAGGAGCATGAAGTGGTGTTGAAAAACATGAAGAGCCTGAAAAGGTGTGAAATATATGAAGAGCTTCAAAAGGTGTCAAAAATATGAGGAGCATGAAACGGTCTGAAAAATAGGAGGAGCATGAAGCGGTGTTGAAAAACATGAAGAGCATGAAAAGCTGTGAAGAATATGAAGAGCTTCAAAACGTGTCAAAAATATGAGGAGCATGAATCGGTCTGAAAAATAGGAGGAGCATGAAGTGGTGTTGAAAAACAAGAAGATCTGAAAAGGAGTGAAAAATATGAAGAGCTTCATAAGGTCTCAAAAATATGAGGAGCATGAAATGGTCTGAAAAATAGGAGGAGCGAGAAACGGTTTTAACAAACATGAAGAGCGGGAAAAGGTGTGAAAAATATGAAGAGCTTCAAAAGGTGTCAAAAATATGAGGAGCATGAACAGGCTGAAAAATAGGAGGAGCATGAAGCGGTGTCGAAAAACATGAAGAGCATGAATAGTTGTGAAAAATAGGAAGAACTTCAAAAGGTGTCAAAAATATGAGGAGCATGAACGGTATGAAAAATAGGAGGATCATGAAGCCGTGTTGAAAAACATGAAGAGCCTGAAAACGTGTGAAAATTATGAAGAGCTTCAAAAGGTGTGAAATATATGAAGAGCTTCAAAAGGTGTCAAAAATGAGATGAGCATGAAATGGTCTGAAAGATAGGAGGGGCATGAAGCGGTGTTGAAAAACACGAAGAGCCTGAAAAGGTGTGAGAAATATGAAGATCTTCAAAATGTGTCAAAAATATGAGGAGCATGAAACGGTCTGAACAATAGGAGGAGCATGAAGCGGTTTTGAAAAGCATGAAGAGTCTGAAAAGGTGTGAAAAATATGAAGAGCTTCATAAGGTGTCAAAATATTAGGAGCATGAAACTGTCTGAAAAATAGGAGGAGCATGATGTGGTGTTGAAAAATGTGTAGAGCCTAAAAAGGTGTGAAAAATATGAAGAGCTTCAAAAGGTGTCAAAAATATGAGGAGCATGAAACAGGCTGTAAAATAGGAGGTGCATGAAGCGGTGTCGAAAAACATGAAGAGCATGAAAAGTTGTGAAAAATAGGAAGAACTTCAAAAGGTGTCAAAAATATGAGGAGCATGAACGGTATGAAAAATAGGAGGATCATGAAGCGGTGTTGAAAAACATGAAGAGCATGAAAATTTGTGAAAAATATGAAGACCTTCAAAACGTGTCAAAAATGAGATGAGCATGAAACGGTCTGAAAAATAGGAGGAGCATGAAGCGGTGTTGAAAAACATGAAGAGCCTGAAAAGGTCTGAAAAATATGAAGAGCTGCAAAAGGTGTCAAAAATATGAGGAGCATGAACGGTCTGGAAAATAGGAGGAGCATGAAGCGGTCTTGAAGACCATGAAGAGCCTGAAAAGGTGTGAAACAAAAAGAAGATCTTCAAAATGTTTCAAAATTATGAGGAGAATGAACGGTCTGAAACATAGGAGGAGCAAGAAGCGGTGTTGAAAAACATGAAGAGCCTGTAAACGTGTGAAAAATATGAACAGCTTCAAAAGGTGTGAAAAATATGAAGAGCTTCAAAAGGTGTGAAAAACATGAAGAGCTTCAAACGGTGTCAAAAATGAGATGAGCATGAAATGGCCTAAAAAATAGGAGGATCATGAAGTGTTGGTGAAAAACATGAAGAGCCTGAAAAAGTGTGAAGTATATGAAGAGATACAAAAGGTGTCAAAACTATGAGGAGCATGAAACGGTCTGAAAAATAGAAGGAGAATTAAGCGGTGTTGAAAAACATGAAGAGCCTGAAAAGGTGTGCAAAATATGAAGAGCTTCAAAAGGTGTGAAAAATATGAGGAGCATGAGACAGTTTGAAAAATAGGAGGAGCATGAAGCGGTGTACAGAAACATGAAGAGCCTGAAAAGGTGTGAAAAATATGAAGAGCTTCAAAAGCTGTCAGGTATATGAGGAGCATGAAACGGTATGAAAAATAGGAGGAGCATGAAACGGTCTGAAAAATAGGAGGAGCATGAAACGGTCTGAAAAATAGGAGGAGCATGAAGCGGTGTTCATAAACATGGAGACCCTGAAAAGGTGTGAAAAATATGAAGAACTTCAAAAGTTGTGAAAAATATGAAGAGCTTCAAAATGTGTCAAAAAGAGATGAGCATGAAACGGTCTTAAATATAGGAGGAGCATGAAGTGGTTTTGAAAAACCTGAAGAGCCTGAAAAGGTGTGAGAAATATGAAGAGTTTCAAAAGGTATCAAAAATATGAGGAGCATGAAACGGTCTGAAAAATAGGAGGAGCATGAAGTGGTGTTGAAAAACATGTACAGTATGAAAAGGTGTGAAATATATGAAGAGCTTCAAAAGATGTCAAAAATATGAAGAGCATGAAACGGTATGTAAAATATGAGGAGCATAAAACGGTGTTTAAAAACAAGAAGAGCCTGAAAAGGTGTGAAAAATATGAAGAGCTTCCAAAATTGTCAAAAATATGAGGAGCATGAAACGTTCTGAAAAATAGGATGAGCATGAAACGGTCTGAAAAATAGGAGGAGCATGAAACGGTCTGAAAAATAGGAGGAGCATGAAGCGGTGTTCATAAACATGGAGACCCTGAAAAGGTGTGAAAAATATGAAGAGCATCAAAAGGTGTCAAAAAAATGTGGATCGTGAAACGGTCTGAAAAATAGGAGGAGAACCAAATCGTGTTAAAAAGCATGAAGAGCCTGAAAAGGTGTGAAAAATATGAAGAACTTCAAAAAGTGTGAAAAATATGAAGAGCTTCAAAATGTGCAAAAAGAGATGAGCATGAAACAGTCTGCAAAATAGGAGGAGCATGAAGTGGTGTTGAAAAACATGAAGAGCCTGAAAAGGTGGAGAAATATGAAGAGTTTCTAAAGGTGTCAAAAATATGAGGAGCATGAAAACGTCTGAAAAATAGGAGGAGCATGAAGTTGTGTTGAAAAACATTAAGAGCCTGAAAGGGTGTCAAAAATATGAAGAGCTTCAAAAGGTGTCAAAAATATGAGGAGCATGAAACGGTCTGAAAAATAGGCGGAGCATGAAGCGGTGTTCAAAAACATGAAGAGCGTGAAAAGGTGTGAAAAATATGAAGAGCTTCAAAAGGTGTCAAACATAAGAGGAGCAAGAAACGGTCTGAAAAATAGGAGGAGCATGAAACGGTGTTGAAAAACATGAAGAGCCTGAAAATGGTGTAAAAAATATGAAGAGCTTCAAAAGGTGTGAAAAATATGAAGAGCTTCAAAAGGTGTCAAAAATATGAGGAACATGAAACGGTCTGAAAAATTGGAGGAGCATGAAGCCGTGTTCAAAAACATGAACAGCCTGAAAATGTGTGAAAAATATGAAGAGCCTGAAAAGGTGTGAAAAATATGAAGTACTTCAAAAGGTGTCAAATATATGAGGAGCATGATATGGTTTGAAAAATAGGATTAGCATGAAGCGGTGTTCAAAAACATGAAGAGCCTGGAAAATTGTGAAAAATATGAAAAGCTTCAAAAGGTGTCAAAAATATGAGGAGCATGAAACGGTCTGAAAAATAGGAGGAGCATGAAGCGGTGTTGAAAACATGAAGAACCTGAAAAGGTGTGAAAAATATGAAGAGCTTGAAAACATGTGAAATATATGAAGAGCTTCAAAAGGTGTTAAAAATGAGATGAGCATGAAACCGTCTGAAAAATATGAGGAGCATGAAACGTTGATCAAAAACATGAAGAGCCTGAAAAGCTGTGAAAAATATGAAGAGCTTCAAAAGGTGTGAAATACATGAGGAGCATGAAACTCTCGGAAAAATAGAAATAGCATGAAGTGGTGTTCAAAAACAAGAAGAGCATGAAAAGGTGTGAAAAATATGAAGAGCTTCAAAAGGTGTGAAAAATATGAGGAGCATGATACAGTTTGAAACATAGGAGGAGCATGAAGCCATGTTGAAAAACATGAAGAGTCTGAAAACGTGTGAAAATATGAAGAGCTTCAAAAATATGAAAAATATGAAGAGCTTCAAAAGGTGTGAAAAATATGAAGAGCTTCAAAAGGTGTCAAAATGAGATGAGCATGAAACGGTCTGCAAAATAGGAGGAGCATGAAATGGTGTTCAAAAACATGAAGAGCCTGAAAAGGTGTGAAAAACATGAAGAGCTTAAAAAAGTGTCAAAAATATGAGGAGCATGAAACGGTCTGAAAAAGAAGAGGAGCATGAAGCGGTGTTGAAAAACATGAAGAGCCTGAAAAGGTGTGAAAAATATGAAGAGCTTCTAAAGGTGTCAAAAATATGACGAGCATGAAACGGTCTTAAAAATACGAGGAGCATGCAGTGGTGTTGAAAAACATGAAGAGCCTGAAAAGTTGTGAAAAATATGCATAGCTTCAAAAGGTGTCAAAAATTAGATGAGCATGAAACGGTCTGAAAAATTGGAGGAGCAAGAAGTACTGTTGAAAAAAATGAAGAGCCTGAGAAAGTGTGAAAAATATGAAAAGCTTCAAAATTTGTCAAAAATATGAGGACCTTGAAACGGTCTGAAAAATAGGAGGAGCATGAAGCGGTGTTGAAAAATATGAAGAGCCTGAAAAGGTGTGAAAAATATGAAGAACTTCTAAAGGTGTAAAAATATGAGGAGCAAGTAACGGTCTAAAAAATAGGAGAAGCATGAAGCGGTGTTGAAAAACATGAAGAGCCTGAAAAGGTGTGAAAAATATGAAGAGCTTGAAAAGGTGTGAAATACATGAAGAGCTTCAAAAGGTGTCAAAATTGAGATGAGCATGAAACTGTCTGAAAAATAGGAGGAGCATGAAACGGTGATCAAACACATGAAGAGCCTGAAAAGGTGTGAAAAATATGAAGAGCTTCAAAAGGTGTGAAATACATGAGGAGTTTGAAACGGGCTGAAATATAGGAGAAGCATGAAGAGGTGTGGAAAAATTTGAAGAGCCTGAAAAGGTGTGAAAAATTTGAAGAGCCTGAAAAGGTGTGAAAAATATGAAGAGCCTGAAAAGGTGTGAAAAATTTGAAGAGCCTGAAAAGGTGTGAAAAATTTGAAGAGCCTGAAAAGGTGTGAAAAATTTGAAGAGCCTGAAAAGATGTGAAAAATTTGAAGAGCCTGAAAAGGTGTGAAAAATATGAAGAGCTTCAAATCGTGTGAAATACAAGAGGAGCATGAAACTCTCTGAAAAATAGGAGGAGCATGAAGCGGTTTTCAAAAACATGAAGAGCTTAAAAAGTTGTGAAAAATATGAAAAGCTTCAAGAGGTGTCAAAAATGAGAGGAGTATGAAACGGTCTGAACAATAGGAGGATCATGAAACGGTGTTGAAAAACATGAAGAGCCTAAAAAGTTGTGAAAAATATAAAGAGCTTCAAAAGGTGTCAAAATATGAGGAGCATGAAACGGTGTGAAAAATAGGAGGAGCATGAAGATGTGTTCAAAAACTAGAAGAGCCTGAAAAGGTGCGAAAAATATGAAGAGCTTCAAAATGTGTGAAAAATATGAGGACCATGAAACGGTCTGAAAATTAGAAGCAGCATGAAACGGTGTTGAAAAACATGAAGAGCCTGAAAGGTGTGAAAAATATGAAGAGCTTCAAAAGTTGTCAAAAATATGAAGAGCATGAAATGGTTTGAAAAATAGGAGGATCATGAAGCGGTGATAAAAAACATGAAGATCCTGAAAAGGTGTGAAAAGTATGAACAGCTTCAAAAGGTATCAAAAAAGAGAAGAGCATGAAACGGTCTGAAAAATAGGAGGAGCATGAATCGGTGTTGAAAAACATGAAGAGCCTGAAAAGATGTGAGAAATATGAAGAGCTTCAAAAATGTGAAAAATATGAAGAGCTTCAAAAGTTGTCAAAAATTAGATGAGCATGAAACGGTCTGAAAAATAGGAGGAGTGTGAAGTGGTGTTGAAAAACATGAAGAGCCTGAAATGGTGTGAAATATATGAAGACATTCAAAACGTGAAAAAATATGAGGAGCTTCAAAAAGTGTCAAAATTATGAGGAGCATGAAACGGTCTGAAAAATAGGAGAAGCATGAAGCAGTGTTGAAAAATACGAGGAGCATGAAGAGGTGTTGAAAAAAATGAAGAGCCTGAAAACGTGTGAAAAATATGAAGAGCTTCAAAAGTTGTCAAAAATTAGATGAGCATGAAACGGTCTGAAAAATAGGAGGTGCATGAAGTGGTGTTGAAAAACATGAAGAGCCTGAAATGGTGTGAAATATATGAACACCTTCAAAACGTGTGAAAAATATGAGGAGCTTCAAAAAGTGTCAAAATTATGAGGAGCATGAAACGGTCTGAAAAATAGGAGGAGCATGAAGCGGTGTTGAAAAATACGAGGAGCATGAAGAGGTGTTGAAAAAAATGAAGAGCCTGAAAAGGTGTGAAAAATATGAAGAGCTTCAAAAGTTGTCAAAAATTAGATGAGCATGAAACGGTCTGAAAAATAGGAGGAGCATGAAGTGGTGTTGAAAAACATGAAGAGCCTGAAATGGTGAGAAATATATGAACACCTTCAAAACGTGTGAAAAATATGAGGAGCTTCAAAAAGTGTCAAAATTATGAGGAGCATGAAACGGTCTGAAAAATAGGAGGAGCATGAAGCGGTGTTGAAAAATACGAGCAGCATGAAGAGGTGTTGAAAAAAATGAAGAGCCTGAAAAGGTGTGAAAAATATGAAGAGCTTCTAAAGGTGTCAAAAATATGAGGAGCCTGAAACGGTCTAAAAAATAGGAGGGGCATGAAGCGGTTTTGAAAATCATAAAGAGCCTGAAAAGTTGTGAAAAATATGAAGAGCTTCAAAAGGTGTGAAAAATATGAAGAGCTTCAAAAGGTTGGAAATACATGAGGAGCATGAAACGGTCTGAAAAATAGGAGGAGCATGAAACGGTCTGAAAAATGGGAGGAGCATGAAGCGGTGTTGAAAAACATGAAGTTCCTGAAAAGCTGTGAAAATAAGACAAGCTTCAAAAGGTGTGAAAAATATGAGGAGCATGAAGCGGTGTTGAAAGACATGAAGACCCTGAAAAGGTGTGAAAAATATGAAGAGCTTCTAAAGGTGTCAAAAATATGAGGAGCATGAAACGGTCTGAAAAATAGGAGAAGCAAGAAACGGTTTTAACAAACATGAAGAGCGTTAAAAGGTGTGAAATATATGAAGAGCTTCAAAAGGTGTCAAAAATATGAGGAGCATGAAACGGTCTGAAAAATAGGAGGAGCATGAAACGGTGTTCAAAAACATGAAGAGCCTGAAAAGGTGTGAAAAATATGAGGAACTTCAAAAGGTGTCAAAAATATGAGGAGCATGAAACACTCTGAAAAATAAGAGGAGCATGAAGTGGTGTTGAAAAACATGAAGAGCCTGAAAAGGTGTGAAATATATGAAGAGCTTCAAAAGGTGTCAAAAATATGAGGAGCATGAATCGGTCTGAAAAATAGAAGGAGCATGAAGTGGTGTTGAAAAACAAGAAGATCTGAAAAGGAGTGAAAAATATGAAGAGCTTCATAAGGTCTCAAAAATATGAGGAGCATGAAATGGTCTGAAAAATAGGAGGAGCAAGAAACGGTTTTAACAAACATGAAGAGCGGGAAAAGGTGTGAAAAATATGAAGAGCTTCAAAAGGTGTCAAAAATATGAGGAGCATGAACAGGCTGAAAAATAGGAGGAGCATGAAGCGGTGTCGAAAAACATGAAGAGCATGAATAGTTGTGAAAAATAGGAAGAACTTCAAAAGGTGTCAAAAATATGAGGAGCATGAACGGTATGAAAAATAGGAGGATCATGAAGCCGTGTTGAAAAACATGAAGAGCCTGAAAACGTGTGAAAATTATGAAGAGCTTCAAAAGGTGTGAAATATATGAAGAGCTTCAAAAGGTGTCAAAAATGAGATGAGCATGAAATGGTCTGAAAGATAGGAGGGGCATGAAGCGGTGTTGAAAAACACGAAGAGCCTGAAAAGGTGTGAGAAATATGAAGATCTTCAAAATGTGTCAAAAATATGAGGAGCATGAAACGGTCTGAACAATAGGAGGAGCATGAAGCGGTTTTGAAAAGCATGAAGAGTCTGAAATGGTGTGAAAAATATGAAGAGCTTCATAAGGTGTCAAAATATTAGGAGCATGAAACTGTCTGAAAAATAGGAGGAGCATGATGTGGTGTTGAAAAATGTGTAGAGCCTAAAAAGGTGTGAAAAATATGAAGAGCTTCAAAAGGTGTCAAAAATATGAGGAGCATGAAACAGGCTGTAAAATAGGAGGTGCATGAAGCGGTGTCGAAAAACATGAAGAGCATGAAGAGTTGTGAAAAATAGGAAGAACTTCAAAAGGTGTCAAAAATATGAGGAGCATGAACGGTATGAAAAATAGGAGGATCATGAAGCGGTGTTGAAAAACATGAAGAGCATGAAAATTTGTGAAAAATATGAAGACCTTCAAAACGTGTCAAAAATGAGATGAGCATGAAACGGTCTGAAAAATAGGAGGAGCATGAAGCGGTGTTGAAAAACATGAAGAGCCTGAAAAGGTGTGAAAAATATGAAGAGCTGCAAAAGGTGTCAAAAATATGAGGAGCATGAACGGTCTGGAAAATAGGAGGAGCATGAAGCGGTCTTGAAGACCATGAAGAGCCTGAAAAGGTGTGAAAAAAAAGAAGATCTTCAAAATGTTTCAAAATTATGAGGAGAATGAACGGTCTGAAACATAGGAGGAGCAAGAAGCGGTGTTGAAAAACATGAAGAGCCTGTAAACGTGTGAAAAATATGAACAGCTTCAAAAGGTGTGAAAAATATGAAGAGCTTCAAAAGGTGTGAAAAACATGAAGAGCTTCAAACGGTGTCAAAAATGAGATGAGCATGAAATGGCCTAAAAAATAGGAGGAGCATGAAGTGTTGGTGAAAAACATGAAGAGCCTGAAAAAGTGTGAAGTATATGAAGAGATACAAAAGGTGTCAAAACTATG